>NW_024736071.1:13851441-13948941 GCF_018991925.1 Homarus americanus | reverse complement strand
AGGGTGCTGAATAATTTTTTATTGGGTGTACAATTCCTACCTCGGCTGACAATCCCTTCCTCTCAGTCATGGGGAGTGTCATTTAGTGGGCCTACCTTCTTTTATTGATTTAAAAAAATAAACAAAACAAAATACCCGGTATATAAAAATTATTGTTTACCTGTGAACAGATATATGGTAAGCAGAGTGATAAGGAAAAAGTGAATGTAAAAGGGAAATTTATAAAAATGGAATCCAAAGTAAGGAATGAGCTTTGAGAATAGCGAAATATTACAGTAAAAACCCCGAGTACAGGACTAATAAAGCCACAGTGACACTGTTACTTGGTTTCAATCTCTTACTCAGATGTTCATGTCAGCAGGGAGGAACAATTATTCAGAACAACAGATGGCATATTAAACTAACAGAGATTGGCTTATTTAAGCTCATAATAAATTAGTTCAAGTAAAATAACCATGCAGTACTTATATACTTTCAGTAAATTTAGTTGTTTATTTAAAGTGTCAATACATGAAGGTAAGGTTCTAGATCAGGGATAGCCAGACTTTCTTGTAACTGGATCTACATTTTGCATGGTTATCCAAACATGATCTACCAACAAAATTTTTCCTACCCTTCAGCAGTTAATGGGAAGATTTTGAGTGCTAAGAGAGTTGTGCAACGAGCTTGCCGAGCCCCTGAAAATCCTGTTTTGTAAATGCCTGGATGAACAAAAGGTCCCCAGTGAATGGAAAGTGGCTTATGTGAGTCCTATCTACAAGAAGGGCGATCGTCACTCCACGAACAACTATACACCGGTGAGCCTGACCAGCATAATATGTAAAGTACTTGAGAGTATTATCAGAGATGCCGCAATGGAACATCTAATACGAAACAACCTTGTAAAAGATTGCCAACACGGTTTTATGCCGGGGCGCTCCTGCTTAACACAATTGCTCAAGGTATTGAATATTTGGACCCATATTGTGGAACGGGGTGGTAATATCGACAATATTTACCTAGATTCTGCCAAGACTTTTGACAGTGTACCCCACGAAAGGCTGAAAATCAAACTGGAAGGGTACGGAATTCGGGGAAATGTCCTAGCATGGATAGAAGACTTTCTACATGACCGCAAGGAGTGCGTGGTGATTAATGGCACGAAATCGTCATCTGTACCTGTCACAAGTGGGGTACCACAGGGCAGTGTATTAGGCCTGCTGTTGTTTGTTTGTTTCATAAATGACATGCCTGATGTTGTACACTCCTCCATACAAATGTATACCGATGACGCCAAGTAGTAGGTAGTAGGCAACTACCAAACAGGGAGGTACTACTGCCTGGGAAGATATTGGAAGCATAATGTGTTGTCTAATGGTAGACCCTGTTGCCATATGGCATCACGAAAATTGTGACCAAGTCCCAGGTTGCTGATCTGACTTTCTACTTCATTTACATGCAAATGCAGGGTCTCAATTGTTTCTCTTACCATTGACAACACAACATACATATATCGTTTCTCACTTTTGATCTTTTTTTCATTTTTGTATTTATAGTTCTCTATTATTAATATTATTATTATTACAGTTACTGTATTATTATCATTATTTTATTATTTTATTTTTGTTTGTTTTATCATAAATTTTATTTATTATGAATTATTATGACTATTATTTATTTTTATTATTATTATTATTATTATTATTATTATTATTATTATTATTATTATTATTATTACATTTTCGCCCCCCAGGCCCTGATGTGGGTCAGTGACCTGTGTCCGGGTGGGCTAATCCCCATAAAAAAAAAAAAAAATTTCGGGAAATTACGAACCAAGCGGACTGTGAAGAAATGCAGAAGGATCTCTGTGGGCTCCAGGAATGATCGAAGAAATGGCTGCTGAGATTCAATGTCACAAAGTGTAAGAGGATGCACCTGGGACGTACCAACGGTAAGGAGGCGTATCATATGTCCCAACGGGATGAAGAAACTGCACCAGTTGAGACTGTATGTGAGAAGGAACTAGGTGTGTATGTTGACAATGAGCTGAAGTTCTCGGGCCATTGCGAGAAGAAGGTAAATCAGGTAAATAAATTATTGGGTCTTATAAGAAGGTCGTTCAGATATCTAGACGGTCCGTCCCACGTAACAATCTTCAGGAGTGAAGTGCTTCCCCATCTGGAGTACTGTCACCCCATCTGGTCCCCGAGATATGCTAGCGACTGTAAGTTGGTTGAAAATGTTCAAAGGAGGGCCACCAGACTGGTGCCTGCACTTCGGCACCTCAGCTACCCTGAGAGATTGGAGCACCTGAACTTGCCTAGCTTATACTACAGACGGGCAAGGGGGGACCTAGATGAAGTGCACAAGCATCTCGGGGCACTACTCAGACGAGTGTCCTTACTTGGAGCCGGCGGACGCTCGCCCCACAAGGGGTGGGGGTCACAGCTCAAGATTAAAGAAGCCGCAAGTCCAGAAAACTGTGAGGGCAAACTTTTTCTGAGTGAGGGTTGTAAACTCTTGGAACAATCTACCAGTGTGTGTTGTGACGGCACCGAGTGTGAGCTCTTTCAAGACAAGACTTGACCAACACTGGAGCGGGTTCAGATACATTCAGGAGCCGGTGCATGCCCAGTATTTGCCAAGAGTGCGTGAGAGACGTGACCGATCGCCCAGGCGGCTAGCGAGCCGACCTTTTGGTGAAGAGGATAAATGAAAAGGAAAAGTAATCAGAGACGTGACCGATCGCCTAAGTGGCTAACGAGCCGATCAGTGGCGATGAGGATAAAATATATATATAAAAATATATGGCATGAGAGAAGAGGCACGTCTGCAACAAGTAATACCCAAACATGGACCGAGTGCACTGCAGCTTTGTTGTGATGTGGGTGGAACCACATGGCCCACGCCGCATTGCTTCGCCAACGATGACAAAAATAGGGTAGAAAATTTAACCCCCAAAAATAAAGATTCTTGTTGTTCCTCAGGTGGACTGGTACTCAGGGGTTATACTATATTTATGTTAATGAAAAATCTTATGAAGAAAAGGTAACGCTAACAGGAGATGATGACTTTGCTCAAGGGACACGGGCACCGGTAGAAATAAATAATGTATATAAATAAATGTATGTGTGTAAATGTGTGAGTGTGTGTGCATCATTTTAATTACAACCACTTTGCACTTGAGTAGGGAAAACAGGAAGAGGCTTGAAAGAAACTGAGAACATAAGATGCTCACGCACACACAAAATGCCCTTACCAAAATAAACTTCAATACTCCATACTCTGAAAGAGAAAAAAAATAATTACCTTAGCATTAGAAGAGAGGTCCTGGTTGAAACGCTGCAATGCTTCGACGCGTTTATCAGGACCCATCCGCATGTACTTACTTAGATCCTTCATCATATTAAAGTCTGACTTCATGATGTCTGTCAGTCCTGTCAGAGCACACAATTCTGGCACAAGGTAAATATTTCCTAAACCTCTTCTTAAATCTCTCTTCTTAGGTTTTGACATGAGCATTGGCTGCTTTACATCTTTGATCCTAACTTGGTAATTCTGTTGGAAGCAAATATAAAATAAAAATTAGCAAAATAAAATTTTAGGTACGACACCCCCCCTCCTCCCCTTTTTTTTTTTTTTAACAGGGATTAGCCCACCTGAGCACAGGTCATTGACCCACATCAGGGCCTAGGTGGGGAAAAAAATAAATAATATAATTAGAAATAAATAAAAATTATAATAAAAATGAAAATAAAATAAACATAATACAAAAATTGAAAATAATTAATCATGAGCAAGAAACGATACACAGTATGCATGTTTGTGTTGGCGATAGTAAGAGAAACAATTGAGACCCTGCAAGTGTGTGTAAATGAGGCAGAAAGTCAGATCAGAAACCTGGAACTTGGTCACAACTTTTGTGATGTAGTAGGTAGTAGGCAGCTACCAAACAGGGAGGCACTACCGCCTGGGAAGATATTGGAAGCATAATGTGTTGTCTATTGGTAGACCCTGCTGCTATATGGCATTACGAAAATTGTGACCAAGTCCCAAGTTGCTGATCTAGCTTTCTACCTCATTTACACACAATTGCAGGGTCTCAACTGTCTCTCTTACTATTGACAACACCACAACTAAAACCGTACTCATTCTTTATCTGTTTTATTCATTCTATTTTATTCTCCTATGTCAGTTGATATTAATACTGAAGCGGGGCCTTCTCGGATGGGTCCCACTGGTCGGGAAGGTTGTGGACCCCAGGGCCGACCTGATCATCATCAAGCTACTGGGGCCTCAACTGACGCCACTATGTTGCTGGAGGATCGGCTTTTTTCACACTTCATTTTTCCAACATTCGCGGGCTGAGATCCAATTTTTCTTCTGTGGAGCACCATCTATCAACCTCTTCCCCCGACCTCTTACTACTCTCCGAACTTCAACTGACCAAAGCAGCTTCACCCAAACCTTTTCAAGTCTCTAACTACAACCTTTATACCTACTTCCGTTCTAAGGGAGGTGTATGCGCCTACTGCAATACACGTACACCTATAGCCCGACTCACGGATCTTGAATCTCCCCTTTATGATGTCATCTGGCTCAAAATATCTCTACCTACTGTGACTATTTTTCTTTGTTTCTTATACTGTTCTCCCAATTCTACCAACTACTTCGAACTCCTTGACTATCTCACTTCTTGCCATGAGTCGTTGCTATCCACACATCCCTACACCGAGATCCTCTACCTAGGAGATTTCAATGTACATCACAACATCACAGAGAGTGGCTTGGCTCTGCAAGGGATGACCCAGGTGGAGCTGAGGCACTCTCTTTTTCCTTACTTAATGATTTGGAACAAATAATCAAACACCCTGCACGCGTTCCTGATCGACACAATCAACTTGCTAACATTCATTATCTTTGTTTTACCTCTAACCCCTCACACTATTCATACTCAATTTTTGCCCCCTTAGGGTCTTCTGATCACAACCTTATTTCTATTAAATCAAACTGGGCACAACCACCTCCCCCACCCCCCTCTAAACGTCAACTATGGCATTATAGGAGGGCAAGCTGGCAATCCTTGCGAGAATTCTTCACCGACTTTCCTTGGGATGAATGTTGCTTTTCCACTCGGGATGCCTCGGTATGTGCTGACAGCATTGCTGGGGTTATACAGGGCGGTATGAGTGCATTTATCCCATCTTCTACCATAACTTTCACATTACAATCATGGTTTGATCACTCCTGCTCTCTTGCTTGCAGGGTGAGATAGGGCATATCAAGCTATAAAACTATCTCCTTCTCCTATTACCCACACCTCTTTCATTACTTCTAGGAATCGTTGTAAGGCTATTCTTCGTAGGGCCAAGCGGAATTTTATTAAAAGAAAGACCGCTGTCCTGACTAATTCTTCCTCTAGTAAATCCTTCTGGTCCTTAACTAAAATCATCTGTAACAACTTCTGCATGCCTTCTTTTCCTCCCCTCTTCCATCCCAATAACTCTATAGCCAACTCTCCCACTGACAAAGCCAACCTCTTTGGCACCTTATTCTCCTCTAATTCCACCTTAGACGATTCCCACTCTATCCCTCCTACCCCTGCACCTCCTACTGAACCTATGCGCTTTCCTATAATCTCCACTCGCAGGGTTGCCAGTGTGTTATCCAGGTTGGATGTGAGTAAGGTGCATGGACCGGACGGAATACCCCCTCATGTTCTGAGGGAGTGTGCTGAAGCCCTGGCCCCTGTGCTTGCTCGCCTCTTTCGCCTTTGTCTCAAAACCCAAACTTTTCCTTCTTCATGAAAGCATGCCTTCGTTCAGCCCATCCCGAAGAAGGGTGACCATTCTAATCCTTCTAACTATCGCCCCATTGCCCAAACTTCATCCCTCTCTAAGAATTTCGAAACTATCTTGAACTCCCATTTTCTCCGTCACCTTGAATGCCTTTCTCTTTTGTCGGATCACCAGTATGGCTTTCGCCAGGCGAGATCTACTGGAGATCTGCTCTCCTATTGCACCCATCTTTGGTCATCCTCTCTTAGGGATTATGGGGAAACTTTTGTCGTGGCTATCGACATCTCCAAAGCATTTGACAGGGTATGGCACAAGTCTTTGTTATCTAAACTTCCCTCTTTTGGTTTCTCTCCCCCACTTTGTTTTCTCCTCTCTAGCTTCCTTGAGAACCAATCCATGGCAGTTGTTGTCGAGGGATCGATTTCTCGCTCTTTCTCTACCAGTAGTGGCGTCCCACAGGGTTCTATTCTTTCACCAACTCTCTTCCTTCTTTTTATCAATGATTTACTTCACACTACAACTAATTCTATCCATTCTTACACTGATGATTCTACTCTTCACTCTTCCTCACATTTTCCCCTTCCAACTAACTCTCAAACTAGATCTGTCTCTAGAACTGATATCATTACTTCTATCAACGCGGATCTGTGCAGCATCTCTGAATGGGGAGATACAAACTTGGTTAAATTCAATAGTAATAAAACTCAATATTTACCAATTACACTTTGTAAATTAGACGATCTCCCACCAATTATATTTCAAGACGCTATCATCCTCCCAAATTCCGAAATAAATGTTAGGCCTCACCATTTCCTCCAATATGTTCTGGAAATCACACATCCTTAGTATAACTAAAGCTGCCTCCCGAAAGTTGGGAATGCTGCTCTTCTTCTGTCCAACAACAGTGACCCCTCGTTTAACGAACACCTCGGTTAACGAACTGCCTTCCATAAGGATCTTTAATTCGGTTAACGAAAAAAAATTCGGTTAACGAAGTTCTTACGAACCGACCTCAACATGTTTTCGCTTGCACTGACCGGGCAACCAGCTTTAGTATCAGTCCGCCAATACATTAATCGGTTCTAGGGCTTAAATTCCTTACTATTTTAGTAAATATCAAGAAGTTTATACTATTCAATAATTTTAAAAGTTTAATATTAAATTTTCTAGTCATTTTAACAATTATTGAACAAAATTGAAGGTAAAGTGACTAGTTTAATGCGCGGCATCCAGCCTCTTAACACAGCAAACAGGCGTTAGTCTCTCTCTGTTTTCACTGGAGGTAACATCTTGCTTGACTCTCTTCAACTAAACACTTTTTTTCTGTGTTTCCAAGCAAATTATTGGTCATTTTGAAATTTATTTTACATATTGACAATATATAGTGCAGTGCAGTGTTATTTTAAAGAAAATATTCTTTATTTACAGCTAGTTTAACTCTGAAAAATACGTGTTGACATTGTTTGAATCCAGCATGGGGCCCAAGAGATCAAGAAAAGCAATTTCAATCCAAATAAAGCAGGAAATAATAAAAAAACACGAACAAGGCATTAAATCAAATGCGCTATGCAAAGAATATGGCATGTCGGCATCAACTGTGTCGACAATTCTTGCACAAAAAGACAAATTTAAAGAAGTGAACGTGAGAGACAAATCTACAAGAGTGTTTAAAAGTAGATCCCTAATCGTAGAAACTGAGAGGTTACTTATCATCTGGATTAGGGAAAAACAGATGAAAGGTGATTCAGTTTCTGGTGATTTCATTTGTGAAAGAGCCAGGGAGATTTATGAACATTTAAAGGCAGATCAACCTGGTTCTTCAGGAACAGAATTTGAAGATTTTCGGGCTAGCAAAGGCTGGTTCGAAAAATTTAAGAAAAGAAGTGACATTTTAAGTGTTGTTAGGCATGGTGAAGCTGCTAGTGCTGATAAATAAGGGGCAGCAAAGTTTTTAGTTGAATTTAAAAAACTGATGGAAGAAGAAAATTATCTTCCACAGCAAGTGTTCAATGTGGACGAAACTGGGCTGTTCTGGAAAAAGATGCCCAAAAGAACATTCATCACCAAAGATGAAGCCTCTTTACCTGGGCATAAACCCATGAAAGACCGTCTCACTCTATTGCTTGGTGCCAATGCTTCAGGGGATTTCCGACTGAAGCCTATGCTTGTCTACCACTCTAAAAACCCCAGGGTGTTCAAGCAACAGAAAGTGGTAAGAACAAAGCTTGAAGTTTATTGGAAGTCCAACCGTAAGGCATGGGTGACAAGACAGCTCCTTAATGAATGGGCTGTTGATGTGTTTTGCCCCTCTGTCAAGAGCTACCTAACCACCAATAAACTTCCTTTAAAGGCTCTTCTCCTCATGGAAAATGCTCCTGGTCATGACCCTGACCTTGCCAGCAATTTGGAGTATCAATTTGACTTTGTGAAAGTGTTGTTTTTGCCTCCAAACACTACATCAATCATACAGCCAATGGACCAGAATGTAATCAGCAACTTCAAGAAGTTGTACATGAAGAAAATGTTTAGGAGGTGTCATCAGGCAACTTCCACTGATCCTGAACTAACACTGAAACAGTTCTGGAAGACACAATTCAACGTCCTGGAGGCTGTAAAATTGATTGTGTCATCATGGCAAGAAGTCTCCAATAGAACCCTCAATTCTTCATGGAAAGCACTGTGGCCATCAGTAGTCCATGATTTTGAGGGATTTGAGGAAGAAACAGAGTTGGACCAGGAGATTGTGTCCATTGGTCAGTCATTGGGCCTTGAAGTGGAGGAGAAGGATGTGGAAGAGCTTGTGATGTCTCATGAGGAGGAACTTACTCCTGATGACTTGAAGCAACTGGATGAGATGTTACGGGTAGAGGCTGACAGTGGTGAGGAGGAAATTGAAAGTGATGACCATATGTCAGCTAAACAGTTGAAAGATGTGATTTACTACTGGGAGAAGTTCAGGGAACTGGCTTCAAAGCACCCAGAAGTGGAAAAAACTGAACTAACTTTGTGTCATGTTGAGGACTAAGTGGTCTCCTTCTTTAAACATAAGTTAATGGTGAGGAGGACAGGTGCCCCACAGACCACAATTGACACTTTCTTCAGTAAAAGGCAGAAGGAACAAGATGCTAGCCCTCAGCCTTCCACTTCAAGAAGGAGAGAGGATGTTCATGGTGGAGAATCTGTCAGTCCAGAGGTTCCTGACATTTTCATGGAAGGTGACTCACCTTCCAAGAAGCAGTAAAATGCTTCTCTTCCACCTCCACTTCCTTCTCTTCTCCCTTCTCCTCCTCCACCTCCCACTTCAAAAGCACATCATCATCATCATCATCCAGGAGCCTTCTACATACACACCTCAAAGTAAGTAAATTTTTCTATCATTTTTGTTGAAGTTAGGAAATTTTCGGTGAGCTGAAACCAATTACCCAAAAACCCATTGAAACAATGGTTTCGGTTAACGAACAACCTTCTGGAACGGATTGAGTTCGTTAACGGAGGGGTCACTGTATTAGATAGGGTGGAATCAAAGGCATTTTGTCTTATTTACTCTCCTCCTTTCGTCAACAATCTCTCTCCCCTTTCTTTTCGCTGCAATGTTGCTTCACTCTCTCTCTTTTACAGGTACTTTAACGGGCAATGTTCGGTAGATTTGGCATCCTGTGTACCGCCGGCAAGGCCGTGGGTTCGTAACACACGTCTTGCCCACGGTGCCCACCATTTCTCTGTGGATGTCGGTCACACGAGAATAACCCGTTATAGTACCTCCTTCTTTCCTCACACAGCCAAACTGTGGAATGCTCTGCCTTCTTCTGTGTTTCCATGCTCTTACAATCTGTCTCACTTTAAAAAGCTGGTTTTCCGGCATCTTTGTGGTGTAGATTAATACAGTATAACCTTTTTTTTCTGTATTTACAATTTCTTTCCGTTCTTTTTTTTTTCGCCCCCCCAGGCTCCGTTGTGGGTCGTTTGACCTGTGCCCGGGTGGGCTAATGCCGATAAAAAAAATGGCAGCAGGGTCTACCATTAGACAACACGTTATGTACACTGTTCAAGGTAACAACCCGACACATCCTCCTAACAGATATCTAGTTAACCCAAGAACAAAAGAAATAAACTAGACGTATCTAAATAATTAAGAAAATAAATAAATATTAAATAAATACTCTAAATAGATAGATACAACATACATCCATATACTGTATTTTGGCATTTCCAGTTATGACACCTTTCATAGTATGTGGTGACTTACGATGCATTTTATCTTTCCATTTCCAAATTTTGTTTTGTAAGGTCATGTGTTGGGATCTTCACAGATACTTTCAATACTTGCATGGAATAACCAGTTACCTGATAGCAGCTTTCCATGCTGTTCAGTCTCGTGCAGATTCTCTCATCAGGTTCCTAACTCTAATGTCATTTCTTACCTCCTCTCCCTGTGTCCTCCTTGGCCAGCCCCTGGCTTTCTTCCCCTCTACATTTTGGCTAGCACCTCTTGACCAAATTTGTCTCATCCATTCTCTTCACAAATACTGAACTTTAAATACCCAGTTGCCCTCTTAGCCCTAAACAGGGCCTCCTGTCATTCGGTCTCACATTACACATCCACCTCACTATTTCCATTTCAGCTTAGTTAAGTCTACCTATGACATCCTCTGTAACTGTTTCACTGCCATACATCATCACATTTCCTATACCAGTGAAATACAATATTGTATATTCTTTCCAGCCACTTCTAGACTCTTGCAACTGAGTTTGCTTCTGCACAACCTCCAACAATGATCATGTCACCCAGGTAAAAGAACTCATCACCACAAACCAGGGATATATCCCCAATTTTGAGGTTCTCCAGCCTTGCCGTGGACACACAGTTACCTGACATGTACATAACAGTTTAAAAATTTGCTACATCCTGTAGTTTGCCAATTACTCCACTGTACCTCTTGTGCACCCACCTTCAACATTCATTGTCCATTACTGAGTTGCTGCCAACACCTTTCATACAGACAGCACACACAGCCATTTTCCACTTCAAATGCTCAACATAAAATGATTCTCTTACATTCTGTTCCAACTCCCACACTCTCTTAGAATATACATTTTCTTCCTTTCTCTGCACATTTTAAACCACTTGTCACAAGCAAGCAATCTGTGCTGTAAGGTACAATCTTACCCAGCTATAACAGCAGTAACGCACATAACTCTCACCAATATGTCAAGGGTTCGAGCCTCGGCCCAGACACACATGAGAAGGGTGTTATCCAGTGTGACACTACCAAAACACCACAGGTTTCCCGGTCCCCGGTTTCCTCCTGTACTAATACTGGATAGACCACCCAAATGGCTAGTAAGCTGGTAAGTGGCGAATATATATGTATATGTATATATATATATATATATATATATATATATATATATATATATATATATATATATATATGTATATATGTATATATATATATATATATATATATATATATATATATATATATATATATATATATATATATATATATATATATATATATATATATATATATATATATATATATATATATATATATATATATATATATATATATATATATATATATATATATATATATATATATATATATATATATGTGTGTGTGTGTGTGTGTGTGTGTGTGTACATACATACACATATATATACAGTGACCCCTCGGTTAACGAACTCAATCCATTCCAGAAGGTCGTTCGTTAACCAAAAAGTTCGTTAACCGAAACCATTGTTTCAATGGGTTTTTGGGTAATTGGTTCCAGCTCACCGAAAATTTCCTAAATTCAACAAAAATGGTAAAAAAGGCCACTTACTTTGAGGTGTGTCTGTAGAAGGCTCCTGGATGATGATGTGCATTTGAAGTGGGAGGTGGAGGAGAAGGAAGAAGAGAAGGCATTGGGGTGGAAGAGAAGTCACCCCATGGCACCATTTCACCCATAAAATTTTAGTTCTCTTGGTGTATTTCAAGATTATTTTCTTTAAATCAACACTGCACTGCATTATATATTGTCAATATGTAAAATAAATTTCAAAATGACCAATAATTTGCTTGGAAACACAGAAAACAGCATTTAGTTGAAGAGAGTCTCAAGCAAGATGTTACCTCCAGTGAAAACAGTGAGAGACTAATGCCTGTTTGCTGTGTTAAGAGGCTGGATGCCGCGCATTAAACTAGTCACTTTACCTTCAATTATGTTCAATAATTGTTAAAATGACTAAAAAATTAAATATTAAACTTTTAAAATTATTGAATAGTATAAACTTCTTGATATTTACTAAAATAGTAAGGAATTTAAGCCCTAGAACCGATTAATGTATTGGCGGACTGATACTAAAGCTGGTTGCCCGGTCAGTGCAAGCGAAAACATGTTGAGGTCGGTTTGTAAGAAATTCGTTAACCGAATTGAAGATCCTTATGGAAGGCAGTTCGTTAACCGAAATTTCGTTAACCGAGGCGTTCGTTAAACGAGGGGTCACTGTATGTGTGTGTGTATGTATATATATATATATATATATATATATATATATATATATATATATATATATATATATATATATATATATATATATATATATATATATATATATATATATATATATATAAATATATATACAGAGTATATATATATATATATATATATATATATATATATATATATATATATATATATATATATATATATATATATATATATATATATATATATATATATATATATATACAGATTATATAGCCTTGGTCAATTGAACCCAGAGGGTCCCGCGTTAAGTGAAATCCGCGTTAAATGAACAACAGAACATATGGGATTAATTCCAATAGAAACCGGCCCGACCCCCAAACTCCACTTTTTGAAGGCACATACCTATGTTGTAGTAAAAATAACATCTTAATTTTATGATGGTACATGCACACAATTAATACTTAAGAGAAATAGAGAAATACAGTCGCCAAGTTAATGTCCATTCAAATAATGGACTCAACTCCCTCCCCCTCTCACACTACACAGCCGGCTAACAGATGGTCGGTCGGTCCCTCCCTCCCCCCCCCCACCAACCGTCCCAAGGAGATGTGTGGGATAACCTCAAACTAAAGTTAGGAAAATATAATTGACATTGCTGGATTCCTTGTAAGACCAGGAATATTTTGAATATAAATGTCATATATTTTGGACAAAAGATAACAGTTACCTAGAGAAAAATTTTTATCTAAAAATTGTAAGTTTAAAGCAAAATATATGATGTTTATATTCAAAATGATCACCAAATTATAAGAATTCCAGCAATGTAAATTATATTCTGACCGGGTAATTTGTATGAATTTTATGAGCTAAAACAAATATCTTCAGTTAATAAAAAAAAAAATAATCTTCACAACACTATCTGTCAAAGTACCCCACCTTGCCTCCCCCCCTCTTCCAACCGCGCGGTCAGTCCCAACCCTCCCCCCCACCCCCCACCAATCCTCCCTTCCAGAGTTTTTAACATTTAGTATTAAATAATACCTCAGATTAAAGTTAGGATAATATAATTGACATTGCTGGATTCCTTGTAAGACCAGGAATATTTTGAATATAAATGTCATATATTTTTCACAAAAGATACCATAGTTACCTAGAGAAAAATTTTTATCTAAAAATTGTAAGTTTAAAGCAAAATATATGATGTTTATATTCAAAATGATCACCAAATTATAAGAATTCCAGCAATGTAAATTATATTCTGACCGGGTAATTTGTATGAATTTTATGAGCTAAAACAAATATCTTCAGTTAATAAAAAAAAATAATAATTCTTCACACGGTAACAGATGGTCGGTTGGTCCCTCCCTCCCCCCCACCCCCCACCAACCGTCCCAAGGAGATGTGTGGGATAACCACTAAATTTTAATTAATAATACCTCAAACTAAAGTTAGGATAATATAATTGACATTGCTGGATTCCTTGTAAGACCAGGAATATTTTGAATATAAATGTCATATATTTTGGACAAAAGATACCATAGTTACCTAGAGAAAAAATTTTATCTAAAAATTGTAAGTTTAAAGCAAAATATATGATGTTTATATTCAAAATGATCACCAAATTATAAGAATTCCAGCAATGTAAATTATATTCTGGCCTGGTAATTTGTATGAATTTTATGAGCTAAAACAGGCAGTCAGGCAGGGTGGCGGGTGGGGCAAATCTAAAAATAGCGTCTCGGACACTCACCGCGTATATGTGGAAAAAACCCGCGTTAAGTGAAAGTTCAGCTTTGGCAAGGCACCGCGTATATGCGAAAACGCGTTAAGTGAAAGCGCGTTAAGCGGGGTAAAACTGTGTGTGTATATATATATATATATATATATATATATATATATATATATATATATATATATATATATATATATATATATATATATATATATATATATATATATATATATATATATATATATATACACCTAGACCCCCACTTACGACGGGGTTAGGGACCCGAATCCAGGTCGTAAGTCCGACATGGTCGTAAGTCCGACATAGATAAAAAAAATAAAAATAAAAAAATAAAAAAATAAAAAAAATTTAATAAAAAATCTACAATGAAATACAGTACAGTAAAAGTAATGAATAATGATGAATGGATACAGTACAGTGAAAGTAATAAATAATAAGGAATGGATACAGTGTGACTGAGCACTTAACCTTTAATGTAGTCAGCTGAATGCACATGGGGCCCCCATAATTTTCTAATTATACATGGAGACTACATTAACTGGAAACGTTTCGGTATAGAAAATGCGTGTGTCATTTAAAAAAAAAATAATAATTTTTTTTATCTATATCTGAGGCGGTCGTAAGTCCCGACGGTCGTAAGTCCACGTAGTCGTAAGTCGGGGTCTAGGTGTATATATATATATATATATATATATATATATATATATATATATATATATATATATATATATATATATATATATATATATATATATATATATATATATATATATATACATATATATATATACAGTGGGGTATGCTATAACGAACGGATTCTACTACGAATATTCCTATAACGAACGGTTTTACCTATAAAATTGAGAATGCTATAACGAACAAAACTCCTACAACGAACATTATTTAATTTTTTTTTTTTCTAATTTATTGTTTTTTTATTACAAATATTAATGATATTCTTTATTTCAGGGGTTTAGATGCATATTTATGCACTTTTTACAATTTTTACAATTTTATATTATATTTTTCAGTGTTAAGTGGTTGTATTTGGGGGCCTGGAACGGATTAATCCTATAACGAACGAATGCTGTAACGAACAAGGTTCTAGAACCAATTAGATTCGTTATAGCATATCCCCGCAATGTGTGTGTGTGTGTGTATATATATATATATATATATATATATATAAATATGTATATATATATATATGTATGTAATAATATGTATGTATATATATATATATATATATAATAATAATAATATGTATACGGTATATAATAATATGTAATATGCAGTATAATAATAATAATAATATATGTAATAATATAATAATAATAATAATAATAATATGTAATAATATATATATATATATATATATATATATGTATATATGCTATATATATAATATATATATATATATATATATAATAATAATATATATATATATATATATCAACAACAATATATCATAATATATATGCTGCTTCTTAATATATATATATATATATATATATATATATATATATATATAACTAACTATATATATATATATATATAACTATATATATATATATATATATATATATATATATATATATAAGGGCAATTTAGGAGTGTTTCTGACTTTACACGAGGTCCCAGGAATGTAACTCTCGAGTAACTTGCAAGTCTACTGTATATTGGAAAATTTTGATAATTTTGGTAGAAGTGATAAATTTGAAATACAGTCAACCCTCACTTTACGCGGTTAATTCAACCCACGGGGTACCGTGGAAAGTGAGAAACGCGTAAAGTGAACAACATAACATATGGGATTAATTGAAACAGAGACCAGGCCGACCCCCAAACTCCACTTTTTGACGACACACAACTATATTGTAGTAAAAATATTATCTTAACTTTATGATGGTATGCACAAACAATTAATAATTAAGAGAAATATCAATAATATTAGGTTTTCTAACACTTACATTAGTAGAAAAGATGGCTGGGCACACGGGGATGGGGGATTGGTTCCGAGGCAGAGGGCCGATTATTGGCCCTCACCTGTATCACTTGTATCAATTGTATCACTATCCACCATAGAGGCTTGCAGGGCCTCTTTGTCAAACCCCTCAAAGTCCATATATAAGTCCATATCTTCACTATAATTATCACTATCACTGACTTGGGCCGGCTGTGGTGGGTGGCAGGTGAAGAACTCGGTAATGTTTTGATGACTGGGCAACCTTGTGCGCACCATGCTCGCGCAGCTTACACAACATAGCGGATGGCGGGAGAGGGCGGGAGGTTTGAATCCAAAGATGGCGCAGCTCGCCAGCCGCTCTCTGCGTAAAGGGGTACACGCACCGCGGAATGTGAGCATTCCTGTTTCGGCAGGGTACCGCGTAAACGTGGAAACGCGGAATGTGGGACCGCGCAAAGCGAGGGTTGACTGTACTTCCTGCACAATTTCCCTCGTGAAATAATAAACATTATCGCGATATACTGTACAGTATAGGAAAATGTCGATAATTTTGGTAGCCGCGATATAAAAAAAATCGTGATATAAAGTTGCTATATATCCCAACCCTCTGCATGCGATTACTGTATATACATGCAGTCCGGGGGAGGTAAAAGACTCGGGGAATCCAATCAGCTATTTGTAGCTATAGCCGAGAGGCGTGTTTTACGGGCCAGGTTTGCGTGGAAAGGGTATAGTACCATTACTTACCTTTTGATAATAATCTATGTAGGAAATCTCATCTCCCCTGTAAGGAAATTTTGATGATGGAGTCAGATTCCAGTCCACATCATCTACTCTGTATGTTTTATCATTGTAAGTTGTCATTACAATGGCTCCCAGGAGTAGTTTGTCAACTTCCTTTTTCTGTGTTAAATAAATTAACAAAAACCAGTTACAAAAACATAATGTACACACTTCATATAGGATGCAATGTTTAGTGTGTAACTAAAATTAATACTGTATTGCAGGGCATTACAAAATTATGAATAACAAACATGCAAAATTAATAACAAATCTAGGTACTAGACACCATGAATTCTAAAGGAAATATTTAGGAGGGGAGGTGGTAATTATAAAGTACAATAATACTCCTATTATAAAGGAAAACATCAATGAAACGGAAAATAAGAAATATTTGTGATTTCCGGCAATTTTACTTACGTGCACTATTAAAAACATAAATAAAATTTTCGGGACTTTTATGGGTTGACCATGATCACTTTATGGCAGCTCATCATGCAGCTCAGTTTCTTGCAGCCACTAACTCTTAATGTCATTTCTTATAACCTCTTCCTCTGTCACTCTTTGCCTAACCCTGGCTCTCCTCCCCTATAAATTCACTCAATTGGTCTCCTCCATTCATTCTCTCCATATGCCCAACAATGTTACCCTATGTCTGCACAAAACTTTGCCAGTACTCTAAATACCCATTAGTTCTGCAATACAATATCATCCCCACTACTCCAGTCTCCTGCACCATGATGAACACCTTGTGCACTTGTTGCTGAAGCACATCTACCCGGTACACACACACACACTAGTCGTGGAGAGGCACTTCTACATCACTTTCCTCATGGTTTTTAAACACTTTTCCTACTCATTCTTCTGGGTGTCAAGGCAACACTACTGTGGCAAGAAGTCTTTCCAGTAGTGCGGCAGTGGTGCTAGATACTTTGTCCATGATGACAGAAATACTACAGGTGCAGCAGGGGCCACAGCAGGCAAGAAAATTTGCTACGAGTCACAAAAATTCATTCTAGCAGAAATCAGGTGCCAAACTTTAAAATTTTGGCATGGAAAAATCCTGAATCTACAGATGTTTACTGTCTTTGCAGAACCAAAGGCACTTATCTATTTATAGTGGTATAAAATGGTTGGAAACAGAAACAAAAACTTACAGGAAACAAGCAATTACGGATTGAAAATGGGTCTACAGTGAACCCTCCAAGATTCGAGCCCCGTAAATCTCGATTTCAGAAGATTCGGACAAAGTTTTGGGGTTTTGGTAGCTAAGAAGCTTCCCTAAGAAGCATTCCCAAAACAGAGGAAAGATCATTTTGGCCTGTTTAACCAAGATGTCAGAGCGCGGGAATCAGGTGCCCGAAGCAGGAAACAAATAGAGTTCTCAATTGTTGTTTGTGGGAATATTATTTCATTCACTGTACTAATGACACATTTTTTCTTACTATGTTATCATAAGTAAATGCATGGCTTATATCATTTGTTTATCACTGTGACCAACCATCACAGTTTTCAAATTAGACTTTAAGAAATGTATTTCTTCCATAAGTATTTCAATCTTGCGCATGGCAACGGGAGCGAGTAGGTGACCACTAGTTAAGAGTGTCTCTGCTCTTGTAATTCTCCTGGCTACCTGCAATATTTCACTGGATTTACTATTATTATTATTAGTGTTTACTGATATAATAGTGCTTAATACACCTTTTCACATATCCGTTGAGACATTGTTACATAACTATTTGACAAATTTCATAACCGAATGACAGAACACATATCGAATGACAATCTAAAATAATTGTTGGTGGTATGTCATTCTCCAATTGTTACATTCTCAAACTATATGTAGACTGTCGGTTTATTGTTCACGTCTGTCAACTTCATATCTTATGTCAATCACTTCCGTTAGCACAAAAGAACAGTTATTTTAGATTGTCATTCGATATGTGTTCTGTCATTCGGTTATGAAATTTGTCATAAAGTTATGTAACAATGTCTCAACGGATATGTGAAAAGGTGTACTGTAGTGATTAATCATGGCACTGTAGCCAGGTTAGACTATAGTGCATTTTTTCCCACCTGAGAAGAGATGCCCTGTCCCCTCCTCAAGAGTTATAGCTGATTGGCGGTTGCAAATCTGTTTGATTTCGTCCTGAAGTAATGATGTACAGGTGCTCCCCGACTTACGACGGGGGTTAGGGACCCAAATCCAGGTCGTAAGTCTGACATAGATAATAATAAAAAAAAAAAAAAAAAAAAATCTACAATGAAATACAGTACAGTAAAGGTAATAAATAATGAGGAATGGATAGTGTGACTGAGCACTTACCTTTAATGTAGTCAGCTGAATGCACATGGGGCCTCCATAATTTTCTAATTATACATGGAGACTACATTAACTGGAAACGTTTCGGTATAAAAAATGCGTGTGTCATTTGGAAAAAAAAAAAAAAAAAAAAATGGTCACAACTGCGGCGGTCGTAAGTCCCGACGGTCGTAAGTCCAAGCAGTCGTAAGTCGGGGACTACCTGTATTACTAAATGAGTTTATTCATAATCGTTGGGATGACCGTTTCTGACAAGATATTTAGCTAAATTATGTAAAAATACATACATTCATTTTTCAAACACGAGCATGTAGGAAGTTGATTAGAAATCAGATATATGAATTAACTGTTAACTCTGGTTCCAAATTCACGCTTTTGGAGGAAGCAGTCAACCCTCGTTAATTTGGACTAATAGGGAGGGAAGGGTGTCCGTTTTAGCCGATTGTCCGAATTAACCGATTTAGGAGTTAATATTGCATTATATTTCAAAGTCATTGTTTTCGTCACGATTTTATCCCACTTTCCACTGTAATACGTACGTCACTTCAGCAAAAATATTACATTTCCATGAATGTATTATATCAATCACAGTATGAATATAATATCATTGTAATATAACAGTATTTTAACCGAAAACTAGTAAAAAAACGAATAACATCTCAAGAACATCAGAAGCTTAGGTAAAGTCTTTTGTTTTTGTCATGTACAGTTAACCCTCACTTTACGCGGTTAATGTAACCCGGAGGGTACCGCGGAAAGCGCGAAACACGTAAAGTGAATAACATAACATATGGGATTAATTGAAATGGAGTCCAGGCCGATCCCCAAACTCCACTTTTTGACAACACATAACTATGTTGTAGTAAAAATAACATCTTAATTTTATGATGGTACATGCACACAATTAATACTTAAGAGAAATAGAGAAATACAGTCGCCAAGTTAATGACCATTCAAATAATGGACACACTCCCTCCTCCTCTTCTCACACTACACTGCTGGCTCTTCCCTCTGAGAAATTTTGGGGGGAAAACAGGGAATAGTAATAAATAATACCTCAAACTAAAGTTAGGATAATATAATTGACATTGCTGGATTCCTTGTAAGACCAGGAATATTTTGAATATAAATGTCATATATTTTTCACAAAAGATAACATATTTACTCAGATTAAACATTACATCTAAAACTTGTATGTCTAATGCAAAATCTATGATGTTTATATTCAAAATGATCATCAAATTGTAAGAATTCCAGCAATGTAAATTATATTCTGGCCGGGTAATTTGTATGAATTTTATGAGCTAAAACAAATATCTTCAGTTAATAAAAAAAAAAAATATTCTTCACGACACTATCTGTCAATCAAAGTACCCCACCTTGCCTCCCCCCCCTCTTCCAACCGCGCGGTCAGTCCCAACCCTCCCCCCCACCCCCCACCAATCCTCCCTTCAAGAGATGTTGGGTGAAAAAAATAAATTTTAACATTTTGTATTAAATAATACCTCAGATTAAAGTTAGGATAATATAATTGACATTGCTGGATTCCTTGTAAGACCAGGAATATTTTGAATATAAACGTCATATATTTTGCACAAAAGATAACATACTTACTCAGAGTGAACATTTTATCTAAAAATTTTATGTCTAATGCAAAATATATGATGTTTATATTCAAAATGATCATCAAATTGTAAGAATTCCAGCAATGTAAATTATATTCTGGCCGGGAAATTTGTATGAATTTTATGAGCTAAAATAAACATCTTCAGTTAATAAAAAAAAAAATATTCTTCACACAGTAACAGATGGTCGGTCGCCGGTCCCTCCCTCCCTCCCCCCACCAACGTCCCTACTAGATAAATGTGTGGGAATACCAGACTGTTTACCTTTTTAGTAATAAATAATAAATCAGACTAAAGTTAGGATAATATAATTGACATTGCTGGATTCCTTGTAAGACCAGGAATATTTTGAATATAAATATCATATATTTTGCACAAAAGATAACATATTTACTCAAGAGTAAACATTACATCTAAAATTTGTATGTCTAATGCAAAATCTATGATGTTTATATTCAAAATGATCATCAAATTGTAAGAATTCCAGCAATGTAAATTATATTCTGGCCGGATAATTTGTATGAATTTTATGAGCTAAATTAAAATAATTATACTTCACCCGTGTAAAGGGGTACACCCACCGCGGAATGTGAGCATCCTGGGTTCTGGCAGGGCACCGCGTAAACGTGGAAACGCGGAATGTGGGACCGCGTAAAGTGAGGGTTGACTGTATTTTATCCTATTTTACATTGAAATACATCACGTTTCAGCAAAACTACTATTTATTTCCGAGAATATATTCATTCAGGCGCAGTTTAGGTAAAATATACATGTGATGTAACAGTTTTTTAACTGATAACGATTCGAAAAACACGTACCCTCTAGCCCTGTTCAAGGAGAGGACTGGGAGAAGCTGTTTGGTGCTGCAGACGACAAGGAAAATGATTTGGATGGATTTTAATGAAAATATTCAGAAATATGGTATCGTAGTATTTATTCAAGTCAATTAGGATAGAATATTATTGTAATACAACAGTTTTTTAACTGAAAACCAATCGAGAAGCGATTACGGTAACATCTTTTGAACGAAAGAAAGCGAAAGTCATTGTTTTCGTCACGATTTTAACCCACTTTCCACTGTAATACGTACGTTATTTCAGCAAAAATATTACATTTCCGTGAATGCATTATATCAAGCACAGTATAAATAGAATACCATTGTAATATAACAGTATTTTAACCAAAAACTATTAAAAAAAACGAGTAACTTCTCTTGAACATGGGAAGGTTCGGTAAAATCACGTTTCAGCAAAACTACTATTTATTTCCGAGAATATATTCATTCAGGCACAGTTAAGGTAAAATATACATGTGATGTAACAGTTTTTTAACTGAAAACGATTCAAAAAACACATGTACTGTCTAGCTGATACTCAACAGCTGGTGGTGCGTCATTGTAAACAATAGGAGGTTGAAGTAGATTACCGGGTATTATATTAAGAGTGAAATATCAAAAAGGTTTTTATTACCGCTATTTTTTGTAGATCAATGAGAACTGTGATACCGTATATGATATGATAAGTTAGCCTGTGCTAAGAACTTCAACATAGACTACTGAAAGCACGTTGTAAGGTAATTTAGCCTATTGTAAGTTGGCGAGCTTCATTTGCTGAAGGAACTGCACAACTTTTCATTACTAATTGGTACATATTTTACGTTTCCATTGTTTACTGGCAGTAAATGGTAAATATTTTTCATGTCTGAAGCTAAAAGTTGCATCCCCCCCCACACTAGTGGTGGAGATGTTACATTTAACCAAAAGGATGCTGGTGTTTTATCCCAGCAGTGGGTGGACCAGCATTTTAGCTTAAGGTCCGCGTAGGTAATATTCCTACAAATCTTTAAAAAAAAAAAAAAAAAAAATTTCGTTCAGATTTTGTCCGAATTATCCGTAATCCGGATTAAAGGGGTCCGAATTAACGAGGGTCGACTGTATACTTATTTTTACCCACAATGAGGCCTACTAAGACAAATTACGTATCAGTAATAATACATTAGGCAAAAACTAACATTTTAAAAGATCAGGATCACATTTAAATATTACACGGCCATCAGCAGAGGCGGGAAATATGACTGCAAACAACTTCATATTTCCAGCCTCTGCTGACGGCCGTGTAATATTTCAATGTGATTCTGATCTTTAAAATGTTAGTTTTTGCATAATGTATTATTCCTATTTAGTTTTGGGGCGTTGTATAGCATAACGAGGTTCAGTTTACTTTCTACTGCTATTTTTGATAACTTTAAGGCATAACATTGGAGTGAAACACGGGTGTGGGAAGTGCTGTGCAATATCTGCCCAATATTAGAGCAAGACGAGTGAGGCCAGGCCTTCTGGTGTGGGTTCAGGAGCCTATTATTCCTGAGCATGTGTTTAGTGACAACAGTGCTCACGTGGACACCCCAGGAATGCATGGTGAAGTGATTTTGGTATACCCATAACACAAAGTGACTGCTATGCATCACAAGACCTTTTTGCAGACTGTGTCCCAGTATAGAATTACGTGACATGCACTGACGGCAATAACGACGATGAAAGTGAGTCTAATGGTAACACAAACAGTGACACTAATGTACCACAACATGAAAATACTTACTGTGAGGAGGTAGAAATGGACAGTGACGAGACATGCATTGACCTTGATAGTGATGAAAGGGAGCCTTATCCAACGAATGCTAGTGAAAGTGAGCCCACAACTCAGTCTTATAATGAAACTGAACTGTTGCTGACATCAATACTCAATGATTTAGTTGATGAATCTATGTGGTGATTTTTAGAGAGTGCAGAGAAAGACTTTGATCAGTACGTGATTGATTATGAAGAGGCCATTAAAGTTACACGCACTCTTCAGGATTTACGTAACTTCAAGTTACTACGATCTTCAGGGATAATACAACGAAGGAACTAAACAATGTAAGATTGTAATACTATTATCACAATACTGTTTTTACCCAAAATTACGCAAGCTTCCTCTGCCTTTGTATTCGTATGTTAATTACGCTGGGGGGTGGGAAAGGTGTAGTGGTGTTTCCTTATTATTACACACTATTATACTTAAAATTTTTATAAATCTTAGGCTATTAATAGGGATGGAAAGATAAATACTGATAGGCAAATGAGTTTTTTATTATTATTTCTTTTCTTCTTTATTTTTTTGTTGGGGGGGGGGGTAAGACGAGTGCTGTTTTTGGTGATCATTAACTTGTTTTGCAGTATTAGCCCACAATAATAAGAAAATTTTGCAAAAAAACGCGAATATTGTTGGTTTGAAGATCAAACAACTGTACATCACAGGTAGTTATTCTCATTCAACTCGCGATAAAATAATAACTACAGTATTCACAGAGCTAATTTCCAGTTCTCTCAGTACGCCATGAGAGGGATTGAGCTGCACGATAATAAAAAAAAAACCCTCTTGCTTGAAAAACAAAGTTATGGTTGTTTGGAACCTCGCAAAACTTTAAAAGCGTTTTTCTCAGCTTTTTGAATTTGGCGCTTCACCCCCTTCTAATGCGGAGCAACTCAATTCAAGTACAGTCAACCCTCAGTTTACGCGGTCCCACATTCCGCGTTTCTACGTTTACGCGGTGCCCTGCCAGAACCCAGGATGCTCACATTCCGCGGTGGGTGTACCCCTTTACACGGGTGAAGTATAATTTTTTTATTTAGCTCATAAAATTCATACAAATTATCTGGCCAGAATATAATTTACATTGCTGGAATTCTTACAATTTGATGATCATTTTGAATATAAACATCATAGATTTTGCATTAGACATACAAATTTTAGATATAATGTTTACTCTTGAGTAAATATGTTATCTTTTGTGCAAAATATATGATATTTATATTCAAAATATTCCTGGTCTTACAAGGAATCCAGCAATGTCAATTATATTATCCTAACTTTAGTCTGATTTATTATTTATTACTAAAAAGGTAAACAGTCTGGTATTCCCACACATTTATCTAGTAGGGACGTTGGTGGGGGGTGGGGGGGAGGGAGGGAGGGACCGGCGACCGACCATCTGTTACCGTGTGAAGAATATTTTTTTTTTTATTAACTGAAGATTTTTATTTTAGCTCATAAAATTCATACAAATTACCCGGCCAGAATATAATTTACATTGCTGGAATTCTTACAATTTGATGATCATTTTGAATATAAACATCATATATTTTGCATTAGACATAAAATTTTTAGATATAATGTTCACTCTGAGTAAATATGTTATCTTTTGTGCAAAATATATGACATTTATATTCAAAATATTCCTGGTCTTACAAGGAATCCAGCAATGTCAATTATATTATCCTAACTTTAATCTGAGGTATTATTTAATACTAAATGTTAAAATCTAGTTTTTTCACCCACTCTTTCTCTTGAAGGGAGGGTTGGTGGGAGGTGGGGGGGAGGGTTGGGACGGACTGACCATCTGGCTGGTTGGAAGAGGGGGGGAGGCAAGGTGGGGTACTTTGATTGACAGATAGTGTCGTGAAGAATATTTTTTTTTTTTATTAACTGAAGATATTTGTTTTAGCTCATAAAATTCATACAAATTACCCGGCCAGAATATAATTTACATTGCTGGAATTCTTACAATTTGATGATCATTTTGAATATAAACATCATAGATTTTGCATTAGACATACAAATTTTAGATGTAATGATTGCTCTGAGTAAATATGTTATCTTTTGTGAAAAATATATGACATTTATATTCAAAATATTCCTGGTCTTACAAGGAATCCAGCAATGTCAATTATATTATCCTAACTTTAGTTTGAGGTATTATTTATTACTATACCTGGTTTTCCCCCCAAAATTTCTCAGAGGTCAGAGCCAGCAGTGTAGTGTGAGAAGAGGGGGAGGGAGTCGTGTCCATTATTTGAATGGACATTAACTTGGCGACTGTATTTCTCTTAAGTATTAATTGTGTGCATGTACCATCATAAAATTAAGATGTTATTTTTACTAGAACATAGGTATTGTGTCGGAAAAAGTGGAGTTTGGGGGTCAGCCGGTCTCTATTTCATTTAATCCCATATGTTATGTTATTCACTTTACGCGTTTCTCACTTGGTACCCTGTGGGTTACAATAACCGCGTAAAGTGAGGGTTGACTGTATATGATATCTAATAAATTTCCTATGTGCTCATGTTTGAAATAATGAAAATATGTATCTTTATAGAATTTAGCTAAAGATCTTTCTCGTCAGAAACGGTATCCCAAAGATTAGGAATAAACTCATTTAGAAATCCATCATTACTTCCAGAAGAAATCAAACAGATTTACAACAGCCAATCAGGTGTAACTCTTGAGGAGGGGGCAGGACATCTCTTCTCAGCTGGAAAAAATGCACTATAGTCACTGTAACCACCAAGCTACTGAGCCAAGCTATTTTTAAATCGTATTTTTTTGGGTCGATAAACAGTATAGGGGGCCCCCAAGTTCGTAGATTTTTATTTCACAGTCCTCTATTATTCTTGGATGACACCCTGGATGTATCTATGACTGTCTGAGG
Organism: Homarus americanus; assembly: GCF_018991925.1. Taxonomy (NCBI): domain Eukaryota; kingdom Metazoa; phylum Arthropoda; class Malacostraca; order Decapoda; family Nephropidae; genus Homarus; species Homarus americanus. Next base: position 13,922,714 of record NW_024736071.1, on the reverse strand, counting down.
GTAGTTTTAAAGTTGCCTGCATTTTCGCGGCTGGGACAGGGAGCCATTCGTTCTAGAGACAGTAATTTCCTTTACCTGTATTGTAAATATATGTGTTTGTGTGTACACACACACAAATAAATAATATTTGGAAAATTCGCTCACAAATAATGAGAAACCTTCTTCACTTAGTATTTTTACTCAGTTACATACAAACACTATCCTACATACATATTGTGGAAAAAAGTAAAAGAAATAATTCTCCTAAGGGCAAACATGTAAAGGGAACATAAATTTCTTTGCACATGAATTAGCTTGCTCAGTTAACAAACTGGAGGAAAGCGGAGTGTAGGGGATGAAGATTGTTGCTAGAGAATTGGCGTCCCAGTTGGTCTTCGTTACTATGGTGAAGCACGGAGTGTATGCAAATGGCGATGTTTTAAACTTTCATTTGGCTTTATTTACCGATTTGTCAATGCAGTATTTTTGTTGTAACTATTTACTGGTATTATTTTAATGTACTCCTCACATTTCCTGGTACTGTATATATTATTTTAAGAAAACTATGGCTACAGGAAAATAAAAGAATTTTTTTTCCAAAATACTCCTTGCTAATTTGCAAATACAGTATAGGGGGTGCATCTTATATGCCATAAAATAGAATACAGTAGTACCCCGATTTACGCGGTCAACTGAACCCACAGGGCACCGCGGAAAGTGAAATCCGCGTAAATGGAACAACAGAACATGGGATTAATTCCAATAAAGACTGGCCCAACCCCCAAACTCCATTTTTTCCAACACAATACCTATGTTGTAGTAAAAATAACATATAAATTTTATGATGGTATGCTCACACAATAAATATTTAAGAGAAATACAGTCGCCAGGTTAATGTCCATTCAAATAATAGACTCAAATCCCCCCCCCACCCTCTTCCCACCTCACTGGCCCCTACCTCTCTGAGAAATGATTGGGTGAAACACTAGATTTTAACGTTTAGTAATAAATAATACCTCAGACTAGTTAGGATAATATAATTGACATTTCTGGATTCCTTGCAGATCAGGGAATATTTTCAATGTAAACTTCATACATTTTGCACAAAAAATAAAATACAGTTAACCCTCACTTTACGCGGTTAATGTAACCCGGAGGGTACCGAGGAAAGCGAGAAACCCGTAAAGTGAATAACATAACATATGGGATTAATTGAAATGGAGTCCAGGCCGATCCCCAAACTCCACTTTTTGACGACACATAACTATGTTGTAGTAAAAATTTTATCTTAACTTTATGATGGTATGAAAAAACAAGTAATATAGAAGAGGTTAGGTTAGGAAAAATAAAGGTTAACATAGGAAAAATAAAGGTTAGGTTAGAAAACTAAAAATTAGGTGGAACACTTACGGTAGTAGAAGAGATGGGTCGGCATACGGGGATGGAGGCTGGTTCCGAGGCAGAGGGCAGATTACTCGCCCTCAGGTGAATCACCATTACTAGGTGAATCACCATCACTGTCACTTACAGTTGTCAGGGCTTCCCTGACAAATCCCTCAAAGTCATCTTCACTGCCACTATCACTGGCTTGGGCTGGCTGTGGTGGGTTGCGGGCGAAGAAATCTGTTATGCTTTGCTGACGGCTGGCGTTGATGTTGTCGTGATACACCTTGATGTACGGCTCCATAGCCTGCACCAGCCAGGTATGGAAGACTTCATAGCGGTCATTGTCGCAGGAAAGGAAGGACTTCATTTTCTCTGCACACTCCATGGCACCCTTAATATCACTATGACTTAAACTGTGTTCTTCGGAGAATGACGCACCTTCTTCCTCCTCTTCACTGACGTGTTCTTCTTCCAACATCTCGTCGGCAGTCACTTCAGGATCTCTGATCACCTCCAGGATGTCGTCGTTGGTGGTCTCGGAGAAGCCTGGAACTGTAACAGTCTGCGCAGCTTCTCTGGCAAGGTCCACTGCAACTGCAACATTCTGAACCTCACCAGTCACAGATTGACTCCTCCTCTCACCTGGTATTCCATGCAACACATGTCTCCATGCGTGACGAATTGTAGCAATAGACAGCTGATCCAATGACTCCACCAAGAAGTCCACAGCTTTCTTGATGTTAAATACTCTCCAGAATTGTTTGAACAGTATTTTTTGCTGTTCCAACTGTTGATCCTCATCTTCTTCGCTCTTGCTATCGGTGGTGGTGTCACTCAGGTTACGCAACTCTTCCCTGGTGTTGGTGTAGTCGTTCAGGAGCTGGAATTTTTTTGTTGAGAATGCAGCTTTTACATTGCAGATTAACTCCTGGTCCATGGGCTGGATTAATGACGTAGTGTTGGGAGGAAGGAAGACCACTTTTACGTTGGGGTGACGATCTAACAGTAGGGGCGAGTGTCCTGGTGCGTTGTCCAGCAGCAACAAAATATTGAATGGCACATTCTGTCGCTCACAGAATTTCTTTACATCGGGAACAAAACAGTCATCAAACCAGGAGAGGGACAGTGTAGAGAACATCCACGCCTTACGTGCGGTCAGCCAGTGGACATTTAGCTTGGTCATGTCCATGGTTTTGTAGGCGTGCGGCTTGCGTGCTGTGTGGATCACCGATAACTTGAGCTTACAGGTACCGGAGGCATTGGTGGTAAACAGGACGGTGATGCGTTCCTTCTGCATTTTCCGGCCCCGAATCCTGCTGGCATTCTTTACAACGAAGGACTTGGAAGGTAGCTTTTTCCAGAAAAGACCAGATTCGTCCATGTTAAACACCTGGTCGTCACTGTACTGTCCTTCCTCCATAATCTCGCGTAAAAACGGAGGAAATTCCCGAGCCGCAGCACGATCAGCACTCGCTTCTTCACCACCAATGTTTATATTGGTGATCTTGTTCCGGATCTTAAACCTCTGTAACCACCCAGAGGAAGCATTAAAGGGTTTGGGCTCTGTAGTTCCCATCTTTCGTGCCACTGCCATGTACAGTTCACGTGCGTAGTCCTTAACAGAGCGCGTGTCGACCGCCATGTTCCGTCGCGCCTGACGCACCAAGTACCTCACAAGTAATTTTTTTGTCTTGAGAAGCACCTGGTTGTGAAAATACTTGATCATAGAAGCACCTGTAGACTTTGTGATCTTCATGTGCTCCTTTATCTTGGCTGCATCCTTCTTTATAGTCCGGATCGTAGATTCGTTCACACCATGCTGGCGCGCCAAATCAACCTGCCTTGTTCCTTTCTCCAACTCTTGGATGATGGTATACTTCACCTCGTAGCTTAAGGAACGTCGTGTCTTCTTTGGCTTAGTGCCGCTGGGTCCAGGTAAGGAAAGGTTTCTCTCTGGGGGTGGTGGTCCGGCGGAAGCCATTTTACGGAACAATGGATGCGCGTTTACACGGAGTGGCCTTGAGGGATGAAACTGCCGCGGCTAGGTCAAGCGTCGTCTTTCCTCCCTCCCTCCCTCCCCGGGTGGACACGTCATAATACTTTAAGCCAATTACAGCTAGCAGCAGAGGGGGGTAGGGATGCATGGCCAATCACAGGTCTGATACGTCATATGACGTCAGTGATAACGCAACAAAGACACACACTGCGCAACCTTACCGCGCCGCTTGCCCAAGCGGAGGGAGGAGGCGAGGAGCACAGGCAGGCAGGCAGGCGGGCGGGTGGCGGGTGGGGCGAATCTAAAAATAGCGTCGCGCCAGACACTCTCCGCGTAATGGGGTTCACGTACCGCATAATTTGAGCACGTGAGGTTCTGGCAAGGCACCGCGTTAACGTGGAAACGCGGAATGCGGGACCGCGTAAAGTGAGGGTTAACTGTACTTGCTTTGTGTAAACTAAATTATTACATTACATCTAAAATTTGTATGTCTAATGCAAAATCCATGATGTTTATATTCAAAATGATCATCATATTGTAAGAATTCCAGCAATGTAAATTATATTCTGGTCCAGTAATTTGTATGAATTTTATGAGCTAAAACAAATATCTTCACGACACTATCTGTCAATCAAAGTACCCCAACTTGCCTCCCCCCCTCTTCCAACAGCGCCAGATGGTCGGTCAGTCCCAACCGTACCCCCCACCCCCCACCTTCCCTCCCTACCAGAGAAATGTTGGGTGAAAAAACTAATTTTAACTTTTAGTAACAAATAATACCTCAGACTAAAGTTAGGATAATATAATTGACATTGCTGGATTCCTTGTAAGACCAGGAACATTTTAAATATAAATGTCATATATTTTGCACAAAAGATAACATATTTACTCAGAGTAAACATTATATCTAAAATTCGTATGTCTAATGCAAAATCTATGATGTTTATATTCAAAAGGATCATCAAATTGTAAGAATTCCAGCAATATAAATTATATTCTGGCCGGGTAATTTGTATGAATTTTATGAGCTAAATAAAAAAAAAATTATACTTCACGCGTATATGGGTAGATGAACCGCGTATAGTGAAAGTTCGGTTCTGGCGAGGCACCGCGTATATGAGAAATCGCGTAAAGCGGGGTACAACTGTACTGTATTTTTGGCTTTTTTTATATAATTATTTTTCATTTTTATACATTTAGTACATACACCAGAAGATTCAGACATTCGGCTTTTGCAGATAGGTAGTCTCCCCTTTTAGCTGAGTAATTCAAATGATGAGTTATATGAAAGTTGTTACAGCACCACAAAAGACCAATACTGATAAACAACACTTAAAAAATGACAACCCTCTACAGTAATAAAAATATCTGGCCAAACAAACGAATAGGTCTGGCAGAGGTATTTAACCTGTGGTAATTACCATCCCCCTTCAACCCATCCAATTTGCCCTTTTTTGGAGTGTAAACAGTTGACATCACCGAAAAAAAAAAGTGAGCAGGGTTGGGATTTCTGAATACATTCAGCTCATCTGTCTCTTTTTCTTCTGTGGGGTTCCAACTGGTTCGCAGGCCTGTTAGCCACTTCTCTTCTGCACTGTTGGCAAGTACTGTACATGAACTGGCTCCAGAATGCATATGTACCTGTGCCAAAGCTGTACTCATACTTTATTCATAGTTTTATGAAACTTCAAAAGTTAACATTCTTGTTGTTCAGGGGTGGAGGAAGCATGTTTCATAAATGGCTCAGTGCCTTACCCGAAGTGTAGATTTGTTTCCAAAACCATGGAGGAATTAGTGAAAAATCAGATATATGAACAGAGAAAATCTACCCGTTTACTTAAAATTAGCAAGCAATCTATATCTATCTACAGGGTCAATATAAAATCTAAAAAGATCTCATAGATTAAACGCAAACAATAAAAAGTGCACTAACCATATTGTATTTACACCGCTCTATGAGTTCATATGCAGTCTCTGTCCGAAGAAATTTGTGTAAGACATCAGCATTCAAGAGAATGGAATCTTCATGTTGCCGGATGCTTGTAGAAAATCCGGGCCATATAGAAATCCTGTAATATATATCAGAAATTCTGAAATCCCAAACTTTTCCCTCTTTAAACCCTACCTGGTGCTGGATGAGGCTCTTTTAGCCCCTCCCTCAGCTTATTCCTTGGTACATATTTAGCTAAATACATACAATTTCCTATACAGGTAGTTCTGCTATTACGCGAAGGTTGTGTTCTTGTAAAACATCGTGTTATAGAAATTCGCGTAATAGAAATAACGGCTTATGGAGAAAATAGGGTTAGGTGCAGATTACTCCAAATCGAAAAAAAAATTCGTAGTTAGCCTAACACAAAGGATAGCAGTCTAAATAAATGTTACATTCATATCTAATAATGAAATCATACAGCAAATGTTACACTTTACCTTGAAAAAATATGAATATAACTTGATGGGGGAGAAGGTTGATGTTGAGGAGTCATGAAACATCAAGCTTTTCTTCAAGTGTTATAGCCTTTCTTTTACGATCACCACCGGAAATGCGATCACCAGAATGCTTCCCAGAGATATTCTTCTTTTCCATAGTCACAAAATTGGAGAAACAGTAATCAGAATTCACTGAGGACGCTTAAAAACTTCACACGTGTTTCAAACTGAACGTGTGGAGTAAACAGAGCGCGCGGGTCTAAAACGCTATGTATTTTGTTTTTCTCTTATTTAAAATTTTACAATTTACATATACTGTACAGGTATACTGTATACATAAATATTACATAAATTATTTCTGCAATTGTTCACAAACAAAACACATAAATCAATTGAACATGTGATGTCGAACGTGAACTGTAAACACTGCATAACCCCGCGCCAAGCCACAACACTGTACAGTACACTTTAAACGCTACGTATTTAGTTTTTCTCTTTTATTTAAATTTTTACAATTTACATACAGTATATATATATGTAAATTGTAATTTACATATTATTCATATTATGCTACAGCGCCCACAAAACATGAGAAACGTTCGAGTCCCCTAGTAGAGATGTCCGTTCTCTATCCACTTCAGGATGTCTTAGTCCTTCGTTTTCTTTTTGTGTACTTGCTCAGGGACTCAAGTATTTCTGTATATAACACAGCATGATAAGGGAATTTTAAATTATGAGTGAATGAATTTATTATACAGTGATCAATTAACATAGTTTTGGTGTGTTTAAGTAGTATTCAGGCGCCTTCAGCCTAGTAATTTTACGACATTCGTATCACTCACTGTAAACCACGAATTACATCCATACACAGAGAGAGAGGCCAAGCGCTCTGTTTACATCACACACACACAAATATTACATACCGTATATCTCGGCCTATTTTATAATCAGTCATGTACTGAATATTCTATGTGAAGAATATAAATTTTAAATGAATTATTTATAGTGCGGTCGACTTCCTACACAAAGACGGGCTATAAATAGTCGTCTTATCTCCCCTCCATCTATTACCCTCTGTTCTCAGAGAGAAGGTTTTGGTAAATAACTTTTGTTTGTTTATTTTCATTGTTTGTCTAATTTATCATGTTGTATCAAAGTAATACTGTATTACTAAAAATTTTAGGCAGCTACCAAACAGGGAGATACTACCGCCTGGGAAAATATTGGAAGAATAATGTATAGTATTGTCTAATGGTAGATCCTACTTCCATATGGCATCACGAAAATTGTGACCAAGTCTTAGGTTGCTGATCTATCTTTCTGCCTCATTTACACACACTTGCAGAGTTTCAATTGTCTCTCTTCCTTTGACAACACAACATACATACAATATAATTTTTCTCACCTTTGATCTTTTTTCCTTTTTGCATTTATTTATGGTTGGTTATTTAAAATAAGGCCAATTCACTTCAAGTATTGGCATCAAATTTTACCGGCTGGTGTACACTAGTGACTCACTTAAGCGGCAGTTATTTAACTGGAACTAGTGTTGGTGTGAGTAAAATATTTCCATTTACTTGAAATAGATTTGCCGATTTATTTGTTTATTTATTTATAATATACACCTAGACCCTGACTTACGATGGGGTTAGGGACCCAAATCCAGGTCGTAAGTCCGACATGGTCGTAAGTCCGACATGGTCGTAAGTCCGACATAGATAAAAAAAAAAAAAAAAAAAAAAAATTAATAAAAAATCTTCAATGAAATACAGTACAGTAAAAGTAATGAATAATGATGAATGGATACAGTACAGTGAAAGTAATAAATAATAAGGAATGGATACAGTGTGACTGAGCACTTACCCTTTAATGTAGTCAGCTGAATGCACATGGGGCCCCCATAATTTTCTAATTATACATGGAGACTACATTAACTGGAAACGTTTCGGTATAGAAAATGCGTGTGTCATTTAAATTTTTATTTTATTTATTTATTTTATTTTTTTATCTATATCTGAGGCGGTCGTAAGTCCCGACGGTCGTAAGTCCACGTAGTCGTAAGTCGGGGTCTAGGTGTACTGTAATATGTTAAACACACTGCAAGTATTTCTTTAATTTATATACTTGTTTCGCGAAAAAAGGAGGCTACCATTATACCTGGTAGGTGAAGTTGACCAGACATTTATGGTGATCATTAAGGACCAAACTCTGAATCCATGACGTGACTTCTGTTCATCATTTATATCCTAAATTTACCACTGTTGGTAGTTTCAAGAATTAACGCAGTCATTTACTGAATATTCTTTGTAAAAAAATAATTTTTAAATGAATTATTTATTGGAGATAAGTATTATCATCAGTAAATATACAGATATGCATTACTGACCACTTCCGAACACAAGGACAGCTAAAAATAGCCACAGGCGGTCACAGTCAAGGTCACTTTCCCTTTCTTGTCACTGGCACATGGGGGGGGGGGGATGATAGCAGCTATGTTTATTACCTGGGTATATTGTTCTTTTACGGTATGTTAGACTGGTTTATAGTACATTTTTATTATTTTAATATACCGGTTATCTTCATTTTAATCCAGCTTCCCAAACGTAAGTTTCAGTATAAAATAATTAGTGGTAGGACCTTGTGAGTGGTTTACGATGTTTCCATCACCACTCTTGACACGCTAAACCGCAATATTTAAGAGGTAAGAATTTTATATCTGGTGCCTAAGACGACCCCCTAACTTTGGGCTAATTTTTTTATGGTTCAAATTCCTTCTTATAGGCCGAGATATACGGTAAATTATTTCTGCAATTGTTCACAAGCAAAACACATTAATCAATTGAACATGTGATGTCGAACATGAACTGTAAACACTGCATAACCCCGCGCCAAGCCACAACAACCGTTCGAGTGGAATCGCGTTAGAGCAAACGCGTTCGCGTTTTACAAATATTGTTCCTCTATTCATCAATTGCGTTAGAGCCAATTCGCGTTGTCAAAACACACGTTATAGCAGAACTCCCTGTATTCTCAAAGAAAACTAATAAAAATATGAAAAAAACCTAATTATTTAATTATCATTGACCTTTCCATCCAATGAATTCTATTTTTATTGAATTTATGGTCAAAAATAAAATAATGAATATGAAACAATATAAAACTCGGATGAACACTTGTGAGAAAGCTGGTGCTGCCGACACACGCTAACAGACATGTGATTAACACTCACAGGTATAGAGTCCTATACAGTAGAACGTAGATTATAACGCAAGACACGTTCCAAGAGAGGTCGCTTTAAACTGAATTCGCACTAAATCGAAGTGTTGTTTCAATGGAATAATTTATTTTGGTACTTGAGAGAAACACAAAATACTAAAAAGACTGACAGTCTACTCAGATGCACCTCAGCCCATCTCCTAGAATAAACAAAACTTTGTTTTCTGTTGTATTATGTTAAAAGAAACACTAATAAATCAACACAGCTAAAATTAATGGATGTGAAATGGTCTGTTTACTGGCTGGGAAGATGGGGAGGAGGGAGGGAGGTGAGGTGATATGTTTGACAGTTGATGCCAAGGTCTAGTGTTTATTTATTTACCTGTCCTGGGGGTTGACAGTGACATGTTTGACAGTTAGCGTCAAAGGTCTAGTGAAGTATTTATTTGTTTATTTATGTCCTTTAGATTGAGTTATTGTTTTTTGTTGATAAAATGTCACAGAAGTGATCAGGGAGAATATAATTTACATTGCTGGAAGTCTTATAAGATAGTGATTTATTTGAATATATTCATGCTACAGTTGGCACTAGAATTTTTTTTAAGTAATCATTTAGTACATTTAGTACAGCTTTGCCCTTAGGACAGTGTAGCGTGCCCAGAGAAACATTAGGCACGAATTTTAAAATACCATGCTTTAGATTGGCTCGCGCAAAAATAGGAAATATTTTCTTTAAATTAAAACATTGTCCTTAATTGTAGGTGTCGCTTTAAATCAATAATCTTAAATTGAATCGCTTTAAATCAACGTTCTACTGTACCCTTTAAACACTAACCTGTCCCATAAGCCACGCACTTCATCTATACCTACAAATTGATGATTGGTTCCCCTGAGCGTCTTACCTCCCCCCCAAGCTGTGCGTGTACAAGAGAGTATTTTTATCGACCTTTTATGATAAATATTTAAAATTTTCTAACATCCTTTCTGTAGTGCTAATGCCTTGAAATCATTTGCATTTTGATGGTTCATATAATTATTTAACTTTATTTTAGATAATGATAGGTCTGCTTACAAACTGTCAACACATTTAGAAAATAAAAGGCAGCCCAAAGAACATTTTATCCGTATTGTTTACTCTATTTCATTCTAAATTGATTATTATCATTTAAAAATAATTAGTTTTGTAAGATTTTATTTACTGACTGATTACAGCTCTTCCCCGACTTACGACGGGGTTAGGGACCCACATCCAGGTCTTAAGTCGAAAATACTTAAATAATACATAGAAAATCGAAAATGGGTGCCTCTTTTTCTTCTCAGCACCACAAAACTCTTACTTTTAAGCTTGCCAGCCATTTTAAGTTGATTACAAACGAAAATTATCTCTGTGTACTGACGTTGGGACTCGAAAATACGTAATTTGAAAAAATTTTGGTACGACTGAGGCAGGTCGTAAGTCGAGTAGGTCGTAAGTCGGGGAGGAGCTGCAGTAGTTAAATTTTTGAGAGGGCTTATATGTAAGAATTTATGGCCAATGCATATTGTAATTTCACCTGAATTTATAAATAAAATAAATAAATAAATAAATAAATAGAATAAAAAATACAGTTAACCCTCACTTTACGCGGTCCCGCATTCCGCGTTTCCACGTTAACGCGGTGCCTTGCCAGAACCTCACGTGCTCAAATTACGCGGTACGTGAACCCCATTACGCGGAGAGTGTCCGGAGCGACGCTATTTTTAGATTCGCCCCATCCGCCACCCGCCCGCCTGCCTGCCTGTGCTCCTTGCCTCCTCCCTCCGCTTGGGCAAGCGGCGCGGTAAGGTTGCGCAGTGTGTCTCTTTGTTGCGTTATCACTGACGTCATATGACGTATCAGACCTGTGATTGGCCATGCATCCCTACCCCCCTCTGCTGCTAGCTGTAATTGGCTTAAAGTATTATGACATGTCCACCCCGGGGAGGGAGGGAGGGAGGGAGGGAGGGAGGGAGGAAAGACGACGCTTGACCTAGCCGCGGCAGTTTCATCCCTCAAGGCCACTCCGTGTAAACGCGCATCCATTGTTCCGTAAAATGGTTTCCGCCGGACCACCACCCCCAGAGAGAAACCTTTCCTTACCTGGACCCAGCGGCACTAAGCCAAAGAAGACACGACGTTCCTTAAGCTACGAGGTGAAGTATACCATCATCCAAGAGTTGGAGAAAGGAACAAGGCAGGTTGATTTGGCGCGCCAGCATGGTGTGAACGAATCTACGATCCGGACTATAAAGAAGGATGCAGCCAAGATAAAGGAGCACATGAAGATCACAAAGTCTACAGGTGCTTCTATGATCAAGTATTTTCACAACCAGGTGCTTCTCAAGACAGAAAAATTACTTGTGAGGTACTTGGTGCGTCAGGCGCGACGGAACATGGCGGTCGACACGCGCTCTGTTAAGGACTACGCACGTGAACTGTACATGGCAGTGGCACGAAAGATGGGAACTACAGAGCCCAAACCCTTTAATGCTTCCTCTGGGTGGTTACAGAGGTTTAAGATCCGGAACAAGATCACCAATATAAACATTGGTGGTGAAGAAGCGAGTGCTGATCGTGCTGCGGCTCGGGAATTTCCTCCGTTTTTACGTGAGATTATGGAGGAAGGACAGTACAGTGACGACCAGGTGTTTAACATGGACGAATCTGGTCTTTTCTGGAAAAAGCTACCTTCCAAGTCCTTCGTTGTAAAGAATGCCAGCAGGATTCGGGGCCGGAAAATGCAGAAGGAACGCATCACCGTCCTGTTTACCACCAATGCCTCCGGTACCTGTAAGCTCAAGTTATCGGTGATCCACACAGCACGCAAGCCGCATGCCTACAAAACCATGGACATGACCAAGCTAAATGTCCACTGGCTGACCGCACGTAAGGCGTGGATGTTCTCTACACTGTCCCTCTCCTGGTTTGATGACTGTTTTGTTCCCGATGTAAAAAAATTCTGTGAGCGACAGAATGTGCCATTCAATATTTTGTTGCTGCTGGACAACGCACCAGGACACTCGCCCCTACTGTTAGATCGTCACCCCAACGTAAAAGTGGTCTTCCTTCCTCCCAACACTACGACATTAATCCAGCCCATGGACCAGGAGTTAATCTGCAATGTAAAAGCAGCATTCTCAACAAAAAAATTCCAGCTCCTGAACGACTACACCAACACCAGGGAAGAGTTGTGTAACCTGAGTGACACCACCACCGATAGCAAGAGCGAAGAAGATGAGGATCAACAGTTGGAACAGCAAAAAATACTGTTCAAACAATTCTGGAGAGTATTTAACATCAAGAAAGCTGTGGACTTCTTGGTGGAGTCATTGGATCAGCTGTCTATTGCTACAATTCGTCACACATGGAGACATGTGTTGCATGGAATACCAGGTGAGAGGAGGAGTCAATCTGTGACTGGTGAGGTTCAGAATGTTGCAGTAGCAGTGGACCTTGCCAGAGAAGCTGCGCAGACTGTTACAGTTCCAGGCTTCTCCGAGACCACCAACGACGACATCCTGGAGGTGATCAGAGATCCTGAAGTGACTGCCGACGAGATGTTGGAAGAAGAACACGTCAGTGAAGAGGAGGAAGAAGGTGCGTCATTCTCCGAAGAACACAGTTTAAGTCATAGTGATATTAAGGGTGCCATGGAGTGTGCAGAGAAAATGAAGTCCTTCCTTTCCCGCGACAATGACGATGACCGCTATGAAGTCTCCATACCCGGCTGGTGCAGGCTATGGAGCCGTACATCAAGGTGTATCACGACATCATCAACGCCAGCCGTCAGCAAAGCATAACAGATTTCTTCGCCCGCAACCCACCACAGCCAGCCCAAGCCAGTGATAGTGGCAGTGAAGATGACTTTGAGGGATTTGTCAGGGAAGCCCTGACAACTGTAAGTGACAGTGATGGTGATTCACCTAGTAATGGTGATTCACCTGAGGGCCAGTAATCTGCCCTCTGCCTCGGAACCAGCCTCCATCCCCGTATGCCGACCCATCTCTTCTACTACCGTAAGTGTTCCACCTAATTTTTAGTTTTCTAACCTGACCTTTATTTTTCCTAACCTAACCTCTTCTATATTACTTGTTTTTTCATACCATCATAAAGTTAAGATAAAATTTTTACTACAACATAGTTATGTGTCGTCAAAAAGTGGAGTTTGGGGATCGGCCTGGACTCCATTTCAATTAATCCCATATGTTATGTTATTCACTTTACGCATTTCTCGCTTTCCGCGGTACCCTCCGGGTTACATTAACCGCGTAAAGTGAGGGTTAACTGTACATGAAATGCACTGGGGGGGGCGGGGGGGGGGGCGGTAGGCATTGCCAACTGTCAGGTGTTTGTGTCAGTCTTTCAGAATATTTTTATATTTCAAGATCAAAGATTAAAAAATCTTCCTTCACTAAAATAGTTCCATTTCATAACTTTGGCATAAATGTTCAAAACTAAAAACCATATACAGTACAGTGATCCCCCAGTTAACGAACGCCTCGGTTAATGAAATCTCGGTTAACGAATTACCGTCCATAAGAATCTTCAATTCGGTTAACGAAATTTTTATGAAGTCATGTCAACATGTTTTCGCTTGCTCACCAGCTGGAATATCAGTCCGCCAATACAGTAATCGGTTCTATAGCTTAAATTCGTTCCCATTTGAGTAAATATCAAGAAGGTTGTACTATTCAATAATTTTCCAAGTTTTATATTAAATTTTTAGTCATTTTAACATTTATTTAACATAAATGCAGTGCAAGAAACTAGTTTTTGGTGCGCCAATCAGCCACTTGACTCACCCACCAAGGCGGCAGTTTGTGTGTCTGGTCAGTGGAGGTAACATCTTGCTTGTGGCTCTCTTGAACAAACTACTTTTAAGTTTTTACAGTACAATTATTGGTCATTCTGAAATTTATTTAACATTGACAATATATAGTGCAGTGCGGTGTTGATTTAAAGAAAATAATCTTGAATTACACCTAGTGAACTTAAAATTTTATGGGTGAAATGACGGCATCAAGCATGGGGTGATTTCTCTTACACCCCAACTTCCTTCTCTCCTCCCTTGTCCTCCACCCCCACTTCTAATTCCCATCATCATCATCATCATCATCAACCAGGAGCCTTCTACATACACACCTCAAAGTAAGTGTCCTTTACTGCATTTTTTTTTTACTTTGTATGTAATTTTCGGTGAGCTGGAACCAATTACCCAAAATTCCATTGAAACAATGGTTTCAGTTTTATATATACAGTCGGCCCTAAATATACCCGTGAATGTAAAAAATCCATGTTCCGATGTTCAAGATATGTTACTCGTTTTCTTAATTGTTTTCGGTTAAAATACTGTTATATTAGTGATATTCTATTCATACTGTGCTTGATATAATACATTCACGGAAATGTAATATTTTTGCAACTACAATGCTGATGTCAACACAAGCGTGGTTACAGTGAGACTGTGTGTGTGTGGGGGGGGGGGATTTGAATAATGTATATTCCTTTGAAAGTATATTCCTCCAGCGGCAATCTGCGTATTTGCAAATCCGTGTAAGTTAAACCTGCGTATGTTAAGGGCCGACTGTATTGTATTTGGGACAATTTCTTATACGATCTCTGGTCAGCATCATGGCGACCACAACACGTCTTCTTCGTGAAGTCGCTTAGATCGTTGTGACTATTTCTTGCCTTTAAGTCACTCGGTGAATGTCGCTGCGCCCTCCCGGGCTCGTCTTCACTGAAAGAAAATATGTGGATATACCTATTTATATATACATATATATGTATACTGTTTATGGTTTTCTTTGTCCCAATTATTCACGTACTAGTATGAATGCCATGACTATCTCTCTCCCTACTCTTATGTTCGTTCACAAAACACCTTTGGGCTTCCGCCCTCGGTTTTCTAATTGCTCTCAGTATAAAGGCCAGAGTTGAGTTTTTCTCTTCATAACTTTATTTTATTGATGTCCCTCAGTAGCGAGTTCAGCCTTTCCAGGAGAACTTTATCGAGGCTGCTAGACTAAGCGTTCCTTCCGGAATGTTGACCTTCCGGTCTTCCTAGCAATCTAGAGTTATGTTGAAATGGAATTTGCATCCTTATATAGGTTATATGACAACAATTCAGGGTGGAATTCTCAACCCAATAAATATTGCTAGAGTAATAGTGAACGATGTTGCCAATAGTGCGCTATGTTAGCGGCTCAGCACTGTCAACCCTGCCGGGTGATAGTACGCACGCAGGCATTTTCGCTTAAGTTATTACTTGGGGGATAATGTCTGTGCCCCTGATTGGCAACAAATAGAGATCTTGATGATCCCTCTAAATAAAATGTTCCAAATGAAATTAGTTATGTAAAAATAATTTTCTTGAGCTAAGGGATACTTGAGATAAGAGTGAGAAGACGGATACGACTAGCGAGTTAATTGTTTATACAGTATAGATAGGATTTACGAGGTTTTCGTTTACGTGTTTGGTCATTTACGCGGTGCCTTGCCAGAATGAAAATGCTTTAATTACGCGGTAAATTTGGTCAATTACGCGGAGAGCGGCTGGAGGTCCAGACGCGCCGTGCCATTTTTTGTTCACGCGGTCCATTCTCGCCCATACAAGGGAAGCGGTGCGACTATGGGTGCGCAGTATGTCGCTGTTGCGTTATCGCTGACGTCATATGACGTATTGGACTGTAATTGGGCCACTTATCCTTACCTCCCTCCACCGCTAGCTGTGATCGGTCTAATGTTATATGACGTGGCCTGGCACGGGAGGGAAGCTACTGACCTAGCCGCATCAGTCTCATTGTTCTCAGTCACCGCGTATACTGTTCTCTCTTGTGCTCGCTAATCTGTTCAACAATGGCTTCCACTGGACCCCCACCACCCCAGAAAAACCTTGATTTACCTGGACCAAGTCGCCCCAAACCCAAGAAGATACGACGTGCCCTAAGTTACAAAGTTAAGTACAAGATCGTGCAAGATTTGGAGAAAAGAACGAGACAAGTTGATTTGGCGCGCCAGCATGGCGTGAAAGAATCTACGATCCAGACGATCAAGAAGGATGCCACCAAGATTGAAGAACAAATGAGCATCACATAGTCTGCAGGTGCTTCAATGGTGAAGTATTGTCAGAATAAGGTGCTGCTCAAGACTGAGAACTTACTGGTGAGCTACTTAATTCGTCAGGCAAGACGTAACATGGCTGTGGACAAGCGGGCAGTGCAGGACTACGTTCATGAACTGTACTCATCAGTGGTGCGCAAGATGGGAATTGCAGAGCCCAAACCCTTCACTGCTTCCTCTGGATGGCTGCAAGGATTTAAGAAACGGATCAAGATTACCAACATTAACATTGTTGGTGAAGGAGCCAGTGCTAACCGTGCTGCCGCCATGGATTTTCCTCCATTCTTACGAGAAGTTATGGAGGAAGGACAGTACACCGACGACCAGGAGTTCAACATGGATGAATCCGGTCTGTTTTGAAAAAAATTATCTTCCAAGACCTTCGTTGTCAAGTCTGCCAGCAAGTATCGGGGCCAGAAATTGCAGGCAGGAGTGCATCACCGTCCTGTTTACTACCAATGCCTCCATTACCTGTAAGCACAAGTTGTCGGTGATCCACACAGCCCGCAAGCCGCACACCTACAAGAACATGGACATGACCAAGCTAAATGTCCACTGGCTAACTTCACGTAAGGCGTGGATGTTCACTGGTCTGTCCCTCACCTGGTTTGACGACTGTTTCGTTCCCGACGTGAAGAAATTCTACGCACAAAATAATGTGCCATTCAACATTTTGTTGCTGCTTGACAACGCACCAGAACACTCGCCCCTACTGTTGGATTGTCACCCCAATGTAAAAGTGGTCTTCCTTCCTCTCAACACTACGTCGTTAATCCAGCCCTTGGACCAGGAGTTGATATGCAACGTGAAGGCTGCATTCTCCGAAAAGAAGTTTAAGCTCCTGAACGACTACACCAACACCAAGGATGAGTTGCGTAACCTTCTGAGTGGCACAGACAGCGAGAGCGACGACGAGGATCCAGAACAAGAGTTGGCGGAGCATGAAGTGCGAGTTAAACAGTTTTGGAATATGTTTAACGTCAAGAAAGCTGTTGATTTCTTGGTGGAGGCATGGGGGCAGCTGTCTGTGGCAACGATTTGTCACGCGTGGCGGCATGTGTTGCAAGGTATCCCAGGTGGGAGGCAGAGGCAAACTGTGGCTGGTGAGGTTCAGTCTGTTGCAGTGGCAGTGGACCTTGCAAGAGAAGCTGCACAGAGTGTTACAGCTGCAGGCTTCTCCGAGACCACCAACGACGACATCATGGAGGTAATCAGGGATACTGAGGTGACTGCCGACGAGATGTTGGAAGACGATGACGTCAGTGAGGAGGCAGGTGGTGCGGCAGGAAGAGAACAGAAGTTAACTCATGGTGATGTAAAGGATGCCATCGAGTTCGCAGAGAAACTAAAGCTCACCCTTTCAAAAGACCATGTCATTCACCGGTATGAAGTCTTCAATAACCTTCTAGACCAAAGTATGGAGCAGTATATCCAGATGTATCATGACCACATCAACACTAACCGTCAGCGTAGCATCACTGACTTCTTCGCCCGCAACCCACCACAGCCAGCCCAAGCCAGAGACAATGATGGTGACTTTGAGGGGTTTGTCAGGGAGGCCCTGACAACTATGGTGGATAATGATGGTGATTCACCTGAGGGCTACTAATCTGCCCTCTGCCTCGGAACCAGCCCCCATCCTCGTATGCCAACCCATCTCTTCTACTAAAGTAAGTGTTAAACCTTGATTTTCTTTTACCTGGTACAGTATATTATTCATTTATTGATATTTCTCTTCTATATTATGTGTGTGTGCATACCATCACAAAATCAAGATACTATTTTTACTACAACGTACGTATTGTGTCATAAAAAGTGGAGTTTGGGGGTCGGCCCAGTCTCTATTTCAATTAATCCCATATGTTCTGTTACTTCATTTACGCGTTTCTCGTTTTACGCGGACCTCCACGGTTTCAATTGACAGCGTAAATGCAGACTATACTGTAATTGTCAAACGAGTGACTTATATAAAAATAAGAAATCTTAATGAATTAACTTACTAATAATATAACAATTATGAGTCATATTAATTAGGTTTTGGAGGAAATGTTTTCTCCCTTATATTTTTGTAATAATATAATGTGACTCATGGTGTTCCTCCTAGTTTCGATGAGTGATGTGCAACTGGAGGATGAAGGACAGGAGTCCGGGCCTATGGATGAGGAAGGAGACTATGGAACTGTCCCTCAGGAGATAGTATTGAGTGATGAGCTACAAGGACTAGAAAGTTCAGCTCAGGCACTACATACAAGGAATTGTCTGTCAGTAGAGAATTGGAATTCAGTAGTAGTAGTTTCACCCAAGATCCAAGGGGACCATACTACATGCAATTATAAAATATGTACAGCGACTTGGATTACTAAGATTGATCCTCATGTGGCTTGCATAATTCATGGCAGCTGTGTCTCAAATAACCTATTTTCACCAATGGATTGTGCAGTTTGTTATGATCAAAGTTTTCAATTTCATCAAGCTACAGGTGATAAGAAATACAAATAAAAAATAGGTGGAATAAGGCCTTGAAGAGTAAATTTTTTATGTTAAACAATGGAAAGATCCCAAGTTGGCAGAAAGTTTATGTTTATTGGTGTTAGGTAAGACTTACTCCCCACTTAGACAAGCCTGCTTCTGCTAAGAAAAATAAGTTATTGGACCCTCCATACAATGGGGCAGTAGGAAGTCTACAAAAACCTCTATCTACTCAGTTTGATTTCAGTGGATTAGGATCAGGACGATGAGGCTGGTTCTAATCATAGTATTCAGTCTCTTGAGCAGGGAGAACCTGTTGAGACTGACTTCATCCTATCCACATTTTGGCAACCATTTCCACCTGGGGCAAAAGTGTTGGTTACTATGAGTGGAAACAGGCTGCTGTCGACTGCCACGCAGCTGCTGGATAACATTGAGTGTAAGGATGATCCCAACAGGCCATGGATAACATTGGTAAGATCTAAATCTTCATTGTTTTCTACCACATCTGAATCTGTTGATTCCTTATTCAAGGTATTTTATGAAAATTTTTATAAACTTCCTGATCTCTCAGCACTTACAAAGAGACAGGAAGGCCAGATAAATGTGGGTAATCATTCATTGTTTTTAGAAGGTGATACTAAAAATTCTTGGCCTGATATTTTCCCAAAAATGATCTCTAAAATAGACGAAGTCTGGGCTAATGTATTGAAAGACTTTACATTCATTCCCGCAGACAGCAATGCTCAAGGCTCAACCAGATCATGTCCCCTTCTAAAACTGTCAGAAATTTTTTTTTAAAGTTTGTGTAACACAAAAACTTTACCTCAAAGCAACTTACAGGTATATACCTGGAGTACAAAACAATTGGGCAGATGCGCTGTCCTGTCTCAGGCCAGTATCAACGGGAACAGAATGGTTCCTAAAGGTATCAGAGTTCAAGAGTCTAGTGACTAAGTTTGGAACTCTGAAGATCGATCTCTTTGCCTCCCTAAAAAATCAAGTTTATTACCAGAAAAAGTTTCAAGATGCTCACTTACGCTCATCTGAGGCATCTACTTCCGCCCAATGCTTGGATCTCAAAGATGCCTATTATAACGTTCCTGTTGCTCCAGGTACAGAACGTTTCTAATGTTGAGTCTAGCCTCAACTCCATTCCTTGCTTTGTTATTAATAGAGCACGGAGTAGACTTGAGGGTAGACTCAACATTTTTAATAACTTTTTTCTGATTATTTGTGAGAGGATTTTCCCATTATTATTTATTTGTATGTGTTTTGTGTGTGTGTGTCTACACACACAAATACACATATTTACAATACAGGTAAAGGAAATATAGACAAACCCCGTTATTCATAGCCTCGGTATTCATAATCAATTTATTGTCACCCATTTCCACTATTCGCAATTGTTGCCCTGTTTATGCGCAAATTCTTACGAGCAAAATTTTGAACCACACGCCTCAACCGTAGCGTAGGACAGCGTGTGTACGGATTCCTCCGCCATACGCTCCCGCTCGCCTCAGTCTCACACGTGCTGGAGTGCGAGACATTACTAAAACTCCCAGCAATGTTGCTAAGAGATCACATGTGGCAGTTACATTGGAAGTGAAATTGGATATCGTAAAAAGACATGAACACGGAGAAGGAACGTCAGTGATTGGGCGCGTGCACGGCTTGACTCCCTCTACGGTGCATATTAAGAGTTAAAAGCGCTGACACGATCAAGGAGATGGCCGGGTCTGCAACACCACTGACGGCTACAAAGGTGATGAGGTTCCGTGATGCTGAGGAGAGTATGGAGCGGATGTCGATCACGTGGATTGACGACCAGACCCAGCACCTTTATTGCAAATTCAACAGAAGGCAGTGGAGAACAACAGCTTTCAGTGCAAATTGACAGCGATAATAAGAGTGAGGTGGCTGACAACCCTGGCAGTGATGATGAGAGTGAGGTGGCTGACGACCCTGGCAGTGATGATGAGAGTGAGGTGGCTGACGACCCTGGCAGTAAGGAGAGTGAGGTGGCTGACAACCCCAGCCTCCTCTCACCCCAGTAAACCTTCACCCTCTCCCCTAATGCCAACTTCAGCAAGCAAGCAACAAAACACATCAGAGGTAAATTAACAGTCTACGTTTAAAACTTACCTCACACACCTACGCACATAAACATTCAAACACTAACACACTCAAATATGTAAAGTATACTGTACAGTGATCCCTCGGTTAACGAGTGCCTCGGTTAATGAAATTTTGATTAACGAATTACCTTCCATAAGATTCTTCACTTCGGTTAATGAGCAAACCCATCGGTTAACAAATTCCTAACGAATTTTTCCCCAACGTTTTCACCTGCATTTGGCTGCCCACAAGCTGTAGTATTAGTCCGCCAATACAGTAATCGGTTTTAGGGCTTACATTCCTTACCATTTTAGTAAATATCAAGAAAGTTGTACTATTCAATAATTTTAAAAGTTATATATTAAATTATTTAGTCATTTTAAAAATTATTGAACACAATTGAAGTACAGGAAGCTAGTTTTTTGTGAGCCAAACAGCCACTCAACACACCAAGCTTGGCATCAGTTTGTTTACCAATTCAGAGGAAGGAACATCTTGTTTGAAACTCTTCAACATTAACGCTTTTTTTCTGTGTTTCCAGTCAAATTATTGGTCATTTTGAAATACATTTTACATATTGACAATATATAATGCAGTGCAGTGTTGATTTAAAGAAAATATTCTTGAATTACACCAAGTGAACTAAAATTTTATGGGTGAAATGGCGGCATGGGGTGACTTCTCTTCCACCCCAATGCCTTCTCTTCTCCCTTCTCCTCCAACCCCATTCTAATTCCCATCATCATCAACCAGGAGCCTTCTACATGCACACCTCAAACTAAGTGTACTTTACTGCATTTATTTTTTAGTTTGTATGTAATTTTCGGTGAGCTGGAACCAAATACGTACCCAAAAACCCATTGAAACAATGGTTTCGGTTAACGAATTTTTCGGTTAACGAGCAACCTTCTGGAACGAATTGTGCCTGTTAACCGAAGGACCACTGTACTTGTAAACATATACACCTAATAAACTCAAAGTGTTTATTATTATTGTTTATTTGATATTATGCCCTTGATTCTTTATTTATTTTGTTCTATATGTATTGAGTAAAACAAGTGTTAAAATCTGATGGCAGTGAACCACCACAATGCCCGTATCTCCCTATTTACATTACAGTCATGCGCCGGTTAACGTCCAAGATACGTTCTTGGAAACGTGACGTTAACCGAAATGGACGTTGTCCGATCATCACAAACTTTTTATTTATACTTATGTGTATGTGGAATACTATATACGTACATATACACTTTTACTGTTAAATCACTACTGTAATGTGATACAGGTGATTAATTTTTATCTCTTGTGCAAAATACATGACGTTTATATTAAAATTATTCACTGTTTTACAAGGATTCCAGCAACGCCGAGCAGATAGGGGAGAGAGATAGTGGGAGCGAGCGAGGGGGCGTGGGGAGGTAGTACGTTTGGCAGTTCGCACAGGCCCAGGTCTAACGCGTGTACATTTATCAGTTCTTAGGTGACTAAGCTTCTCTTATAAAAAGCCAGTGAAATGGCCTGGGTGAATATAATTAACATAGCTGGGATTCTTGTAACATACTGATTAATTTGAATATAAACATGCTATAATTTGCACTAGACAAAACAATTTTAGTACCGTAATCAAATTAATACATGTGAACTCCAGCTTTGCACTAAGAAATCTATGTAAATCTACCCAAAAATACAGTTGAAAAACTTTTTTATAAAATGTACTACAGTACTGTACACTAATGTACAACAATTTTTATCTCTTGAGCAAAATATATGACGTTTATATTCAAATTATTGGCTGTCTTGCAAGGATTCCAGCAATGGAAATTATAATCTCCTAACTTTAGTCTGAGATATTATATAAGATAAAAACTGTAAGCCTAAAAGCCTGGCTGGGGGGGGGGGGGACGTAGCCAGCCACGCCACCCAGCGAGGGGTTGGGGGGTTGAGGTGATAAGTTTGAGGCGAAGGTCTCTGTGTGTTTATTTAACAGTCCTACTAAGCTTCTCTCATTTTAAAATGCCAGTGATATGACCTGGGAGAATATAATTAACATAGCTGGGATTCTTGTAAGATAATGATTTATTTGAATATAAACATGTTGTAATTCGCACTAGACATAACAATTTTAGTACCGTAATCAAATTAGTACATGTGCACTCCAGCTTTGCACTAAAGTCATTTACAGTATTTCTTTTACGTTTCTTTTAGTATGGTGTGTGCATGTAAATGTATGAAAATAAATGAAGAAATTTATGTAAATCTACCCAAAAATACAGTAGAATTTTTTTTTATAAAATGTACTACAGTATTGTACACTAATGTACTACATTTTTTATATCTTGAGCAAAATATATGACGCTTATATTCAAATTAATCTCTGTCTTGCAAGGATTTCAGCAATGCAAATTATATTATCCTAACTTTAGTCTGAGATATTATATAAAATAAACATAAAGAAATCACCAATCTTTTATCTTGGAACACGAGGGTGGTGGGAAGACGGGGGGGGGGGCGGGAGGTGAGGTGACAGAATGTCTGGCGTTTGTTTGTTTATTTATTTGAGATAAGATTTGACAGTTGGCGCTGAAGGCCTGCCTGCGTGTTTATTTATCATTACTTAAGAGTGACTAAGCTCTTCTCATAATTTTCCACCCAAACGACCTGGGTGAATATAACTTACATTGGAGGGATTCTTGTAAGATAGTAATTTATTTGAATGTTTTTTTTTTCAATTTAAATTTTAATTGTTTATTCCTTGATAGAGGAAGCGGGATCCTAGTGCTGTCACTTGGTACCCCTGTACCATAACACCAGAAGCAACTGGCCAGTGTCACAAGTATATACAGTACAGTACAGTCATCCCTTGGTTATCGCGCCTAATTGGGACCCCGCCGATAACGAAAGTACAGAACCTATGGGATTTATTCTAATTGGTTCATTTACCCAAGACCCAACCCCAAGTTTCCCATTTTACGACCATTTAGACCCACTAAATATATATATAATGTTATGGTAAATATCATAAACACACATAGGCATGGCTAGGTTTATTACAAAGTGATGAAAAGGGTACGCTTAATACTGTAGTCCACAAAACATGTAGCTATGCTTTTTTTTATTTGGTCCCCCGTCATACGAGTCCGTTTTCTCTCACATCAGGACGCCCGAGTCCTCCGTTTTCTCTCTTAATCTTAGAGTGCACCAGAAACTTTACTATTTTTAGTAATGCCACAGAATTTGAAATTGCAACCCCAATTGCAACTGGGGTTGCAATTGTTGAGGCAACTAGATATGTCTGATTACAGCAAATGTGTTATTGTCAATTTGTAGGTGAAAGATTTTATCCTCAATAGATATAGGTTAACATTTAACCTGTAGGCAAATGCTTAAAAAAGCCTAAGTAAGGAAGCATATTCCTTTAACAAATAATATCTGACCAGTATGGGGAGGATCATCATGTCTCTGTCAGGGGGTCGTGGAGTGGTGGTCCAGCAGGCGTCACGTTGTTGTTGTTTTTTTTTGGGGGGCACGGACGTATATGCGATCGGACGTTAACCGGCGCATGACTGTACAGTGACCCCTCGTTTAACGAACACCTCGGTTAACGTAATTTCGATTAACGAACTGCCTTCCATAAGGATCTTCAATTCGGTTAACGAAAAAAAATTCGGTTAACGAAGTTCTTACGAACCGACATCAACATGTTTTCGCTTGCACTGACCGGGCTACCAGCTTTAGTATCAGTCCGCCAATACATTAATCGGTTCTAGGGCCTAAATTCCTTACTATTTTAGTAAATATCAAGAAGTTTATACTATTCAATAATTTTAAAAGTTTAATATTCAATTTTTTAGTCATTTTAACAATTATTGAACATAATTGAAGGTAAAGTGACTAGTTTAATGCGCGGCATCCAGCCTCTTTACACAGCAAACAAGCGTTAGTCTCTCTCTGTTTTCAATGGAGGTAACATCTTGCTTGAGACTCTCTTCAACTAAACGCTTTTTTTCTGTGTTTCCAAGCAAATTATTGGTCATTTTGAAATATATTTTACATATTGACAATATATAATGCAGTGCAGTGTTGATTTAAAGAAAATAATCTTGAATTACACCAGAGCTTAAATTTTATGGGTGAAATGGCACCATGGGGTGACTTCTCTTCCACCCCAATGCCTTCTCTTCTTCCTTCTCCTCCACCCCCATTCTAAATCCCATCATCATCATCATCATCATCATCCAGGAGCTTTCTACATACACACCTCAAAGTAAGTGAACTTTTCTACCATTTTTGTTGAATTTAGGAAATTTTCGGTGAGCTGGAACCAATTACCCAAAAACCCATTGAAACAATGGTTTTGGTTAACGAACTTTTCGGTTAACGAACGACCTTCTGGAACTGATTGAGTTCGTTAACGGAGGGGTCACTGTATTTCTTATGGGAAAATTGCTCCGCTATTCGCAATTTTGATATTCGCAACGAGTTTCATGCTCGTAACCTTTGCGACAAGTGAGGCAGCCCTGTAAATATCCAAAAGGCAAACACAAAGGGAATATACATTTCTTTGTACAAAAGTAAAAATGCACCCACCCCCTGTCAGCCAATGTTATTCGTGACCATTTTGAGAACCTGATCCCCGCTAATTTGAAGGTGCATGCTGTACTCACAGAAAAGTGGACCAGTTCACCCCAATGGAAAAGAAATGTACTGTACAGTATAGTATAGTGCTGGAAAATGAGCAGACAAGAGAAGAGGGTAGTGATGAGGGGTCAGGGGAGGTGGGAGGATGAGTGATGACATCTTGGTCAAGAAGTTACTGTGAGTCAATGGGGGAGTGGGAGGGAAGGTTACCACAGAAAGGCAGCACAAAAGCTTAGAGTTACCACAACACATTTTTCCTCAACTTAGTAACAACAAGGCTTTGTACTCCTAGCCAAAGAAAGGTGCTCATTTGAAAGCAAACACCAGGACACACCTTACATCATTCGCAGGGGTTAGTACCACAATTGTTGGAGCTAATACTAAAGGTTAAAAAAAATATCACACTAACCTTACCCTCTGTCAATTATTTTTTTTTTTTTAATCCGATGCTCACTTAATTTACTTAAGGTATTTATCACTGCATACTCAGGATAATATTCAACAATGTACTCACTTGTGTCTCTCTTCCCTTGACGCAGCCTTTGGGTTGTAATAGTTGCGACCAATCAACTGAAGACCAAGGAATTCTTGACATCGACGGAGAATAGTGTTCAGTATCTGCTCAAACTGCGTCTCCATGCTGCTTACCTCTTTAATGAACTTGATTTTTAGTTGGTAAACTGATCCATCAGATTCTCGTTTAGAGACGAGCTTTGTTACCTGTGGAGTAAGTTCATTTTCAGAAACATTGGCTTTTTGTGGAACAATTTTATCATACCTTTTCTTAACCTTTTACTCAATGATAGGTGGCCAGAAACAAAAGAAAATTAAATGAACACTAACATTTTCCCAATTATGGGGAGTCCTTATTAATCATGTGGATCCTATACAGTACAGTAGGATCTCAAAGTACATGAAGGTAAAGATATGGGAGCCTCATGTAAGAGCAAATTTTGCGTACATTTGGGTCCCCTTGTATATCAATTTAAAACCCATTTTCTATCCTAAAGTAACCTTACCCAAGGTAGACAAGTGCATGAACTACCACAAACCATATACCCTGTACAGAATAACGAGCGAAAATAATAATCATTAAATGTACATAAATATTATAGATATATTTATAAAAGTCAAAAAGGTTTTGGACATCTCATTTTCAAAATGTCATGTAATGTAATGTTGAAGAGATACAACTTTGCTCATTTATACTTATACTTATCACTATATATATATATATATATATATATATATATATATATATATATATATATATATATATATATATATATATATATATATATATATATATATATATATATATATATATATATATATATATTTCATGTAAATCCACAATGAAAACGTGGATAAGATAAATCTTGATAAAATACACAGTTGTACCCCACTTAACGCGGTCAATTGAACCCAGAGGGTCCCGCGTTAAGTGAAAACCGCGTTAAGTGAATAACAGAACATATGGGATTAATTCCAATAGAACCCAGCCTGACCCCCAAACTCCACTTTTTGACGACAAATAACTATGTTGTAGTAAAAATTCTATCTTAACTTTATGGTGGCATGAAAAACAAGTAATATAGAAGAGGTTAGGTTAGGAAAGATAAAGGTTAACATAGGAAAAATAAAGAATAGGTTAAAAAACGAAAATTTTTGAGGAACACTCACGGTAGTAGAAGAGATGGGTCGGCATACGGGGATGGAGGCTGGTTCCGAGGCAGAGGGCAGATTACTGCCCCTCAGGTGAATCACCATTACTAGGTGAATCACCATTACTAGGTGAATCAATATCACTGTCACTTACAGTTGTTATGGCTTCCCTGACAAATCCCTCAAAATCAACTTCACTATCACTATCACTGGCTTGGGCTGGCTGTGGTGGGTTGCGGGCGAAGAACTCGGTTATGCTTTGCTGACGGCTGGCTTTGATGTTGTCATGATACACCGTGATGTACGGCTCCATAGCCTGCACCAGTCGGGTATGGAAGACGTCATGGCGTTCATCGTCATTGTCGCGGGAAACGATGGACTTAATTTTTTCTGTTAACTCTATGACACACTTAATATCACTATGACTTAAACTAGGTTCTTCGGAGAATAACGCACCTTCTTCCTCCTCTTCACTGGCGGGTTCTTCTTCCAACATCTCGTCGGCAGTCACTTCAGGATCTCTGATCACCTCCATGATGTCTTCGTTGGTGGTCTCGGAGAAGCCTTCAGCTGTAATACTGAGCGCAGCTTCTCTGGCAAGGTCCACTGCTACTGCAACAGTCTGAACCTGACCAGTCACAGGTTCACTCCTCCTCTCACCTGGTATGCCATGCAACACATGTCTCCATGCGTGACGAATCGTAGCAATAGACAGCAGATCCCATGCCTCCACCAAGAAGTCTACAGCTTGTTTGACGTTAAACTTCTTCCAAAATTGTTTGACGAGAAGTTCTTGAGTCGCCGCCTCTTGTTCCTTGTCCTCGTCGCTTTTACTCTCGCTGTCGGTGTCACCCAGCTTACGCAACTCATCCTTGGTGTTGGTAGAGTCGTTCAGGAGCTTGAATTTCTTTGCCGAGTATGCAGCTTTAACATTGCAGATTAACTCCTGGTCCATGGGCTGGATTAATGACGTAGTGTTGGGAGGAAGGAAGACCACTTTTACGTTGGGGTGACGATCCATAAGTAGGGGCGAGTGTCCAGGTGCGTTGTCAAGGAGCAACAAAATATTGAAAGGAACATTCTGTTGCTCGCAGAATTTCTGCACGTCAGGAACAAAACAGTTGTCAAACCAGAAGAGGGACAGAGAAGAGGACATCCACGCCTTACGTGCGGTTAGCCAGTGGACATTAAGCTTGTTCATGTCCATATTCTTGTAGGCGTGCGGCTTGCGGGCTTTGTGAATCACCGATAACTTTGGTTTACAGGTACCGGAGGCATTGGTGGTAAACAGGACGGTGATGCGTTCCTTCTGCATCTTCCGGCCCCTTACCTTGCTCGCAGACTGGACAACGAAGGTCTTGGAAGGTAACTTTTTCCAGAAAAGACCAGATTCGTCCATGTTAAACACCTGGTCGTCACTGTACTGTCCTTCCTCCATAATCTCACGTAAAAACGGAGGAAAATCTCTAGCCGCCGCACGGTCAGCACTCGCTTCCTCACCAACAATGCTGATGTTGGTGACCTTGTTCCTCCTCTTAAACCTATGCAGCCAACCATGGGAAGCATTGAAGGGTTTGGGCTCTGCAATTCCCAGTTTACGTGTCACTGCTGCGTATAGCTCACGTGCGTACTCCTGCACTGAGCGCGTGTCCACCGCCATGTTGCGTCGCGCCTGACGCACCAAATAACTCACCAGCAAAGTTTCCACTTTTGCCAGCACCCTGTTCTGGCAATACCTGATAGATGAAGCACCTGCAGACTTTGTGATCTTCATGTGCTCCTTTATCTTGGCTGCATCCTTCTTTATTGTACGAATCGTAGATTCGTTGACGCCATGCTGGCGCGCGAGATCAACTTGGCGTCTTCCTTTCTCCAAATCTTGAACAATTTGGTACTTCAGCTCGTAGCTTAATGAACGTCGTGTCTTCTTTGGTTTAGTGCCGCTGGGTCCAGGTAAGGAAAGGTTTCTCTCTGGGGGTGGTGGTCCGGCGGAAGCCATTTTACGGAACAATGGATGCGCGTTAACCCGGCGTGGCCTTGAGGGATGAAACTGCCGCGGCTAGGTCAAGCGTCGTCTCTCCTCCCTCCCTCCCTCCCCGGGGTAGTCACGTCATAATACTTTAAGCCAATTACAGCTAGCAGCAGAGGGGGGTAGGGCTGCATGGCCAATCACAGTCCGAGACGTCATATGACGTCAGTGATAACGCAACAAAGACACACACTGCGCACATATAGTAACTATATATATATATATATATATATATATATATATATATATATATATATATATATATATATATATATATATATATATATATATATATATATATATATATACACACACACACACACACACACACACACACACACACACAGTTTTACTTTTAACGCCACTTAACGCACAAGATATGTGCCTTGCCAGCTGAACTTTCACTTAACACGGATTTTTTTCCATATACGCCGTGAGTGTCCGCCGAGACGCTATTTTTAGATTTGCCCCACCCCACCTGCCTGACTGCCTGTTTTAGCTCATAAAATTCATACAAATTACCCGGCCAGAATATAATTTACATTACTGGAATTCTTATAATTTGGTGATCATTTTGAATATAAACATCATATATTTTGCATTAGACATACAAATTTTAGATAAAATGTTTTCTCTAGTAAATATGTTATCTTTTGCGCAAAATATATGACATTTATATTCAAAATATTCCTGGTCTTACAAGGAATCCAGCAATGTCAATTATATTATCCTAACTTTAGTTTGAGGTATTTTTTATTAAAATTTAGTGGTTTTACCACACATCTCCTTGGGACGGTTGGTGGGGGGTGAGGGAGGGAGCGACCGACCATCAGTTACCCCGTGAAGAATATTTTTTTTTTTATTAACTGAAGATATTTGTTTTTGCTCATAAAATTCATACAAATTACCCGGTCAGAATATAATTTACATTGCTGGAATTCTTATAATTTGATGATCATTTTGAATATAAACATCATATATTTTGCATTAGACATACAAATTTTAGATAAAATGTTTTCTCTAGTAAATATGTTATCTTTTGTGCAAAATATATGACATTTATATTCAAAATATTCCTGGTCTTACAAGGAATCCAGCAATGTCAATTATATTATCCTAACTTTAATCTGAGGTATTATTTAATACAAAATGTTAAAATTTATTTTTTTCACCCACTCTTCCTCTTGAAGGGAGGAGTGGTGGGAGGGAGGGTTGGGACTGACTGCGCGGTTGGAAGAGGGGGGGAGGCAAGGTGGGGTACTTTGATTGACAGATAGTGTCATGAAGAATTTTTTTTTTTTTATTAACTGAAGATATTTGTTTTAGCTCATAAAATTCATACAAATTACCCGGCCAGAATATAATTTACATTGCTGGAATTCTTATAATTTGGTGATCATTTTGAATATAAACATCATATATTTTGCATTAGACATACAAATTTTAGATCTAATGTAATAATTTGGTTTACACAAAGCAAATATTTTATCTTTTGTGCAAAATATATGAAGTTTACATTCAAAATATTCCCTGACCTGCAAGGAATCCAGAAATGTCAATTATATTATCCTAACTTTAGTCTGAGGTATTATTTATTACTAAACGTTAAAATCTAGTGTTTTCACCCAAACATTTCTCAGAGAGGTAGGAGCTAGTGAGCTGGGAAGAGGGGGGGGGGGAATTTGAGTCCATTATTTGAATGGACATTAACCTGGCGACTGTATTTCTCTTAAATATTAATTGTGTGAGCATACCATCATAAAATTTAGATGTTATTTTTACTACAACATAGGTATTGTGTCGGAAAAAGTGGAGTTTGGGGGTCGGGCCAGTCTCTATTGGAATTAATTCCATATGTTCTGTTGTTCACTTTATGCGGTTTTCACTTTCCGCGGTACCCTGTGGGTTCAATTGACCGCGTAAATCGGGGTACTACTGTATCTGGTATGGGTTACGTATGCTGGGGAAGGAGGTACAGTGAGATGTTGTGAGCTTCCCTCTGCCGTTAAGCCAATGTAAGCCATTATTTCCGTCTTCTGCAAATTTGCCAAAAGTTTGTGATTGTGATAATTTGGCTTGTTTTTCAGTATTTTATTATGAGTAATATCATTAGTAAAAATTTTTTTGCTTAGTGGACTACTGCTCGTCCCAGACTACCTAGCTAGGCACCTCCGCCTACGGCACTCGGCCTCCCATCCGTAATACGGGCGCATTAGAAGTAGGGTAATTTGGGATACATTAAAAAATAAATAAAAAATAAAAAAATGCATCTTATATGCCGGCAAATATGGTAATATTATACCAATTGTTTATTTATATTATTATATACTTGGTAATTTACTTGGAAGAACTCGACATCTGTTTCTTACTCAAATCTACTGGGGGAGAGCTATGAAGACCAGGGAAAATGTAGAGTTAAGCATGCACCTAACGAAGATTGATTTTTCTAAATTTTAAGCCTAGAATTGGATTACGCAATCCCCCAAACTGATTTTTCAAAAATTCAAACCAAGAGCTAAAACAGGCAACCACCAAGTCAAACCTAGGAATATTGCATCAAAATTACCTTTTTTAGGTCATCATTCTTTTTTGGAGCAGGCATTAACCATTTTTGGCTAAATATTTTTAAATTCAACCATCTGTTTTAACCTAGTTTTCCCTGGTTTTCAAAGCCCCCAGCACTTCAAAATAATTTTTCATGAAATGGTTACTATGAACATAGCAAGAAAGATCTGCAAATAAACAGGTCGACGACCTGTGCCTGGGTGGGCTAGTCCCTGAAAAAGAGTAAACCAGGTTTTTTTTTTATTTACTGTGGATTTATTTTATTATTTGAGATGATCAATAGTTTTGTTGTTACTTTTTACTTTCAGTAATTGAGTACTTTATGAGTAAGATACTTTTCTACTTGAATACATTGAACTTTGGATACTTTTACTTCAACTTCAGTAACATTTTGCCAATTTAACAATACTTTTACTTAAGTTACAAAGTCCAGTACTTTTTACAACTCTGTACATACCTCATTTCCAAGCTTATATGCCAGGTAAAGCAACATGCCATCGAAGAGGTAATTAGCACCCAATAGTTCACGATGCTGTCGAAGAAGTTGCTTCCTCTCTCTAGTCCGGTCTTCATCAGGGCTGAATATTTTTAAGATTTGAATTATAATCATGAAAACAAAAGAATAATGATACAAAAAAGAGTGAGGCACTGGAAGGTGCACACAATTACAAAATGGATGAATTCCTGACAGTGTGGTGCAATGCTATTACAGTTGAGTCTGGATTTACGCGGTTTTTGTTTACGCATTTGGTCATTTACACGGCACCTTGCCAGAATGAAATGTTTTAATTACGCGGTAAATTTCATCATTTACACGGGAAGCGGCGCAGGCAGGGTGATAATAAGGTCGCCCAGTCATCAAATCATTACCGAGTTCTTCACCCGCCACCCACCACAGCCGGCCCAAGTCAGTGATAGTGAGGATAAGGACTTTGAGGGGTTTGATAAAGAGGCCCTGCAAGCCTCTGTGGTGGATAGTGATACAATTGATACAAGTGATACAGGTGAGGGCCAATAATCTGCCCTCTGCCTCGGAACCAACCCTCCATCCCCGTGTGCCCAGCCATCTTTTCTACTAACATAAGTGTTAAAAACCTATTATTATTGATATTTCTCTTAAATATTACTTGTGTGTGCATACCATCATAAAATTAAGCTGTTATTTTTACTACAACATACGTATTGTGTCTGAAAAAGTGGAGTTTGGGGGTCGGCCCAGTCTCTATTTCAATTAATCCCATATGTTCTGTTATTTCGTTTACGCGTTTCTCGTTTTACACGGACCTCCACGGGTTCAATTGACCGCGTAAATGCTGACTATACTGTACACCATTTACAAAATAGATGAATTCCTGAAAATACTTCAGATACCAAAATCTTCTACATTAAGGCTAATAATACCAGAAATTTGGCAATGGCTAAGCTTACCTGCCATCTACCCTCCTCCCAGTGAAGAGGTGTAATGGGCCCCTGTCTCATCAACAGAACATATATAAATGGGTCAATACATCTGATATTATATTCAGATTCACCACCCTGTAACTTTCCACTGTCTATGAGTGAGACATGAGTTGAACACATGAACGGTAGCTTTCCCAAGAGGGACAAGCCCATATATCAGCATCTATGTAAGCGCGCACCAGCGACACTCCTTGCTGTCACTCGGATCAACTAATATCGAACGGACGTGATAAACGTTTATATTTACATAAACGCAGTCCTCTTTCTCGTTCACTCATAAATAGTGGAGCATACAGTTGATCTACACTCAGGAATTATAGACATAATCCTTTTATAATAAAACAAAGGAACTTCAATTGGGTCTCATTACTAAAACCCCAATATCAAATATATGTGAACAACCCGGTTAATTGGGGGATTAACCGACGGATTCAGAGGTCTGGGGGAAAAAATTTGCCTTATTATTCGGCTTGTCATGTAATTTTGATGTTAAATTTATAATTATGCATCAAATTTTTCTATAGTGTTTAATATTTTATATCTACAATAATAAAATATAAACCACAATAGGCTGATCATTGGTGAAAAGGGGAGTGCCTGCCTGCACCCTGCTTCCCTCCCTCCCTTACCTGCTTCCAACTTACTGTCTCACACACAAAAGACTTTAACCCTTAAGTCACGTGTATATTGTACTGGTAGTACAGTATACACGTGACCCTGGTCTCTAATAACCTCAGATAATTAGGAGTGTATCTTGAAAAATATGTGGTGAATGCTGCTAGCTGGGAATGCATTCTCCCCATTCTTATGGGGAAAATTGCCCCGTTATTTGCAATGACTTTAGAAATGCATCCTTTGTGATAACCAGGGTATTCCTGTACAGTATATATAAATTTTAATAAAACCTCACTTGCCAGGGATTCAAACCAAGGTCCTCCAAAAATTTAACCACTGCACCACAGGGACTTTTTAAAACGTAACTTAGACTTTGTTAAACCAAACCAGCTCTATCATCTTTCACAGCATCAAGAGCCTCGACTTGGAGTCAACACTTAATGCTGGCTTATATAATTGTGGTTATGATATTGTATGGTGGCTCAAAAACTGCCGAGAGAATTATTGGCAAGAAAATGAGGATTTGAGGTGAAACTAGGGGTTCACTGGTGAAATAAAAAAAGTTACAAGAAAAAGTCAAACTTTATAAATACCATTCACAAGTAAAAAAACGAAATGATTTTTAGGCAGTTGGGTTGGGTAAGTCAACATCGGGGAAATATCACTGGACTTTTTTGAACAAATATAAGGAAATACTTATCCATACAGAGGGTGATAGACCTATGGAATGATCACCAGACCAATCTGTAGGATAAGGAACAGTATTTGGCTTCAAAATAGCCCTTGACAAAATTATCAAGAACAATGGAGGGATCCTACATAGGCCAATGGACTCCTTCCCTTGGCATGGCCAACTCTAGAGGGTGCCAATTAGGTAAATAAAGAGGTAGGTAAATCAGGAAAAGTTCTGCTACCTGGATGACAAGATCAGTACTGTGGGTGGTCATGAAGCCAGCTCAGTTGCAAGTATCTGAAGTGACTGTAGAAAGTTTAGAGTTATTGCCTTTATTGATGGCAAGAGAACCTTCCCTTCATATGAAATGAAAGCTGCATGCACTGATGTGAGTAATGTGATGTATGGAAGTGAAACATGGGCAGATTAAAGAGGCTGACATACACAGGCTCGTTAGCTGAAATGAGTGTGTTAAGGTGGATGTGCAGTACGACCCTGAAGGATAGGAACCTTGTTCTGAGCTACTAGGGAAACTGAATATTGAGAATTTTCATGAGGGTTTGCTTTGAGGCTGGCTGAGATGGTTTGAGCCAGTGGAGAGAAGAGACCAATTGGGTCAACAGATGCATGTGTCTATATGTGGACAGGAATAAAACCAGAAGTAGGTCAAGAATGATTTGGGGAGAGATTTTAAGAAATAACATCAGTTAAGAACCTGACGACAAAGGATTTTCGTAAGAGAACACAGAGTATGGAGAGCTGCTACTAGGTAATCAGAGTGAACTCATTCAAGCATAGAAAATGGACATAAAATTTTGATGCAGATGAATCAAGAATAGTATACAAGACTTCCAAGAACCATTCTTAACTGGCAAGGCAAGGTTGCCACTTCCTGAGGTATTCAAAGATACCTGCCGACCTACATGCAGTAACATACTGGTATGTAAAGGAGACTTACCTATAGTAAACATGATATAAACACAATTTCCAGGAATGCGCTTTGTTCAAAATGAAGTAGTTCGCTATCAACTGAATGCTTTTACCAGCCATGCCTGCAAATAATTTAAAATAATTAGTATAGACAAAATTTCCTTGTCAATGTGAATAAAATAATACTTTAATAGCAATATTTATTCAGTAAAATTGCCATAAAGGTTCACAAATGGACAAACACACATGATTGGTTGAATTATCGCTAAACAACTAGTTGAAATGTGATCATAGTTATAGCTTACGCAGAAAACCATGGGTTGTGCGGGTAGTGGTATAGCATTAATTTAGTGATGTTTTGCTTATTTAACCCCAAATTTTGCAATTTTAACAATTTTAGTTATTGGACATTATAAGTGCGTACCTTAAGTAATATACGTAGATACAGGTAAACCTTGATATGATATCCCGTTCAGCGATATTTCACTTTAACGATGGTCATAAACTAAGACCATCTCTCTAAATACAATAAAAAAATTTGCTTTAACGATAACCATTGAATATCCATTGGTTGGATTTTTTTTAATCTCTAGTGCAAACTATAGGTTCTATATATGTACTCAAATTAGTCACCGTCATGCAAGGATTCCATTAACACAAATTGTAATTTTCTACATCAAGTCAAGTGATATTTTAAACAAAAACAATCTACCTTCACCTGAAAGCCTATCCATGCGCCGCCACACGGCCATCCCGCGCACTATAGCAAGTTTGGTTCTTTGTCAATCATAAACCCGCAATGCATGGCTCCCACAATTATCGGCCAGCGTCATACATTGTACTTATCGGTGTATATGTTAGGCGAGCGGGTCGGGTCGTGTTGCGTCTCTGTAACAAAGCGTGCTCAGCATTCGATGTTGAGCGGCAGGAATTGGACAGTGATTACATAAGAACATCAAGATCGTCTTAGTGATGTGAAAGTGTCCCACCTACTTGGGCACCTGTGTCCAAGCAACTGACGGGTCAAGCAGCGCCCACGGGCCGAAAATTTTCTGTGCTCTGGTTTGGGAAAGTTTCTTAGGGAAACTTCGAGGACGCTTTTAGGTCAGAACCACCAAATTTTTTGTCCGGATCTTCCAAAATCCGGATTTCCCAGGCCTGGATCTTCGAGAGTTTACTGTACAGTACAGTACCTGTATTTGCATTTCAGCAATAATACTGCAACATGAAGAATGGAGAGAAAACCTTACATTCTAACATTGCCATATATTTTAAGAATTTCTGACCTCACAAATTGCAATTCAGAAAAATCCTATACAGTTATCTATTACTGTCCCTCAAATACCTCTTCCTAACATTACTACAAAATATCTGCAAGATGATTATTAACCCTTAAAGGGAGGGTGTAGTGGATTTCTCCCCTACAAACGCCGTTTGTCGCTGAGTAGCCGATCCCACGAATTCCCCAGTGTATACCTCGGGATCTAGGTCAACCAGTGCCGCCTTACATGACGGAGGTCAACTACTAAGCCACGCCTACCTCCGCTATTTAAGACCTGACCTCGTGGTGACCACTCTCTTTCTACCTACACCAACCAGCCAACAACACCACCACCACCTCCTCCGCCTGCCTGGCGACCCACAAGCTGTCCTCCTCTGAGCATCCTCACCAACCAACTCTCTTCTTCTAGCTACAGCCGCAGCAAGCTACACCACCTCCTCCGCCGCTGCCTGGCGGCCCTCGCTCCCGCCGGCGAGCATGGTGACCCACAAGCCGTCCTCCTCTGGGCATCCTCACCAACCAGCTCTCTCTACATCACGCTTGTAACCACGCTGCCACTTCCCAGCACCAAGCTGCATTGTACATCCAATACAACATGTATACAGAGAGCACATCGCGAGTTTCCTTTCTCCATCCCATCCTGAGTGTGAACCCAAACATCCCATTACCCCACAAGGGGATATTTACGTGGACGAGGTATATTTTTTTATGTAGAAAAAGGAACAAATCGCAAAAGAAATTGTTCAAATACATGTAGAAAGTGCCCAAATTTAAATATGTATTTAAATTTATTTTGCTCCATTAGAAAGATGAATCTTTTTTTCTACAAATTTGTATTGTCAAACAAATACAAGAAATAATAATTTCTTGGAGAAACCACGAATTGAACTGGGAGTACATGTTTTTCCGGCTCTGGTGCGAGCAGCCAGCATTGTCATGCTAACCAGACAA
The DNA here is from genome assembly GCF_018991925.1 of Homarus americanus. Classification (NCBI taxonomy): domain Eukaryota; kingdom Metazoa; phylum Arthropoda; class Malacostraca; order Decapoda; family Nephropidae; genus Homarus; species Homarus americanus. Next base: position 13,885,170 of record NW_024736071.1, on the reverse strand, counting down.
AACACAAACACGAGCGTACCCAAACAATGGCGTAAAAAAATTAATCATCATATGACATCCACCACAATTTATGCATTTTCCTTTCGAACATCATATGCTATCCACTGCCCTTTAAAGGGTAACTATTCAACTATAATATTTCAGTCAACAGCTAACAATACTGACAATCTTGCAACTGAAAATAATCACATGGCTTAACACTTTATAGCAATTATCATCTTTCATAAACATAAATTATATATCCACAACAGCTACTATAAATGAAAAAGCCCTGTTTGCATCAACTGACTTAAAACTCTGACCCTCATTCAAACTAAGTTTCAAATCACAAACACAGTTTGGTGTGATGTGGCTATCTTGGGGAAAAGAAAGTTAACTATGATTTCTTCCTTACCTTTCTTTTCTTCCACAGTCTGTGGTTTAGTCCAAACAATCTGACGGCTCTCCCTCCTGCCACGCATCGTACCACGTCCAACAGAATGAGCAGTAATTTCCTCTACACCATCACCTGTAAAGATATAAGAAGGTTTGCTTCTAGTTTAAGATCATTATCTTAGCAAAATGTACATACTCCCTCACTTAACATCTACAAATTTCTTCTTAGGCACATAATCCCATGTACTGCTAATGTATGACTGAAAGAATGGTAACACGTAGCATACGATAATGTACATTTTGTTGAGTAATACTGGGACGGTTTAATGAAGAGGTAGGAGTAAACCAGACTGGTAAGGTATCTCTTTACATCTTAATGTGCATGAAACACACAACAATGTTACAGCAACAAAGGATAATCTGTGTTAATGCAAGGTTATTCATGAAGGAAAGGTTCAACGTGAAGGAATATCAGAGAAGCGAGTCATAAAGGTTGAAGCTGAAAAAAAGAGGCTGGAAGACTTGAAAGAAATGAGTAAGCAATGGTAGAACAGGTAAATGGGGAAAGGTAATTATGCCAGGGCACTCCTGCTTAACACAATTGCTCAAGGAATTGGATATTTAGACCCATATTCTGGAACGGGGTGGTAACATCGACAATATTTACCTAGATTTTGCCAAGGCTTTCGACACTGTACCCCACAAAAGGCTGAAAATCAAACTGGAAGGGTACGGAATTCGGGGAAATGTCCTAGCGTGGATAGAAGACTTTCTACATGACCGCAAGCAGTGTGTGGTGGTAAATGGCATGAAATCATCATCCGTACCTGTCACAAGCTGAGTACCACAGGGCAGTGTATTGGGCCTGCTGTTGTTTATTTGTTTCATAAATGACATGCCTGACATTGTCCACTCCTCCATACAAATGTTTACCGATGATGCCAAGTCATTTCGGGAAATCAAGAACCAAGCGGACTGTGAAGAGCTGCAGAAGGACCTCTGTGGGCTCCAAGAATGGTCGAAGAAATGGCTGCTGAGATTCAATGTCACAAAGTGTAAGAGGATGCACCTGGGGCATACAACGGTAAGGAGGTGTATCATATGTCCCAACGGGATGAAGAAACCGCACTATTTGAAACAATGTGAGAAGGACCTAGGTGTGCGTGTTGGCAATGAGCTGAAGTTCTGTGCGTGTTGGCAATGAGCTGAAGTTCTCAGGCCATTGCCAGAAGAAGGTAAATCAGGCAAATAAATTATTGGGTCTTATAAAAAGGTCGTTCAGATAACTAGACGGTCCGTCCTGCATAACGATCTTCAAGAGTGAAGTGCTTCCCCGTCTGGTCCCCGAGATATGCTAGGGACTGTCAGTTGGTTGAAAATGTTCAAAGGAGGGCCACCGGACTGGTGCCTGCACTTCGGCACCTCAGTTACCCTGAGAGATTGGAGCGCCTGAACTTGCCTAGCTTATACTACAGACGGGCAATGGGAGACCTAATTGAAATGTATAAGCATCTCAGGGGGCACTGCTCAGTCGAGTGTCCTTACTTGGAGCTGGCGGACGCTCGCCCCACAAGGGGTCACAGCTCATGATTGAAGAAGCAGCAAGTCCAGAAAACTGTGAGGGCAAACTTTTTCGGAGTGAGGGTTGTAAACTCTTGGAACAATCTACCAGAAAGTGTTGTGACGGCACCGAGTGTGAGCTCTTTCAAGACAAAACTTGACCAACACTGGAGCAGGTTCAGGTACATTTAGGAGCCAGTGCATGCCCAGTACTTGCCAACAGTGCGTAACAGAGACGTGACCGATCGCCCAAGCGGCTAACGAGCCAATCAGTGGTGAAGAAAATATATATATATATATATATATATATATATATATATATATATATATATATATATATATATATATATATATATATATATATATATATATATATATATATATATATATATATATATATATATATATATATATATATATATATATATATATATATATATAAAACACACACACACACACACAAAGCTGAAATGGAAAATCTGTTACACGATGAGTATTCCTGAAGTTACTTAGAAATGCATTGATTCATATTTTCTGTATTTCTCACAAGTTTCTTCTTCTGCACTCTTAACTTTTCCACATTCAAACCACACCAGATAATAATCCTAGACACTTACCACCACCAGCTTCCAGCTTAACAGCTCCTACGGACTGTACAAGTTCCTCAACAGCAGGCCGCTGCCTCCCCTGTCTTGTGTCTACATTTTTTTCTGCAACTTGATAAGCAGCTCTACTTACTGCAGGTTGTTGAGGTGGTCCCTGAAATACAAATCTTTCTCTTACTTATAGATAGCTTACTGAATGAATTGCTCTTCTATCATATGTTACATACAAACAAAGTTAATAACTACTGTACTTGTGAAACATAGTATAGTACTGGTTGTTAGGCAAGGCAGGCAATGTTACCAAACACTCATAATTGTCTTAATTTCATGACACTCAAAAACATGTCGATAATATGTCAGTACAGTACACCATTCCACTATTTATATTTAATCAAGAACGACGTACGGAGAGGTTGCAAGAGATGTCATTTTGATAGTTAAGAACCTGACAAGAGAGACTGCAATTTATTATGAATGATAGCTACCCGTAAGCTCCCTTATCCTGGGATTGTCTACATACCCCTACATTCTTTCTTATGTTGCTGCAAGAAGAGCAGAACCTCGTTCACTATATAAAGCTCCTCCCAGACTTACGACGGGGTTAGAGACCCAAGTCCAGGTCGTAAGTCGAAATGGGAAGCGTCCGAGCGCATCAATGATAGCGTTTGTTTGCCGCCACATTGATGACATAGTTGTCCGCTCCGCCTCACTCTCACACACACTCCGTGGAATACAGTGCTGCGCCCACGTGTGAGATTTTTGCCTCTATAACCAGTGGTTGCTAGGGTCGGTGATCAACAATGGCTTCCGCATTTTTGCCTGTGGGAGTTAGGGGAGGTGGTGGAGGGAGTGATTTGCGCCTGAACGCCCGGGAACTTCTAAAGTGAATGAGAAAAAAGACCCTAAAGCTAAGAGACAAAGCCACAAGAAGCGTGCCTACTTGGTCAAGGATAAAGAACAGATTGTTCAGCTCATTGAAAGTGGTGCACGGAACATTGACATTGTGAGGAAATTGAACTGTCCTGAGTCTACAGTGCAAAATGTTAAGAGGAACTTAGAGGAGACCAAGAAGAGTATTACACTGGCTAGGAAATATTTCGGTAGTGATGGAAATGCGAGGCGAGCTATGAATGATAAAAGTGATAGAAACAGGTTGTTAGTAATAACAGAGCATTTTCTTGTGAAATGGTTAGCTTGTAGACTGAAAGACAGTGCGAGTGTTAGCGGCCCTCAGATACGGAACAATCATCACGCCAAGCACCTCAAAAACTCCCCCAAGTTAAGTGTTATATTACTCAAGTTCTTTATTTTGATGATTGAATAGCAATTCTTTTTATTTCAGCAAACAAAAAGTGTTAGGAGGGCTTCTAAGGTGAAAAAATGGGTGAAATTCTTGGGGCGGCGGCACCAATAAACCATTTTTACATGTATTTTAATGTCACACAAATAATGTTTTCGCTAATAATGGCATTTTTCAGGCACCTATTAGACGTTATTGGCAAGAGCTACTGTAGTCTGCACAGAAAGTTAGGTCGCGATAGGGCCGACGAACAAATTTCTCGCGTAAATAAGTTCATATGTTGTGAAGGCTGTCCCGGGACGTGAGATGTTAATACGCTTGGGTGGCTGGCAAGTGGTGACACTTAGCAACTGAGCACCCGTCATGGCTTGCTCTCAGTGCGCCTCTGGGAATCGTGAGGGGGAAGATTAACCTGCGGGTTTGAGTGCCCCGTGGCCATCAGAGATGTCCAGGAGGGTTACTACAAGGGTCAACATTGCAGCAGTGATTGCATTGTACAAAGCAAACCATGAACTGAGAAATATTTTTGCTCAGATTGGTGTGGGGTTGCATGTTGTGCAGAAACTTGTGAAGCGTTATTGTGAACTTGGAGAGGACATGTTGCCAGCTCCTCTACCCAAGTCTGGTAGGCCTAAATTATTGTTTCCACGGATACTTCAGGACATTTCACGCCAAGTTAAGTCCAATCCCGCCCTCACAGCACGCGAAGTAAAAGAGAGAAACCCCCGTCTTCTCAGCCACGTCTCTTTAAGCTGTGTTCAGCAATCCTTACATGATGCCCTTGGATTTAAGAGCTTCCGTGCACCGTCGTAAATCTCTACTGACGAAGAGACAAAAAGAAAATGGAGTGAAATTTTGCAAGAAATATGCAGTGTGGGGTTTAGAGTCATGGAGGAGTATTTTTTGGTCTAACGAGGCTACGTTTTTTGTGACTGGCAGTGGTGGAGGGAGGGTGTACCGCCCTCCTCACTCGGATGCAAATCTCCCACAGTACAGTGAAGACTGTTAATCACCCTGCCTCGCTTATGGTTTTTGGGCTTGCTTTATGTATTATGGTGTTGGTAAACTAGTAATCCTCACTAAGAACCAGATGATGAATCAGTACAACTAACTTAGGCTGCTCAGTGATTTCTTACCTGAATTATTTGATAAAGCTAAGGCAAGGCTTTTCATGCAGGACGATGCCCCATGCCAGGCTGCTAAAAGTGTCATACAGTGGCTCAAAGACTGTGAGGTATCTTTCTTTAATGACTGGCCTGGCAGTAGCTCAGATCTCAACCCAGTAGAAAATTTGTGGTCCATTGTTAAGCGTTGTCTGCACGACAATGACACATCATCAATCCTGAAGCGGAGGCAGCTATCAAGGATATCTGGCCTAACTTGCCACCTGACCTCTTGCACTGTTAAATAAATGTTAATCAAGAACTCCCCCCAACAATACAAGTGGCTATATTTATAAGGTTCCTTGAGAGGAATGTTATATGTTTTACTTAGGCCAGACAGGTAAAGATCTTGTAACTAGACTTAATCAACATAAATATAGTGTTAGGACAGGCCAGAAATCCAATGCTATGTTTGTTCAATTATGGGATAATAAGCATTGCATTGACTGGGATAATGCCTCCTCAATATTATCTTGTAATTCAATTGACAGTAGGAAGATTATAGAATCTAGTCTCATAAAACATACCGAAGCAGTCAACATGAATTTGAGTAATGGCATGTACAAACTGGACAATTTTGTAATTAAGAAGACTTGTAACCAGGTGAGAAGGTTGGGTCAACTTACACTCTGACCTGACTACCGACCGTTGCGGTGCTTTTTAAAGATTAGTAGGGTCATTACCTAATACCTGACCTTTGTGGACCTGATCTCACCCTCCTCTGTATATATATATACCTTGTTTTGTACTTCTCCTTAGTCTGTACTCACCCCTGAAGATGTGAATTACACGAAAGCGCTTGGGAACTTCGTGTTTTCTTCTTTCCTTGTGGTTATCAGCACTTCAAAGAGTTCTTTTACCCCCCTTTGGTGATGTTTACATAAATGTGGTAACGTCACATTTCCACACTTGCAAATGAATGAGTAATAGTCTTGTAACGTTGAGCCGATTGGTGGAAAAGTTCTAGTGTTGGACATCAGTCCCTGCCCCAGAAATAAAACTGAAGGTTACCTCGCCACCATATTATCACTATCATGTTACATAAGTAATCCTCAATCTTGTTTTCATATTTCATGACGGCTCTGAACACGCCTTTGAAGACAATCTCCACCGCTGCCACGACCACAGCACCTTGCATGATACTCCATTATACAGGCCTACCACCATCCACATTTATATTTGATGCCTCTTACGGTTTATATACAGTACTATGTTTGCCGGCTTCCTACGATTACTTACCAAAAGTATTTTGGTTTTATATAATTTTATATGTCTTCGTGACATGAAGCATGGGACCAAGTACCAGTGGCATTTTATTTATTTTTTTAATACAATAAAGCCTTGAATAACGATGTTAATGTGTCCTCCAATATTGCAGTGCAAGGTGAATCGCTTTATCGCGAATCATTAATTACCAGTAAAATAAAGCAATAATAATGAGAAGCGTTCCCAAGTGTGACCTTTTCATATCTTTTGTGTGGCTTTTAACTCTCTCTTCCCCCCAAAACACTAAAAATAATGAAAAGTGCAAACTATATTCTTTAAATAATGATTCTGAATGCACCTTATGCAATATAAATGAATAATATGGTCACACAAGAGGTGGGACGCCATTGTTTTCGTTTTTGTTTACAGCTGGAAGTCTGGGACGATAGTTCTACACGAGCAAATGAAGAAAATAAGACCCTGGTTGTAGCTGTAATAAATTTAATTTAAAAAAATTAATATATATATATATATATATATGTTTTAAGTAACGCTATTTAATGTTAATAAATGGAACAATCGAAGAAGCTCACCACTAATGGCAAAGAAAAAAAAGAGGTGGATTGGGAATGCCAACATATACATGCGCATTTAAGGATACCGCGTCATTTATCTTAAGAATATGCACAAAAGATTCATTATTGTTTTTTACTGAATATGTATTTGATTGAATTAATGTTTATATATGAGATGAACAATGCAATTCATTAATAATACATAGAATATTTTCTTTAGTTTCTTATGTAGAACCATAGTCACTCACGAAAACAATGCCGTCTTGTCTCCTCGTGTGTTTTAATATTCTATGTATTATTAATGAATTGCATTGTTCATCTCATATATAAACATTAATTCAATCAAATACATATTCAGTAATAAACAATAATGAATCTTTTGTACATATTCTTAAGATAAATGACTATGTTTCCTTGAGTGCGCACGTATACATTGGGTGTAAACACCGACAATAATGTCGTCTCTTACCCTCGTGTGTTTTAATATTCTACGTATTAATGAATTGTATTGTTCATTTCGCATATATAAAGATTAATTTAATCAAATACATATTCAGTAATAAACAATAATGAATCTTTTGTGCATATTCTTAAGATAAATGATGCGGTATCTGGTGGTTACTAGTGTTCCCCAAAGAATGCAGTGATGGGTAGGGAAACACTGAGTAACACTGAGTCCGTTTATTATGGATGAGGGAAATACAAGTGGTGACTCGGGTGTGCCATGCACGGCTCACACAGTCAGACTGAAGCTGCCTTGCCATATGGCAGCCTCGGGGCAATGTTGCCACATAACGTGCAGTGTTGCCACGTGATAATATATATAAATGCTACTCGGCATAGTAGCTTATATACAGGGTTGCTACTCGGCACAGTAGCTTATATACAGGGTTGCTACTCGGCACAGTAGCTTATATACATAACCTACATCTCCCTCCCCCCTCACGCTCATAGTCTTTGTCTTGAGCGGACTTCTTAGTCCTAAGTCGCTCCGAGCGTCGAGGTGCACTGTGGGGCGGATCCTCGTGAGGTGTAGGTGACTCGTCCTCGGTCAGGGGGCCAGCAGCAGGGGGTGGGACTGGCCGGAGGAAGCGGCGGTTCCTCCACCAGACACGGCCGCTCGGCATCCTGACCTTGTAGTCCCGCGACCGGCCGACGCCCATCACTATGCCCACCTTGTCCCAACGTGTCGTCGTCGGGTCCTGGACGCGGACAAGGGCACCAATCTCCAGTGGCTGAAGAGGGCGGGCACGGTCGTCATACCGAGCCTTGGCGTCCTGGGCACGTGAAGCAGCGCGGCGGTCGCAGCTCTCGGCTCTGGTCTGCCACTCCTTCGCAAAGGCCTTGGCGTGTGCAGGAACGCAAGAGCGGAGAGGGTGACCATACAGGATCTGGGCAGGGGAGCGTCCTGTGTGGGTGGGAGTATTACGTAACTCCAGGAGTCCTTTGTCAAACGCCTCACAGTCTATGTTGCCTGAAGGGGCCACCTTGAGGATGAGGTGCTTGACTGTCTTGACCGCAGCCTCAGCATGGCCGTTTGACTGTGGGTAGTGGGGTGTTGACACGATGTGGCGGACTCCCCAACGCTCCAGGAATCCTGTGAAGTCCCGGCTGGTGAACTGTGGCCCACCGTCCGTCCGCAGACGTACGGGGACGCCCAGGTCACGAAAGAGGTGCCGGAAGTGGCGAATGGTGGCCGCGGACGTCGTGTCCGAGCCACAGATTACCACCACAGGCCAGCCAGAGAGTCGGTCGGCGACAACTAGGAAATGTTTCCCAGCTGTGCTGAAGAAATCAGCCGACACGGACTCAAAGGGCCTGGTGGGTTCGTCGTCGCACAAGAGGGGCTCTTGCTGTTGACTGGGCTGCATGATCTGGCACGGCTCACAGGCACGGACCGTATTGACGATATCCGCGTCAATGCCGGGCCAGTACACAGCCTGCCTTGCGCGGCGCTTGGTGGCCTATGCTCCACGATGGCTGTCGTGTAAGCGGGCCAGAACACGATGGCGGAGAGCTGCAGGGACGACCACACGGGCACCGTACAGGACAAGGTCCCCATCTGCGTAGAGGTCCTCACGTATCTTCCAATACGGGCGTAGGGCGTTGTGGAGGTCAAAACGGTCGCGAGGGAACCCAGTCCTCACACTCTCCAAGAGCTGAGTGTAGGAGGGGTCATCGCGTGCCGCGGTCCGTAGTTCCTCAAGAGCCAGATCGCTGTCGGGTGGCGACACTGAGGCCTGGGTGCTGGCGAGGGACTGTACAGCCTGCAAGGTGACGATGTTGCTGACGGAGAAACTGGCCTCGGTGCTGAGCATCTCGTCTTCAGGTGTAGGCGGCTGACTGGGGAGCGGGAGAGGGCATCCGGGATGCACAACTCCTTACCTGCGCGCCAAGCCGCGGTGAAGACGAAGGCCAAAATCTTCTCCTTCAGGCGCTGGAGGCGGGGATTCTCAATGGCGTCCAGCGAATAGTGGTTAAGAATGGGGACCAAGGGCCTGTGGTCTGTGATGAGGTCGAAGTGCTGTAGGCCAATCAAGTAAAACTTGCACTTCGATAAGGCCCATACCACTGCCAGCAGCTCCAGCTCGATGGTAGCGTAGCGAGACTCAGCATCGGTGAGGAAGCGAGAGCCACACTGTACGAGCCGGTACTTTCCTCCACCGTGATCCTGGAGAATGGTGTAACCAACCCCATACAGGCGCGAGGCGTCTGTCTGGAGGACGGTGGGGAGCGCTGGGTCGAAAGTAGCGAGGATAGGTGGACTTGACAGGGCGGAGAGCCCCGGCAGCGGCGGAGACGTCAGGAGAAAATTCTGCCATCTGGTTCACCAGGCCCATGAAAGACCTGAGATCCGTAAGGTTGGCAGGTTTTGCAAAGTCCGCTATGGCGCGAACTTTCTCCGGGTCTGCAGCAATGCCAGCCCTTGAGAGTCGGTAGCCGCAGAAGGACACTGCAGGTGCGGCCAAGACGAACTTCTCGGCATTCAGAGTGATGCCGTGCGTCCTACACCTGGTCAGTACCTCGTCGATGCGGCGAAGATGCGTCAGGTAGTCCTCATCGTAGAGGAGGACGTCATCCACTACCTTCACGCAACTGGTCACGCCTTGAAGTGCCATGTCACCACGGAGACAGAAGGCGTCCCCCGTAGCAGCGAATCCCATAGGGCCACGGCAGTAGCGGAAGCGTCCGTAAGGCGTGATGAAAGTGGTCAGTGGCTGATCCTCCTCCTTCAGTGGGATCTGCCAGTAACCACAGAGGGCGTCCATCGTCGAGAAGTGCCGTACCTTCGGATCCACACTCCGTATAGCTGCAAAAGGTGTGGGTGAAGGGTGGGCAGGACGGGACACCTGGCTGTTAAGCTTAGACAAGTCGGTAGTAATCAGCACTCCACCGTTAGTCTTAGCCACAGCGACTAGAGGGTGGCACCAAGGGGATGGGTCGTCACCAACGGGTACGATGCCACCCTGGGCCACCATGGAATCCAGTTCCTTCTTGACTGAATCCCTGAAGGCGAGAGGAATCAACCGGGGAGTGTGTATGGCAAACGGCTGTGCATCTTCCCGCAGATGTATCCTCATAGGCGGACCCGCCATAGCCTTCAGTGGCGCGGTCCGTAGGGCCTCCTTCGTCACCAGCACATCCGAGTACTCCTTCAGGAAGTAGGCCCTTGCGGCTGAAGAAGACGTCTCTCTGTGAAGAGGAAGCAGCCGTGACTTGGGTGGAGGCGGGGCGGGAGTGGACGCGGGTTCTGGGCAGCTCTGTGCGGCAGCGCCAAGCGCGTGGCTCGTTGATTCCCGCACCCTGCTGGCGGTGTACCAAGCAGCTGGGATCTGCTCAGGAAAGTCTCTGGGCACCACGCCTAACTCCTTGCAGTGCTCCCACGACAACAAGGGTGTAGCGAGAGTAGGCTGCACGTCGATCCATCCGTGACACGACCTGTCGCCGTAGGTGATCTCTGCTTGAAAGGAGCCCACAGCATCCGGCATCTGGGAACCGTCCGCATTGTAGTACTGCAGCTGCGGCAGTGGTCCCAGGCCGCGCTTGGCGAGGCCCAGTTTCTGGAGGTGCTTCAATCCAATCACCGTAGTATCGGCGCCGGTGTCCGGTATCACCTCGATGTGACCCGACACATCACCATGTGTGACGGCGACGCGGATAGTAGGGGAAGGGGTAGCCCTGGGGCGTGTGGTCGATTCCACCCTCCTGATGTGACTCCGCTGCTGCTTGGGGCTGCGTGGGCCATCTGGAGGGGGCTGTGTGCGATCCACCCCGAGGGAAGTGCGCTGCTGTCCTCCTCGTCTCGGGCTTTTGGGCTTGGGTTGGCGGCAGCACTTGTCGTAGTGTCCATAGCGACCGCAGGCCTGACACTTGTGGCCTTGTGCAGGGCACCTGTCTGTGTTAGACCAATGGCCCTTACGGTCACATCCACGACACAGTGCGTCGGTGGCCGGGCAAGTCTTGGGGCCATGCCGCTTTCCACAGCTGCCACAGGAAGCACTAGGCGGAGGCGTGGAAGAACGTGTGGCAGCCTTCGCGTTGTTGGCCGCCTTCTTACCTTTCTTGTATTGTGAGATTGCTCTCACAGCAGGAGGGGCCCGTAAGGCAGAGGTGGCGGACTTGGTGGCCTCGTATGACCGACATTCAGTCACTACCACCTGGAGTGTGGAGGAAGCGTCCAGGGGGATGAGTCGCTGCATCAACTCTTCGTGCCTGACACCTGTCAAGATCCCGTGCTTGATCCAGGCTTCCTCACATTCCCGGCTGTGCGCCTTGCAGACGTCGATCTCCTCTGACAAACTCTTCAAGCGTACAAAAAAGTCGTCAAAGGATTCGTTCTCCGCCTGCTTGCAGCTGGTGAAGGCACGGCGACGCAAAGCCTCGTTGTTCCGACCCTTAACATGCTCCTGTAAAAGGTCGAGCACATCCGTCACTGAAGAGGTAGAATCGGGAGGCACTTGCAACGTGTGCTCCAAAACTCTCTGGGTCTCCAGCGACAAACACATCCGCAGTTGGATGAGCTGTTTGTTTAGAGGCATGCTGTCCAGGTCCACCATCGTGGAGTAATCTGTCCAACACCGCCTCCACTCACGAAAAAGCTGAAACGTGACGTCTGGTGAGAGGGCGGGTGGGGGTTGAACAGATGCCTTGGGAGCTGTTTGTTTGGAGGCAAGAGTACCTGAAGGACGCTGGTGTGGTGGAGGAGGGAGGGTACTGGCGCCTATATGCGCGCTACCTGCGAGTGAGGGAGGGTGGGTTAGCGCCAGGGTCGCCAATAGTGCCTCAAAACGCAACTTTTCCTCCTCTCTTCATGTCTCCTCCCTCTGAAGTTCCATCTCTCTGCGTCTCTTGTCCCGGTCGTCCATCCACTTCAGAATTGTGGCAATGTCCGTCACTGGAGGTGGAGGATGAGAGTCTGCGCCCGGTGGAGGAGAAGGTGGTGGGGAGTCGTGTCTCCCATCTTGACGTCGTCCCTTCTTACCTCCCATCTTAGTGTGTGCGTGGACTGCACTGTTTAGTATATAAAGTGGCGCCTCAACAGCTCGAACCACATATATATGATATAAACAGAGCAGAAATGCGCATATAGTCCACTGTTCTGTCCATGAGCGAGTGCGTGCGTGTGTGTGTGTGTCTGAGAGAGCGGAGCGTGGTGGCCTTAAGGCAGGTGGCTAGAGCCGCCGGGGGTGGGGGTGAGACCGTCAGTTCCCCCGGGATGTCACACGAGAAGGGTGTACGCCGGGGTGCTCCGTGGGTACCACAAAAAACAGGCCAATGCTCAACTCGCAGCTCTAGACACACTAATACACTGGCACTAACACTGCCACCGTCACTAAAAAGCACTGTGACGGCCCAACACTGCACATCGCGGCGAAACACAGAAAAACACAACACAACACACTGAGTCGACGCGCATCACCAGCAGACGTAACTGTCTCGGCATAGTTCACACACTTTGTAAGTCCACAGATCCTAGGCACTGCGCCATGGTGGTTACTAGTGTTCCCCAAAGAATGCAATGATGGGTAGGGAAACACTGAGTAACACCATGGTCCGTTCATTATGGATGAGAGAAATACAAGTGGTGACTTTTGTGTGCCATGCACGGCTCACACAGTCAGACTGAGGCTGCCTTGCCATATGGCAGCCTCGGAGCAATGTTGCCACGTGATAATATATATAAATGCTACTCGGCACAGTAGCTTATATACAGGGTTGCTACTCAGCACAGTAGCTTATATACATAACCCACAGTATCCTTAAATGTGCATGTATATGTTGGCATTCCCAATCCACCTCTTTTTTTTCTTTGCCATTAGTGGTGAGCTTCTTCGATTGTTCCATTTATTAACATTAAATAGCGTTACTTAAAACATATATATATATTATTATTTTTTTAAATTAAATTTATTACAGCTACAACCAGGGTCTTATTTTCTTCATTTGCTCGTGTAGAACTATCGTCCCAGACTTCCAGCTGTAAACAAAAACGAAAACAATGGCGTCCCACCTCTTGTGTGACCATATTATTCATTTATATTGTATAAGGTGCATTCAGAATCATTATTTAAAGAATATAGTTTGCACTTTTCATTATTTTTAGTGTCTTGGGGGGAAGAGAGAGTTAAAAGCCACACAAAAGATATGAAAAGGTCACACTTGGGAACTCATCTCATTATTATTGCTTTATTTTACTGGTAATTATTGATTCGCGATAAAGCGATTCACCTTGCACTGCAATATTGGAGGACACATTAACATCGTTATTCAAGGCTTTATTGTATTAAAAAAATAAAAAAATAAATAAAATGCCACTGGTACTTGGTCCCATGCTTCATGTCACGTAGACATATAAAATTATATAAAACCAAAATACTTTTGGTAAGCAATCGTAGGAAGCCGGCAAACATAGTACTGTATATAAACCGTAAGAGGCATCAAATATAAATGTGGATGGTGGTAGGCCTGTATAATGGAGTATCATGCAAGGTGCTGTGGTCGTGGCAGCGGTGGAGATTGTCTTCAAAGGCGTGTTCAGAGCCGTCATGAAATATGAAAACAGGATTGAGGATTACTTATGTAACATGATAGTGATAATATGGTGGTGAGGTAACCTTCAGTTTTATTTCTGGGGCAAGGACTGATGTCCAACACCAGAACTTTTCCACCAATTGGCTCAACGTTACAAGACTATTACTCATTCATTTATAAGTCTGGAAATGTGACGTTACCACATTTATGTAAACATCACCAAAGGGGGGTAAAAGAACTCTTTGAGGCAACTGTATCTGCCTCAAGAACAGATAGCTCACAGAATAAAATAAACAGTGTTAGGAAGTATTCTGGCAGGTGATCTTGCAAATAACTTAATGAATGAAATGCAGGCCAGGAGAAACATAATCCAAATTCTCTGCACAACAGTAATAAAATTTCACTACAAAAACCTAAAAAAAGATACTGAACAATCAATGAGCTTACCAGTTGCTGAGTTCTCACAGGGGAAGAAGTCTGGCCTCTGCTGAGAGTGCATGCACGTCCTACAGAACTCGCTCTTTCTTGTGCCCGACCCGGCGGTAACACCTATATAGTTGATTACAGTTAATATATCTTGAATATGACTAATATAGTCAACCTGAAATACACATTTCATACGGGTTCAACAAATTACCAGCACATGTTTTCTACTCCTCATACGAGGCACTCCGCATTAGAAGGGGGATGAAGCGCCAAATTCAAAAGGCTGAGAAAAACGAATTTAAGCAAGAGGGTTATTCTTTTTTATCATGCAGCTCAATCCCTCTCCTAGCAAAGTGTGAAAACTGGAAGTTACCTCTGTGAACAGTTATTATTTTATCGCGAATTGAATGAGAATAACTACCCGTGATGTGCAATTGTTTGATCTCAAACCAACAATAATTGCGTTTTTTGCAAAATTTTCTTATTATTGTGGGCTAATACTGTAAAACAAGTTAATGATCACCAAAAACAGCACTCGTCTTACACCACCCCCCCCCCCAAAAAATACCATTCAATAATAATAAAAAAACTCATTCGCCTATCAGTATTTATCTTTTCGTCCCTATAATTAGCCAAAGATTTATGATATTGTAAAGTATAATAGTGTGTAATAATAAGAAAACACCACAACACTCATCCCCCCCAAAGTAATTAACATACGAATACAAAGGCAGAGAAAGTTTACATAATCTTTGGTAAAACAGTATTATGGTAATAGTAATACAATACTGTATTAGCCTACTTTGTTTAGTTCCTTCGTTTTATTATCCCTGAAGATCGTAGTAACTTGAAGTTACATAAATCCTGAAGAGTGCGTATAACTTTAATGGCCTCTTCATAATCAATCACGTACTGATCAAAGTCTTTCTCTGCACTCTCAAAAAATCAGCACACAGATTCTTCAACAACTAAATAATTGGATATTGTTGCCGGCAAGAGTTCAGTTTCATGATAAGACTGAGTTATGGGCTCACTTTCACTAGCATTCATTGGGTCAGGCTCACTTTCATCACGATCAAAGTCAATGCATGTCTCTTACTTTTATCCTCTTCGCCACTGATCGGCTCGTTAGCCACTTGGGCGATCGTCACGTCTGATTACTTTTCCCTTTCATTTATCCTCTTCACCAAAAGATCGGCTCGTTAGCCACCCGGGCGATCGGTTACGTCTCTGTCACGCACTGTTGGCAAGTACTGGGCATGCACCGGCTCCTGAATGTACCTGAACCTGCTCCAGTGTTGGTCAAGTCTTGTCTTGAAAGAGCTCACACTCGGTGCTGTCACAACACTCTCTGGTAGATTGTTCCAAGAGTTTACAACCCTCACTCCAAAAAAGTTTGCCCTCACAGTTTTCTGGACTTGCGGCTTCTTCAATCTTGGGCTGTGACCCCTCGTGGGGCGAGCGTCAGCCAGCTCCAAGTAAGGACACTCGACTGAGTAGTGCCCCCTGAGATGCTTATACACCACAACTAGGTCACCCCTTGCCCGTCTGTAGTATAAGCTAGGCAAGTTCAGGCGCTCCAATCTCTCAGGGTAGCTGAGGTGCCGAAGTGCAGGCACCAGTGGTGGCCCTCCTTTGAACATTTTCAACCAACTGACAGTCCCTAGCATATCTCGGGGACCAGGCGAGGTGACAGTACTCCAGATGGGGAAGCACTTCACTCTTCAAGATCGTTACGAGGGACGGACCGTCTAGATATCTGAACGACCTTCTTATAAGACCCAATATTTTATTTGCTTGGTTTACCTTCTCGCAATGGCCCAAGAACTTCAGCTCATTGTCAACATGCACACCTAGGTCCTTCTCACATTCAGTCTCAACTAGCACAGTTTCTTCATCCCGTTGGGACATATGATATGCCTCCTTACCGTTGATACGCTCCAGGTGCATCCTCTTACACTTCGTGACATTGAATCTCAGCCATTTCTTCGACCATTCCTGGAGCCCACAGAGGTCCTTCTGCAGCTCTTCACAGTCCGCTTGGTTCTTAATTTCCCGAAATAACTTAGCGTCATCGGCAAACATTTGTATGGAGGAGTGTACAACGTCAGGCATGTCATTTATGAAACAAACAAACAACAGCGGGCCCAATACACTGCCCTGTGGTACCCCACTTGTGATATGTACGGATGACGATTTCGTGCCATTAACCACCACACACTGCTTGAGGTCATGTAGAAAGTCTTCTATCCACGCTAGGACATTTCCCAGTCAATGTCCACTTTTACTTCCTCACAGTCTGCATTTTCTTGTTGTGAAACATTAGTGTCACTGTGTTACCATTAGACTCACTTTCATTATTTTCATCTTCACTTTCATCGTCATTATTGCCGTCAGTGCATGTGTAACTCTGTATCGGAACAGTCTGCAAAATTGTCTTGTGATGCATAGCAGTCACTTTTTGTATTATGAGTGTGCCAAAATCACTGTCACCAGGCATTCCTGGGGTGTCCACGTGAGCACTGTCATCACTAAACACGCTCAGGAATAATAGGCTCCTGAACCAACACCAGAAGGCCTAGCCTCACTCGTCTTGCTCTAATATCGGGCAAATATTGCACAACACTTCTCACACCCGTGGAATACGAATAACGTCAATGTTACACCTTAAAGTTATCAAAAATAGCAAATAGAAAGTACACTGAACCTCCTTATGCTATACAACGTGCCAAAACTAACAAAGGAGGCAGCATCTGAGAGCACGAATTGACCGAGGAGCTGTGACGTAGCAAGGGAAAATCCATTGCGATTGGCTGCCTTAGGGGGTATGGTCCGAGGGAGGCACGCTGTCATTGGTTCGTGCTCCTCATGCTCTGAACAGGATGTTGCCACCTTCTTTGACTGAGCACACAGCCAGATACGTAGCTCCAGGCCTTAGGCGAAATCACACCTTATTTTTGAAGGAATTTCTATTCTAGCTAGAGGGTTACATCCTGCCAACATGTAGAGGAAGGGAGAAAATAGTGATATCGATCAAAAAACTAATTTTAACCAGGGTGTCGCTTCACCCCCTTCTAATGCTGAGCGCCACACATACACCACTGGTGCCAAGGGTAATGGTGGAGGAGACAGCACCAAAAGAAATTTTTGGAATTGCACCAAATTTACATAAGATATTGTTTGGATGATACTGTATAGATATGTACATACCAAGATATGTGAACACGCCTGACGCCAAGACTCTGTTACCATTCATTATACCATTTATTCACATGTCTGTATTACTACATATTATTATAGCATGTCTGATATCTATGCTTATGTCTAATGCCTATGTCCATTTACTGTGTCCCGATGTACTATGTCTGTACCGCGCTAGTCGAGTAATTAGAAGACCTCATTTATTGTCCTAGTAATGTCTAGCAACTCTCCTTGCCTAGCTAGCTAATTTCCCTCAGATCGGCTCCGGCCTACCTACGGTCCGGGGTCCCTTGTGCTCGCTCCTGTATCGGTCGGCTATCACGCCAAGTCTTGTACACTTATTGAATATACCTACTGCTCGTGCTCTGGAGTTTCAAGAACCTTGTCTAGGATTGCATCCACTACAGATACTAAATAAGAAAATCTGAACAACAATGCACAGAACCTATTTGAACCTTAGCTAAGCTCACCTGAATTCCTAAACTGTACATTGTCATTTTGATATTCTTACTATCATCCAAATAACATCTCTAGAAAAAATTAACAAATTCAATCATATATAAATTGCAATCAACACATCCAATGAGATCGACATTCATATCATGACATGAAAACAAAGACCGAGGAAGCTCCTGTACAGCAGATGTGAACCAAAACATGGTCGCCATGAGATATTTGACGGCACCATAACAGTAAACATTGCTTCGCCTAAAGAGCAAGCAGGTGCAAATTTACTGTCATAAGATCAGTGTTCATAGTGTTTTTACCCTGTTATTTCCCTCTCCTCTCATGCGCTACCAACTAACAAGTAATTTATGATCGTAAAATAGGCTAAAAAGAAAAAATACTAAAATTTTGTCATTTCCACTATATTACCAAGTACCATCCAAAGAACAACTGTTTGGGTGCTAACTGTCGACTCAACCTTTACCGCAACACTTGGTGGAGGTACAGTAGCTAAAACAACTATCTGTGCATACTTTGTGGGAAACAATATGAGACCATGGGCGATAAATACAGTGGTCCCTCGGTTACCAAACGGTTCGGTTAAAAAAAATTTGGTTAATGAATTACCTTCCATAAGAATCTTCAATTCGGTTAACGAACAAAATTCGATTAACAAAATCCTTACGAACATCACGTTTTGTTGTGAGCATCAGCTGATCAGCTGTTGGGCTAGTCTGCCAATTCAGTAATCTGGTCTGTTTACATTCATTTCCAGTGGAGTAAATATCCATAAAGATATGCTCTTAAATATGTTTGCATTTTTTATATTAAAATTATTAGTCATTTTAACATTTATTTAACATATTGACAATATATGCAGTACAGGGAACTACAGACAGACCCCGACTTACGACTACGTGGACTTACGTCCATTGGTACTTACGACCTGCTTTGACCGTACGTCCGTACGGGACATACGACTGCGACCGTCGTGACCAAAATTTTTTTCAAATGACGCGCGCATTTTCTATACCGAAACATTTCCGTCCCGGGCGAGAGGGAGGGGTGTCTTGGGTCGCCTCGTGGGTACACTCACTCAGTGGAGCGCTTTGTTTGTGTTTGGCTATCGTATACTATACTGATCGCGCTGTGAACTTTCGTTATTATTGTATTTAATTGACTTTATAATGACTGGAAAGCGTAAAAGTGGGAGTGCTGGTGGTACTCCAAGGAAAAGGAAACAGGCAATTACTTTTGAGATGAAACTGAAGATAATATCACAGTATGAGAATGGAAAAACAGTAGCAACGATCTCACGCGACCTAGGTTTCTCACACTCGACTATATCCACTATTCTGAAGGACAAGGAACGTATTCGTGAAGTAGTGAAAGGAACAACACCTATAAAGGGAACTATAATATCAAAGAAAAGACAAGGTCCTATCCACGATATGGAAAAATTATTGGTGATATGGATAGAAGACCAGATACAGAAGCGTGTACCCTTAAGCGTTCTAACCATACAGGCTAAAGCAAGAAGCCTGTTCCAAAGCCTGAAGGAGCAGGCAGGAGATGAATGTGATCAAACCTTTACGGGAAGTCGTGGGTGGTTTGATAGATTTAAAAGACGCTACAGTCTACACAATGTTAAGGTGAGTGGAGAGGCAGCTGGTGCCGATGTTGTTGCTGCCGAAGCTTTTAAGGAGGAGTTAGATGATGTGATTGTGGAAGGGAATTATTTGCCTGAGCAAATATTCAATGTGGATGAGACTGAATTATTGTGGAAACGCATGCCTGAGCGGACATACATCCACAAAGAGGCAAAAACAATGCCCGGATTCAAGGCATTCAAGGACAGAATTACACTTCTGTTGGGGGGGAATGTTGCTGGTTTCAAGCTAAAGCCCTTCATGATCTATCATTCATAGAACCCCAGGGCTTTTAAACATGTCAGCAAGCACACACTGCCAGTGTTTTATCTCAGTAACAAGAAAGCCTGGATGACCCTAGTCCTGTTTGAGGATTGGTTCCTGACTTGTCTCATTCCTCGAGCCAAGGAGTATTGTCTGCAACAAAGGACTCCATTCAAGATTTTACTGATTTTGGATAATGCTCCGGGACACCCACCACACCTGGACGACATGCACCCTGATGTTAAGGTAGTGTACATTCCACCTAACACTACCTCTGTCATCCAACCCATGGATCAAGGTGCTATTGCTGCCTTTAAAGCGTATTATTTACGCACGACCTTCGCTCAGGCTGTTGCTGCTACTGGAGGTGAGAAAACGCTCAGACAGTTTTGGAAGGAGTACAACATTTTGTCATGTATAAAGAACATTAGTACAGCATGGGATCAGGTTTCAAAACATTGCATGAATGGAATATGGAAGAAAATACTGAAAAGATATGCGCACACTTTCAGAGGATTTAATGAAAATGAAGTTATTTTGGATATTAGTAACAAGATAGTGGAGTTAGGTAAACAGCTGGAGTTAGAAATTGATAATGAAGATGTTGGACAGTTGGTTGAAAGTGTAGCAGAAGAGCTCAGTAACGAGGATCTTATTGAACTAGATGCACAGAAAATTGCAGAGGAAGAAGAGAGACAAAATGTAGAAGAAGAGCCTGCACCCCCCAAAAAGTTTTCAGTGAAACATATGGCAGAGGCATTTGCTACAATTAATAAAGGAATGAAAATGTTTGATGACATGAATCAAAATTATGAGCGTTATGCCAAAGTTGACAGAATGATCCAAGATTCACTTGCTTGCTACAGAGAAATTTATAATGAAAAGAAAAAGCAAACTGCGCAGTCTAAATTGGACATCTATTTCAAGAAGTCCCCCAGTGCTGTCTCCTCACGTGCTGCCTCTTCACTCCCTCAAGATGATCCAATACCTTCAACCAGCAAGTTACCCCTGTACATAAACCTGTCTGAAGAAAGCAACATTGATGACCCACCCAGCCCTGTCTCCTCTTCTGCTTCTTCCAATTAATATAGTCTCCATGTATCCTGTAAATAGAAAATTATGGGGGCTCTGTGTGCATTCAGCTGACTACATTTAAGGTAAGTGCTCAGTCACACTGTATCCATTCCTCATTATTTATTACTTTTACTGTACTGTATCCATTCCTCATTATTTTATACGTTTAGTGTACTATATTTCATTGTAGATTTTTTAATTTTTTTTTTTTAATTTTTTATTTTTATTTTTTTATTTTTTTTTATTTATTTTTTTTTTTTTTTAATCTATGTCGGACTTACGACCTGGATTTGGGTCCCTAACCCCGTCGTAAGTCGGGGTCTATCTGTAGTTTTTTGTACACCCATCAGACGCTTGGCTCAGCCACAAGGCGCCAGTTGGGCTTTGTTGACAGTGGAGTGAACATCTATTTTGTTGGTGTCTTGAATATTTTTGCATTTTTCATTGAAATTATTGGTCATTCTGAAATTTAGTTAACATATTGATAATACATAGCACAGAGCAGTGTTGATTTAAATAAAATAATCTTGAATTACACCTAGTGAACTTAAAATTTTATTGGTGAAATGGCGGCATCAAGCATGGGTCCCCTGAAAGGTGATTTCTCCATCCCCACATCCTTCTCTTCTCCCTTCTCCTCCACCCCCACTTCTAATTCCCATCATCATTATCATCAACCAGGAACCTTCTATATACACACCTCAAAGTAAGTGTACTTTACTGCAATTTTTTTTTTACTTTTTATGTAGTTTTCGGTGAGCTGGAACCAATTACCCAATATACCATTGAAACAATGGATACGGTTAACAAACGACCCTTTGGAAAGAATTGTGTTCGTTAACCGAGGGACAACTGTAGTATTGGTATATGAGGGCTGTCATTAGTCGCACGTAAAATTTTGGACCATGTTAAACCCCACCTGCACAGATAGTTGCTTTAGCTACTGTACATTTAACACATTTGTTGCTAATTTTGACATCAGAGTTGAACCATAAAGGCCACCCCGCCAAGAAGTTGGTGTTGTGGTTTTGTTGCAGTCTAAATGTAGGATTTTATTACATAAAAAAAATTCTGGTTGGATTGATAATTGGCCAATTTACTCATGTATGCAGATTCATCAGTATTAGGTGTATTTTCAGCAATGTCATGGATGATTTAAAAAATAATATGATTTGAACCTCTACATCTTTAAATTGAGCCATAACTGCTGTTTTCTTTCTCTGACATTTTCAGCTCTGTTGATAATTTGCTCTGATTTCCTATACACAGTTCACATTTCATTCCACATGAGACAGCTGTAGACAGAACCTCACCCAATAAGACACAGATGCTCACTAACTCTGGACAGTGAGCTGCTCAAGTAGTGGCAGGCTGGCAGCTTGTTAGTACTTGTTTAAACCTGTACAGTACCGATCCATTACCAGTACCATAGTCCAACTCTCCAATATACACATTAATGTTATTTACAACAGTTATGTCTTTCACTATTGTACATTCTTCTCTGTATTATCCTTTTACAATTAGATATTATATTAGGGAAAAGAAACATGTAGATGTCAGTTGTATTTCATTAAATAAACTCGATACCTAAATTAGACCTTCGTTGTATCATGTAAGTATAGTTCAAATGTTTCTAATTCTATTACTGTATATATAAGCTCGATAGGCTTCAGGTAGAGTTATAATTTTTGTAACAAAACCATAAAATTATTTTTTTGCTCATTAAAAAATAAAATAAAAGACCACTTTTTGTGATATGACCCAGAATGCGACGCTTAGCTTTAACCTAGGTATGTTAATGCCTAGCAATAACGCGCCAGGCCAACAAACAGACAATTAAAACATCTAATAATTACTTAATAAGTAATATTAGGAGGACACGTCGCTACCTGGCATTTAATTGCAATTGTCGAAACCCTCTCCTTCACCCCCCATCGCACGCACTGCCACCTTCATCTCTTGCCCTAGAGCAAGCAGTAAAAAAAAGTCAACTCTCGAGGGGTGGAGATGGGTGGGTTATCAGCGTCGCATTCTGGGTCATATCACAAAAACAGTTTTTTAGAAAAAAAAAACGGCTTTTTGTTCAATCAAGAATGTGACGCTTACCTTTGAATACCTGAGCAGGAGGTGGAGAGGGAGGTGACTTGCATACAAGGCTCCGCTAACTTAGGTCCAGATTATGATTATAAATCGTGTAGAATATTTCCAAAATTAAGAACATTTACCGGAAGGTAAAATGTTAATTTACATATCTCAATTAGGATACTCACTTTATTATGGTGATGAAGAAGATCCCCAAAAGCCCATTTCCTTGATCTAACTGAGGCTCATATGCCGCAGAAAGGCCACAGACCTTGCGTATTTCCTCGTGTTATGTGAGAAAAATTTCTTGCCAGAGTCTGCTTGATTCACTAATTGAGATAAAGATTTTGTCATTTGACTAGAAGACAATTTCTTACCATCCCTGAATGAGAAAACATAGGGCCTCAATTAGGGAATCTGGATAACCATTCTTGAAGATTTTTAACTGGGCACAATATATGAGGAACCCTTGTCTCATCCATTAGACATTTTATCCTAATAGGTAGAGCTTGGAAATCTTCCCTTTCATTTTTCTTAGGATCTCCGTAGGAAAGAGAGTAACATCCTACTCAGAAAATACCAATAATGATGGATTATAGGAAACTGAAATCAGTTCACTTATTCTCATACCTGTTGTTAATGCTAGAAGGAAGGCTGCCTTCTGTAGTAATTTATCCCTATTCAGATTTATATTGTAATTAGGCCCCATAAGAAATTTAGTAACTTTTTACAGAGACCAAGGTGGGATTCCCTTAGGCCAAGGGGGTCTCTGAATGAAAAAGGACGATCTTAGCATTTAATAAATCCTTGGGTTCAAAGTAACATTAAAATCCCAAGGCAGAGGGTCAACCAACGCTGATTTATAAGATGCAATTGTCGACAATTATAAACAAGTAACTCACCATGACGTATCTCTCTCCCGACTCTAATCTCAAGTATCCCTTAGCTCAATGAAATTTTTTAATTTTCTTTTTTTACATAAAATAATTTCATTTAGAACGTTTTATTTAGAGGAAATATCAAGATCTCTATTTGTTGCCAATCAGGGGCACAGACATTATCCCCCAAGTACTAACTTAAGCGAGAATCTCTACGTGCGCACTATCACCCGGCAGGATTGACAGTGCTGAGCCGCTAACATAGCGCTTTATTGGCAACATCGTTCACGATTACTCTAGCAATATTTATTGGGTTGAAAATTCCACCCTGAATTGTTGTCATATAACCTATATAAGGATGCAAAGTCCATTTCAACATAACTCTAGATTGCTAGGAAGACCGGGAGGTCAGCATTCCGGAAGGAACGCTAAGCCTAGCAGCCTTGCTAAAGTTCGCCTGGAAAGACTGAACCCGCTACTGAGGACATAAAAAATAAAGTTATGAAGAGAAAAACTCAAATCTGGTATTTATGCTGAGGGCAATTTTAATTATAATATAAGAAAACCGAGGGGAGAAGCCCAAAGGTTTTTTGTGAACGAACATAAGAATACAGTGGGGTATGCTATAACGAATCTAATTGGTTCTAGAACCTTGTTCGTTATAGCATTTGTTCGTTATAGGATTAATCCGTTCCAGGCCCCAAATACAACCACTTAACACTGAAAAATATAATATAAAATTGTAAAAAAGTGCATAAATATGCATCTAAACCCCTGAAATAAAGAAAATCATTAATACTTGTAATAAAAAAACAATAAATTAGCAAAAAAAAAAAAAAATTAAATAATGTTCGTTGTAGGAGTTTCGTTCGTTATAGCATTCTCAATTGTATAGGTAAAACCGTTCGTTATAGGAATATTCGTAGTAGGATCCGTTCGTTATAGCATACCCCACTGTAGGAAGAAAGACAGACATGGCATTCATACTAGCACGTGAATAATTGGGACAAAGAAAACTGTAAACAGTCTACATATATATAGTATATAGAAATAGATATATTCACAAATTCTCTTTCAGTGAAGACGAGCCCGGGAGGGCGCAGCGACATTCACCGAGTGACTTAAAAGCAAGGGATAGTCACATCGATCTAAACGACTTCACAAAGAATACGTGTTGTTGTCGCCATGACTGACCAGAGATCGTATAAGAAATTGTCCCAATTACAATAATTGAGACATAACAAAATAAAAGTCACTCTACTTCATCACTGTGCTAATAAGTACAAATACCGTATATAAAATCCTTGCGGAGCTTAGTATTTCAGCAATTATAACACAAATTCGCAGAGCTCTACATTGTGTTTACTTATAGCTGTAATCGCCAGGCAAGAGATGAAGGTGGCAGTGCGTGCGATGGGGGGTGATGGAGGGGGTTTCGACAATTGCAATTAAATGCCAGGAAGCAAAGTGTCCTAATATTACTTATTAAGTAATTATTAGAGGTTTTAATTGCCTGTATGTTGGCCTGGCAAGTTATTGCTAGGGATTAGCACACTCATTCCCCTTCTCCACATGGGCCAGAACCCAGCAAAATCTGACTTTGCGGCCCCGACGTTGGATGAAAAACATCCACTGTAAAATTTAACTAATGGATGGGGTGATGATACACACGCTAAGGCCTGGAGAGCACTACGAGAATTGCTAAAAATTTTAAAATCACGATGAGTTTGAGTAAAAATAATCTTGAGGGCAAGTAAAATACCCGAAAGCTTTGCTGTAAAAATAGACACCATGGTGGGGACACTTCTGTCCCGACAGAATTAAAGAAAGATTACTCCAAAACCCACAACTGCAACTGACTTAGAGCCGTCGGTGTAAACAAGGATAGTCGCTCTGAAAGTACTCCAAAACCCACAACTGCAACTGACTTAGAGCCGTCGGTGTAAACAAGGATAGTCGCTCTGTGAGAGGAGGCATGCTCTAAAAAAGGAGAATGAACAACACAGGGAGGGAGCAAGTCCTTCCTTTTGTTAAAATACTGACAAACTTGAACTTCAGGGAAAACCCACTGAGCAGCACTAGGGAACCGCATGAGGCATATCTGAACAGGAGGGAGGCAAAGAAAACTCACAACCTCCCTTACCCTGAAGCCAAAGGGTCGTGGGAAGCTCGGGTGATGAGTGTAGTGAGGGGACATCGTTTCATCAACTACACAAGTGTTGGTTACAGATTGCGAAAGTAAGTGTAGACGATACCAATAATGGATCTGGAGAAACTGACATAAAAAATCAAGGGGTGGCTCATCAGCATCAACTAGTAGACTTGGAATTAAGGCACCAGTCGCCAGGCACACCCCAGCATTTGAATTGAGTTCAGTGTATTGAGTCTAGCTTCTGTGGCTGAGGAGTACACCTCACACCCATAATTCAGTTTGGGTCTAACTAGCATGTGGTAGATATACCAGTGTTCCTCGGTCAGCACCACACAACGTGTGACCCAAGACTCTCAATAGCTCGAGTGCAACGCTGGCAAGATTCTTGAAGGTAATGATTATGTGGATGGGCAAACTTTTTCGGAGTGAGAGTTGTGAACTCTTGGAACAATCTGCCAATGTATGTTGTGACATCACCGATTAAGCTAATTCAATGTACTGACCACGGTCGTACATGTTAGTTAACATAAAATCAGACGATTCATATTACACTCAATAGCCCATAAAACATGTACAGTAAAACCTCGATTAACCGACCACATATGGGGGAAGGGGCCGACGGATAATCCAAAAGGTCGGTTAATAGTACATAAAGACTACGGAAATAAAACATACATTTTCAAAGTACCTTTCCCTAACCTACCTCATTTCATTCCCTCTATTCATTTTTGTTCATTTGCCATTCATATTTCAATAGAATTTGCTTTAAAATATTAACCACTTTAGTAAATAAATATGAACCAGCACAGAAACCGTGAATAAAAAATGGAAAAGTCAAAGAACATATGTCATCACAAAAATTGTGACCAAGTCCTAGGTTGCTGATCTGACTTTCTGCCTCATTTACACACAATTGCAGGGTCTCAATTGTTTCTCTTACTATTGACAACACAACATACATACAGGTATATTGTTTCTCACTCTTGATTTGTTTTCATTTTTGCATTTCTTTACGGTTCTTTATTACCATTATTATTATCATTATTATTATTACATTATCGCCCCCCAGGCCCCAATGTAGGTCAGTGACCGGGCACAGGTTCGGGATTGACGGTTAATCCGAAAGTCAGTTAATCGAGGGTCGGTTAATCAAGGTTTTACTGTAGCTATAAAAGTCCCCCAGTTGAGACGTCCATGTTCTCACCGCTTCAGTACGCCTGAGTACTCCATTTTCCTCTCGAGTAGTGCCGAGACTCTAGTATCCCTTAGTATCTCATGTCATGTTGCTAGATCTGAAATTGAGAGAGAACACACCTGTGTTCTATTGAATTAAATATGTCTGATTGCAGATTAAACATTCAAGTTCCCTTGTGAGTGATGTTGAAAGCTTCAACTAAATTTAAAGTTAGTAAAATTGCCAACTCAGTTAGTGTAGTCTGCCAGCAGAAGTGACGAATACCTAACATTGCGCGCGCGCACACAGACACACACAGAGAGGTAGTCCTCGACTTATGACCTTCTCGACCTACAACCATCCGGACATATGACCGCCTCAGTCGTACCAAAAAATTTTCAAACTCCGTACGTATTTTCTAGAACCGAAAAGTTTCCGTCCCATACGAGAGCATCACGTGGGCTGGGTCGCCGCGTGGTGTACAGCGTCTATGCCGTAGCGCGCTCAGTTGGTGCTTGGCTGTCGTTGTTGTCGGTAGTGATCGCGCTGTGTACTGACAATATTTTTGTTTCTAATTCCCTTTAGAATGGCTGGAAAGCGTAAAAGTGAGAGTTCTGGTGGTGCTCAGAAGAAAAGGAGATAGTCAATTACTTTTGAGATGAAAATGAAGATAATGCAATATGAAAATGAAAAAACAGTAGCAACCATTTCACGCGACCTAGGCTTCTCTCACTCGATGATATCGACAATTTTGAAGAACAAGGAACGAATTCCTGAGGTAGAGAAGGGATCAGCATCTATAAAGGGGACGATAATAACGAAAAAAGGACAAGGTCCTATTCATGAGATGGAAAAATTACTTGTGGTGTGGATGGAAGATCAGATACAAAAGCATGTACCCTTAAGCCTTCTAACAATACAGGCTAAGGCAAGAAGCCTTTTCGAAAGCCTGAAAGAGCAGGCAGGTGATGAGTGTGACCAAAACTTCACAGCAAGTCATGGGTGGTTACAAAGGTTTAAGAAATGCTCCAGTTTGCACAGTGTAAAGGTGAGTGGAGAGGCAGCAAGTGCTGATGTGGGTGTTGCCGAAGCTTTTAAGGAGCTAATCGTGTCATTGTGGAGGGAAATTATTTGCCTGAGCAAATATTTAATGTGGATGAAACTGGCTTATTCTCTGGAAGTGCATGCCAGAACGGACATACATCCACAAAGATGAGAAAAGCATGCCGGGATTCAAGGCATTCAAGGACAGAATCACACTTCTGTTGGGGGAATGTAGCTGGTTTCAAGATAAAGCCCTTCATGATATATCATTCAGAGAACCCCAGGGCTTTTAAACATGTCAGCAAGCACACACTGCCAGTGTTTTATCGCAGCAATAAGAAAGCACGGATGACCTTAGTACTGTTTAAGGATTGGTTCCCGAGTTTTTTCATTCCACGAGCCAAGGAGTACTGTCTGCAACAAGGGGTTGCATTCAAGATTTTACTAATTTTAGATAATGCTCCGGGACACCCACCACTAGGGGGCAGGGAAAAACACTTTTATTTGAGTTGCAGGCTGCACTTTTCAGGCATCGTTTGTATGGCTGTAACAAACACCTGTGCAAAATTTCATGCCATTTCATGCATACTTACCCTGCCGCATCGCGAACGACTTTTTGTCAACTTTTAGTGTATACCAAAAATTAGGTGTCATTTAATGTTTTCCAGGATAATGATAAATTTTACATGGGTGACATCGATTTAATTCACATGTTATTTTACAGGTACACCGTATAGAAAATCATTACAAGTTCATATTGAAATTCTTTTTTGTGCGGATCCTTGGCATCATTTTCCTAGACAATAATCTTTGCCTAATATATCCATCTCTCGATTCTTATCCCGTCACTTCAGTGCAAGATTCAGTCATCACTTTTATGCCTCTCTCGACCGCCTGAGTGCTGTTTGGCCACTTGGGCACCACTAATGGTGTCTCAAGAATGTGATTAACCTGTAGATTTGACAGAGAAGCAATGTAAGGAGGCTCAGTCTTGAGTTCATTCCTCCAGTTAATCATGGAATGATAGTTTTTTGCTTGCCACTTTAGTTTCGGAGTCACCACCTTTCTCATGTTGACTACAGGAGGCACATCCTCATTCCCATCTCCATCTTTACCCTCCTCATCAGTATAGTTTAACAAATTCTCGTCAACAGCATCATCAGAATCTTCCTCCTCCTCTTCAGATCTGCCAGTGCATTCTTCCTTTTGCTGATTCTCCTCTCTAATTTTTCTTATCATTGAGACAGCTTTTTCTCTAACAGTCATGTCCTCATCTGCACACATACCAAGAAGAAGTTGATCTGTGTGGGCGAAGTATGCATTTCTCTGGACAGCCTTCTTCACTATCGTCTCCTCCTCACTATTCAGGTGTTTCATATATAGCAGGGACTGGAATACGTTCCTTGAGCCGTGTGTTACGTAAGGGTGTATCTTGATGTAAAACCACATTGGAGCACTGAACTTTATTATTGTAATGACAATTCTTTTCAACTCATGGCTGGGTCTTGATGTTGCTACATACAGCCTGAGGATTCTACTCCATAAGGTGTTCCACCTTGACACACAGGGAGGACCTGGCTCAATAGCAGCCAAGTCATCTTCAACAACACCTGTGATAACTCCTTTACAAATCCTATACAGGTATTTCTGATCCCAGGACAGATCTTTCTCCACTTCATCATTAAACACAGGGAAATCAGGGAAACTGACTGGATGGAAGGCGACAACTGGAAGCTCAGACAAAGACTCCTTGATCTGCTTTCCAATGGGACCACGCCAATGCTCAGGACCACTTGGTTTACCATATAGTGATAAAAAACTGCGCGGAAAGGCAGCTCATTTCCGTGAAGCTGACATATGAAATAATGGAGCGGGTGACCAAGTAACATTTCAAGATGATGAATGACTCCATTTTCTGATCCTACATTTACATTGGTTCCATCACAACCAACACACACAATGGGCTGCTGGGTTAGATTTTTCTCCACCAAAAACTCGTGAATAGTTTTGGCAATCTGCTTTCCGTGTCCAGTCTTGGGAGTCACATGTGTGAGATATTCATTGCCAGGCTCAACTATGATGACATAATGATCTTTCACCATCATCCTCGAACTCCATTTCTCGTGGTGATCCTGCGGTGTGAACTGCTTCACGGTAACTATTTGAATAATTTCAAGTGCGCCAACTTACCCAGGTCTCCCCTACATTACAGTACAGTAACACAACATTGAGAAATGAAATGAGAAAAGGCTGATAATCAATATAGACATAGCACCATACTCATCTGCAACAAGACAACTTAAATGAAATAAGAGATATGAAAAAAAAGTTGATAAACACTGAACAGAACATTGCACCGCCACAGCGGCTGTTTGGCTAGTACTGTAGGTAAATTTAAAAATTTCAGTAGAAAATGCGGCAGACTAAACCTCGACATATCAGCTTCAAATTTGGCATGGAGTCTTAGATATGTATAAGGAACAATGCCTGAAGAGTGCAGCTTTGAGCAAAATTTCACTGCCCCCTACCCACCACACCTGGACGACCTGCACCCTGATGTTAACCCTTTAGTGTCCAACGTTCCCATTTTGGGAACATAACTTTCAAATATTCTCCCGTGATTAATAACATAATATTCTAATTTATTTCATAGCAGATATATTGTTATACATCTAAATTACTATTCTGCATAAAAAGATTCCAATACTCTGTAATACCCATGTTACTTTTTGTGGTATGTTCTGAAGGAATTTGATGTAAAAATGACTACTCGAAATAAACATTTTCTCTCAATAAAAAAAATTCTCCTTGAGTTATTTATTTACATGGTGTGCTGTCTAAGTACTCCTTCTTATCTTATACATTTCAATAAATGTGATTTATATTATAATTATGTCGCTATAAGTGTTTTTGTATGATGTTCCCAAAATGGAAACGTTGGACACATCCGTAGTCTGCCTACCCTTATTTACTCATCAACGTGAATGAGCATGTCTGGTTTGTTGGGTTGTCCGGTGGCTGACACAACAAGTTCAAACAAGTATTTAGGAAAGGAAATGTTTGAAATTTTCAAACTTTTCTTCACAGATGAAATCATAAGTCACCTAACAGAACAAACAAATTTGTATGCTCATCGAGACAAAAACAACAAAGACTTCTGTGTTGATGAGAATGACATGATGAAGTTTTTGGGACTTCTCTTGATCAGTGGATATCACAGTGTTCCCTCTGAAAATGACTACTGGTCATCAAGCGAAGACTTGGAAATACCAATATTCGCCAAGACTATGTGCAGAGAAAGGTTCAAATCCATCAAGAGGTACTTTCATGTGGCTGATAATAACAATTTGGAAAATTCAAAGGTGGCCAAGATTCTGCCCCTCCTTCACATGCTGAGAAATAATTGTCAAAAACATGGAATTTTTCATGAATTTCTCAGCATTGACGAATCAATGATCCCGTACCGCGGACACCACAGCGCCAAACAGTTCATCAGAAACAAACCTGTTAGGTTTGGTTACAAGATGTGGATGATGTGCAGTGCTGACGGTTATCCTTATAACTTTTCTATTTATTGTGGAAAAGATAAAAGCAAGAAGGAGCTTTTAGGCTATCAAGTTGTCATGGACATGCTACAGCCAGTGGTGAATAAAGATGAACATGTATTTTTCGACAACTTTTTCACTAGTCACGCATTGATGATTGACCTTACAAGCAATGGGTTTAGAGCCTGTGGAACAATCAGAGATAACCGCACAGGAAAGTGCCCTCTTCTATCAAAGAAAGAACTTGAAAAAAAAGAAAGAGGTTCATACGACTACAGATCGGATGATTCCGTCCTATGTTCTAGATGGAATGATAACAGCATTGTTACAGTAGCTAGCAACTACTATGGAGTCAGTCCTATGCAAAAAGTAAACAGATGGGTAAAAAATGAAGGAAGGAAGGCAATAAACCAGCCACATATGATAAAAATGTATAACAAAGGAATTGGTGGTGTAGATGTTTGTGACCAGATGCTGTCAACCTACAGGCCAAGACTACGCTCCAAGAAATGGTGGTGGAATATTTGGTCTCATCTACTGAACCTCTCCATTGTAGCTAGTTTCAGATTCTACCAGCATGTAAATCCTGGCTCTCAGATCAGCCATAAGGATTTCAGGCGTGAAATAGCTCGCACACTTGAAAGAATCGAAACACCAAGAAAACGAGAAGGTGGTCCAACATCCTCTGTACCAAAAGCAATAAGATATGATAATGTAAACCACTTTCTTCAGGATTTTTCACAAGGTAGATGCTATGTATGCAAGAAAAACACGCGTTTGAAGTGCATCAAGTGCGAGAAAAGACTTCACAAGGCGTGCAGTATCAACTTCCATAAGAAATGATTGTCAAACTACTTTTCAGAATTTGAGTGTAATTGCTTATTTTGATAATACTGATTATATATATATATATATATATATATATATATATATATATATATATATATATATATATATATATATATATATATATATATATATATATATAATATATATATATATATATATATATATATATATATATATATATATATATATATATATATATATATATATATATATATATATATACATATATATATAATATATATATATATATAATATATATATATATATATATATATATATATATATATATATATATATAATATATATATATATATATATATATATATATATATATATATATATATATATATATATATATATATATATATATATATATATATATACATACAGTATTACCCCGCCTAACGCGGTTTCACTTAACGCGTTTTTTCATATACGCGGTGCCTCGCCAGAGCTGAACTTTCACTTAACACGGATTTTTTCCACATATACGCGGTGAGTGTCCGGCTCCAGACGCTATTTTTAGATTTGCCCCACCTGCCACCCTGCCTGACTGCCTGTTTTAGCTCATAAAATTCATACAAATTACCCGACCAGAATATAATTTACATTGCTGGAATTCTTATAATTTGGTGATCATTTTGAATATAAACATATATTTTGCATTAGACATACAAATTTTAGATAAATTTTTTTCTCTGAGTAAATATGTTATCTTTTGTGCAAAATATATGACATTTATATTCAAAATATTCCTGGTCTTACAAGGAATCCAGCAATGTCAATTATATTATCCTAACTTTAGTTTGAGGTATTATTTATTACAAAAAAGTTAAATACAGTATTCTGGTTTTCCCACACATCTCCTTGGGACGGTTGGTGGGGGGTGGGGGGGAGGGAGGGACCGACCGACCATCTGTTACCCTGTGAAGAATATTTTTTTTTTTTATTAACTGAAGATATTTGTTTTAGCTCATAAAATTCATACAAATTACCCGGTCAGAATATAATTTACATTGCTGGAATTCTTATAATTTGATGATCATTTTGAATATAAACATCATATATTTTGCATTAGACATACAAATTTTAGATAAAATGTTTTCTGAGTAAATATGTTATCTTTTG
>NW_024736071.1:13803925-13848841 GCF_018991925.1 Homarus americanus | reverse complement strand
ATCGGTATGCTTCGTTCGGTTCGTATTGCTAGAAAAAGTACTTAGCTACTCTCTGTTGCCTATGGAGTTGTCGTCTGCGACTGCGTACACTGTATCTCCCTGTGAATGGTGTATTGTAGGCACAGTTTCAGTCCTTGAGCAAGCACACAATCAACATAAAATAAAATTTAAAGTCTCTGTGGCACCTATGACACGACTTGGTTTCAGCTGGCACGGTGCCTTTCCAGCTTGCTTGCTAGTGAGCGCTCACTTTAAGTTATTTACAACTTCAGCGGTCACTGATGACACTATGAACTATCACTGTGTACACTGTATCTCCCTGTGAGTGGTGTATTATAAACACAGATTCAGTCCTTGAGCAAGCACACAAACAAAATAAAATTTAAAGTCTCTGTGGCACCTATGACACGAATAGGCTGGCAGTTGTCCTTACCAGCTCGATTGCCAATATGTATTCACTTTAAGTTATTATAGTCTCTTCTGCATTCACTGATGACAACTATGAACTGATTTAACTGAAGGCACAGTACTACACTCCCTGGTTGGCCTTTATCACAGCCGTGACCACAACACCCTAAAAAATAAAATAAAATAAAAGCTTTGTCATGTGGCAGTGATTGTGTGGTTATAGGCCTGTGACCCTGGCTGTACCTCCAACTCGGTGGAAATTGAGTTTTCAAAAATACAATCGTGTCTAGCATGAAAAGTCCGACATCGATTTACACTTTCACCTCACTAAGACGATCTTGACGAACTTATGTAATCACTGTCCAATTTCTGCCGCTCTACATCGAAGGCCCGGATGCCGAACACGCTTTGTTACAGAGACGCAACACGACCCGCCCGCCTAAACCTCGTGCTTATGTTTGAAATAATGAATGTTTGTATCTTTATATAATTTAGCTAAATATCTTTCTCGTCAGAAACAATTATCCCAACGATTATGAATAAACTCATTTAGAAATACACTATTACTTCAGAACAAAATTGGACAGGTTTGCAACAGCCAATCAGCTATAAATTTTGAGGAGGGGCGGGGCATCCATTCTCAGCTGGGAAAAAACGCGCTAAAGTTTGCATGTACAGTTCTGTCATGAGTAAGGATTTCTTTTTTCAATTGTATTGGAGTGAAAGTATTAGATAATCATAATTAAGTAAAAGTACTGAATTAAAAAATTTGAGTACTATATTTAAAAAGTAAATACCCTAAAATATGACCCAAAAACAGTATAGTACTGTACAAGTAAATTTATTTAGTTACTTTACAACTATGTATATTAATACTAATAAATATTTACAATTTAAGACGATTATCAGATGTCAATGAAAAGTTTCACTGCCGCAAAAGACCAATCATATGATGTGACCCTGAGCTCTACATGCACATCATCTGACGTAACCCGAAGTCAAGGGGTTAAATGCCCACAGCTCACATTTAATTTAGCGTTGCCAAATTTCATATAGTATTTGAAGGCAATGAAATTCAGCTTATTTAATGGTCTTGATATAATGTTACTTATCAATGAAGATTATTGATAACTACTGTACTGCAATCTTATTTTATTGTTACTTGAATGTTATTTTTGACAAAACATTGGGGAAATTAACACTTAATAAACTGTCTGGAAATATCTGGCATCTTTTGCTTTTACTGGGGGATGTCAAGATTTTCTGTTATCACCCAAACACTATAAGATGACCGAAAAGGGCACTTGGTCATTTTTGCTTACCCAAGCGAAGAAATTATCAGAGACCTACAGAGAAGTTATTATCCCTTAAATATCAAAATATAATCATGAAAGATTAATAATAAAGAACCGCAGTGACCATTCACTTGTTCATCCACAAACCAATCATCTGCCATGCTACAAAATGACCCTAGGCCTTATATGCAAAGTTCAAATGAACAGATCATAGAGATCTATTAAAACACCAATTTAGAAGAAAAAAATGAAACTTGCTACAAAATGCAAGAGAAGCACTATACAGTACCTGAGAAGGCACCAAAGAAGCAGCATGTGGGCTTGCTTGTTGTTTTGGGACAGCACCACTAGCTGCCTGTGAGAACTGTGCCCACTGACCCCTGGCTTTACCTCTGCGATGACCTCTGCCCCTTCCACCAGCCCCATCCATACTGGTCTCCTACTCGTAACCTCACCTGAGAAATAAATAATTGAATAAATTAATTAGGTCACAAATTTCATACTACTGTACAGTATAAAGTACTTGTCACTGCATTTCACTTAAAATCTGTGAAACTAATGTCAGTGGTGGATCCAGGGGGGTTTGGAAGGTCTGGTCAAACCCCCCTTTTCACATAAGAATTACCTGGTGTCAAGTTAAGACTAAATCACAGCAGGTCATGTGTCAACTCGTGCGTAGACCAACTCGTACACATTCCTGGCTTATGTTATAACACTTAAATGGGCTGCTTGCATCAGTGTATCAGGATGAGTGACCTATGGCAGGTGCAGGTAATTTATCTCTACAAAAGCACCCATCTCTGGTCAGTCGGGATCAAGCTGTCAACATTTCAGAGGAACTGCCAAGTGAGAGGCTGTAAATGTAAGGTGACAGGGATTACAACCTCACATTAAGTTTTGGGAATCCTGTTTGAGCAGATGCGGTAATACTTGACGACAGTTGTGGTCCTGAGCCAGCAACTTACGAGATTTCTCCAAAGTAATACTGTGATTGCTTTCTTACCTCACGATATGGCCAAAAAGTGTACAAGGAATTTTTTTTATATAAAATCAGTTTTAGATTTTTTTTTCCCATGCTGAATACTCATCTATAGTCAGAAGATCCAACCTCCACAGCTATCACGCCTTTGAATAGCTACCTATGGAACAGTTCAGTGACCCCTTTTATAGATAGGAATTGGTTATCCTTTTAAATAACATTTATTACATGACCAGTACTTGCCACCAACGAGCCAATCAGTGGCAAAGAGGATAAAAGTAAAAAGTATATAAAAGGTAAGGAGGAGCCACTTCAGGAAAATTTTCTTTATTAGAAAACTTGTTCACACTATATACCTCTTGAACATGAAAAAAATTAATAACTAACCAGGAAGAAGAATCTAAATTTTCCCACTTCGGGTTTTCTGATGTTTTTGTCATGAACACGATTTTATATACACACACTGTGCTTTCTAGAAAGCCACCATTACAGTACTTGTTTATTCACACTCCAAGGGACAAACTTTTATCATACAAAAAAAAAACAAAGCAGCTTACAACAATAAAGCGTAGTGGTAGAGTAGATACAGATGCTTGCCTATGCATTCCTAGTTCACCGAGCTGTAAATGAGTACTGTACTTTTACTTTTTACCTTTATCCTCACCACCACTTGCTGTGGAAGATAATTGTCTTCTTCCATCAGTTCTTTAAATTCCACTAAAAACTTTGCTGCCCCTTCCTTATCTGCACTAGCAGCTTCACCATGCCTAATAACACTGAAAATGTCACTTCTTTTCTTAAATTTTTCGAACCAGCCTTTGCTGGTCCGAAAATCTTCAAATTCTGTGCCTGAAGAACCAGGTTGATCTGTCTTTAAATGTTCGTAAATCTCCCTAGCTCTTTCACAAATGAATTCAGTAGAAACTGAATCACCTTTCATCTGTTTTTCCCTAATCCAGATGAGAAGTAACCTCTCAGTTTCTGCAATTAGGGATCTACTTTTAAACACTCTGGTAGATTTGTCTCTCACTTTCACTTCTTTAAATTTGTCTTTCTGTGCAAGAATTGTCGACACAGTTGATGTCGACATGCCATATTCTTTGCATAGCACATTTGTTCTAATGCCTTCTTCATGTTCTTTTATAATTTCTTGCTTAGTTTGGATTGAAATTGCTTTTCTTGATCTCTGAGGCCCCATGCTGGATTCACACAATCTCAACACGTGATATTTTAAGTTTAAACT
Source organism: Homarus americanus (assembly GCF_018991925.1). Taxonomy (NCBI): domain Eukaryota; kingdom Metazoa; phylum Arthropoda; class Malacostraca; order Decapoda; family Nephropidae; genus Homarus; species Homarus americanus. The sequence goes on along the minus strand of NW_024736071.1, from coordinate 13,844,916 downwards.
TGCTGTAAATAAAGAGTATTTTCATTAAAATAACACTGCACTGCACTATATATTGTCAATATGTAAAATAAATTTCAAAATGACCTATAATTTGCTTGGAAACACACAAAAAAAGCATTTAGTTGAAGAGCGTCTCAAGCAAGATGTTACCTCGACTGAAAACAGAGAGACTAACGCTTGTTTGGCGTGTTAAAAGGCTGGATGGCGCGCCAGAACCTAGTGACCTTACCTTCAATTATGTTCAATAATTGTTAAAATGACTAAAAAATTTAATTTTAAACTTTTAAAATTATTGAATACAGGTTGTACCTCTCTAGTCCGGCAACCTCGGGACCTGACCAGTGCCAGACCATGGAAATTCACCCTTTTCCTGGATAGATAGTGACTTGTGCTTACGCTTAGAAGCACCAGCACCGCTTTCTCTGCTTCATGGTCTCTTTGAAGACATATTGAAGGGTTAAATGTCGTACTGTAGCTTCTCAAATTTCGCGAGTTTCTAATTCGACGTTTTCTATTTGAACACACTAAAAAACAACACATTTAAAAATTTTGTCGGCGGAAACTCGAATTTCGACGGGTTTGAACGGACCACCAACGTTCAGACGACATGCACAATCCTGTAAACAGCGTCATTGCTCTTATGTACAAAAGATTCATTATTGTTTATTACTGAAAGTCTTTTTGATTGAATAAATGTTTGTGTGTGCAAAATGAGCAATACAATTCATTAATAATACGTAGAATATTAAAACACGAGGAAATGAGACAGCATTGTTTTCGTTGATTACAAAACCAGTGACTGACTGGTTCTACATATAAAACTGAAGAAAATAAGACCCTGGTTGTAGCTGTAGTAAAATGAAGCCTCTTTACCTGGGCATAAACCCATGAAAGACCGTTTCACTCTATTGCTTGGTGCCAATGCTTCAGGGGATTTCCGACTGAAGCCTATGCTTGTCTACCACTCTGAAAACCCCAGGGTGTTCAAGCAACAGAAAGTGGTAAGAGCAAAGCTTGGAGTTTATTGGAAGTCCAACCGTAAGGCATGGGTGACAAGACAGCTCTTTAATGAATGGGCTGTTGAGGTGTTTTGCCCTTGTGTCATGAGCTACCTAACCACCAATAAACTCCCTTTAAAGGCTCTTCTCCTCATGGATAATGCTCCTGGTCATGACCCTGAGCTTGCCAGAACTTTGGAGTATCAACTTGACTTTGTGAAAGTGTTGTTTTTGCCTCCCAACACTACATCAATCATACAGCCAATGGACCAGAATGTGATCAGCAACTTCAAGAAGTTGTACATGAAGAAAATGTTTGGGGGGTGTCATCAGGCAACTTCCAATGATCCTGAACTAACACTGAAACAGTTCTGGAAGACACAATTCAACATCCCGGAGGCTGTAAAATTGATTGTGTCATCATGGCAAGAAGTCTCCACTAGATCCCTCAATTCTTCATGGAAAGCACTGTGGCCATCAGTAGTCCATGATTTTGGGGGATTTCAGGATGACACAGAGTTGGACAAGGAGATTGTGTCCATTGGTCAGTCGTTGGGCCTTGAAGTGGAAGAGGATGATGTCGAAGAGCTTGTGATGTCTCATGAGGAGGAACTTACTCCTGATGACTTGAAGCAACTGGATGAGATGTTACGGGTAGAGGCTGACAGTGGTGAGGAGGAAATTGAAAGTGATGACCATGTCAGCTAAACAGTTGAAAGATGTGATTTACCACTGGGAGAAGTTCAGGGAACTGGCTTCAAAGCACCCAGATGTGGAAAAACCTGAACTAACTTTGTCTCATGTTGAGGGCACAATGGTCTCCTTCTTTAAACATAAGTTAATGATGAGGAGGAGAGATGCCCCACAGACCTCAATTGACACTTTTTTCAGTAAAAGGCAGAGGGAACAAGATGCTATCCCTCAGCCTTCCACTTCAAGGAGAGAGGATGTTCATGGTGGAGAATCTGTCAGTCCAGAGGTTCCTGACATTTTCATGGAAGGTGACTCACCTTCCAAGAAGCAGCAAAATGCTTCTCCTCCACCTCCACTTCCTTCTCTTCTCCCTTATCCTCCTCCACCTCCCACTTCAAATTCACATCAGCATCATCATCCAGGAGCCTGCTACATACACACCTCAAAGTAAGTGTACTTTTCTACCATTTTTGTTGAATTTAGGCAATTTTCGGTGAGCTGGAACCAATTACCCAAAAACCCATTGAAACAATGGTTTCGGTTAATGAGACTTTCGGTTAAAGAGCAACCTGCTGGAACGGATTGTGCGCGTTAACCGAAGGACCACTGTACATTGTCAGTATGTAAAATAAATTTCAGAATGACCAATAATTGTACTGTAAAAATGTAAAAATAGTTTATGTTCAAGAGAGCCACAAGCAAAATGTAACCTCCACTGACCAGAGATACAAACTGACGCCTTGCTGGGCGAGTCAAGTGGCTGATTGGCACACCAAAAACTAGTTTCCTGTACTGCAATTATGTTAAATAAGTGTTAAAATGACTAAAAATTTTAATCTAAAACTTGGAAAATTATTAAATAGTACAACCTTCTTGATATCTACTCAAATGGGAACGAATTTAAGCCCTAGAACCGATTACTGTATCGGCGGACTAATATTCCAGCTGGTGAGCAAGCAAAAACATGTTGACGTTATTTCGTAAAAATTTCATGGAAGGTGATTCGTTAACCGAGGGATCATTGTAAATCAATTTTGTCCTCCGCACAGTGTATTTTTATGAGCCGCTCAGTCCAGGTGGCTTCTCTCGTGTCCACAAGACAAAATTAAACCATATCATAGTTAGTTCTTTCTGTTTAATATGCCAGGGGGTTGAGCCCCACAGCTAGGAAGTTATGTAAGGTTAGATAGGTTTCCTTGGTTAGGTTGGTGCAGTGTTCTAACAATGTTTGGTCACAAATTTTTCTTATCAACTAAGTTAGGTTAGATTCAATTTAGAAATAACCACTTTTGGCTAATACACAACTCACGACTGTCAAGAGTTAGGTAATTATTTTTTTTTTTACATTGTTGAACGGTGAAGACTTCCACTTCTATTCATTTACTTGAGTAAATGTTTAGTTTTCTAGATATAGGCGAGTTAAGACAGCATTCTTATAGTCATGTCGTCAGCTGTGATGTGGTAGATGTAAACAATGAAGCGTGATGGCCAATACCCGTATAAGAGACGTGGCCGTCAGTGGTTCGGTAATTATGAGAGTATTTTTAAAGAGTTTTGTATGCTGATTACTTTCCGATCTATTCACTTTCTTGAGTAAATGCTCAGTTTGCTATACAGAACAGTTAACCCTCACTTTACGCGGTCCCGCATTCCGCGTTTCCACGTTTACACGGTGCCCTGCCGGAAACCCAGGATGCTCACATTCCGCGGTGCGTGTACCCCTTTACGCGGAGAGCGGCTGGCGAGCCGCGCCATTTTTGGATCCAAACCTCCCGCCATCCGCCATGTTGTGTAAGCTGCGCGAACATGGTGCGCACAAGGTCGCCCAGTCATCAAAACATTACCAGTTCTTCACCCGCCACCCACCACAGCCGGCCCAAGTCAGTGATAGTGATAATTATGGTGAGGATATGGACTTATATGGACTTTGGGGAGTTTGACAAAGAGGCCCTGCAAGCCTCTGTGGTGGATAGTGATAAAATTGATACAAGTGACACAGGTGAGGGCCAATAATCTGCCCTCTGCCTCGGAACCAACCGCCCATCCCCGTGTGCCCAGCCATTTTTTCTACTAATGTAAGTGTTAAAAAACTTAATATTATTGATATTTCTCTTAATTATTAATTGTGTATGCATACCATCATAAAGTTAAGATAATATTTTTACTACAACATAGTTGTGTGTCGTCAAAAAGTGGAGTTTGGGGATCGGCCCGGACTCCATTTCAATTAATCCCATATGTTGTTATTCACTTTACGCGTTTCTCACTTTACGCGGGACCCTCCGGGTTACATTAACCGCGTAAAGTGAGGGTTAACTGTATATAGGTGAGTTAAGCTATAGTCTAGGTGATTAATTTGTAATTTCAACCAATATGGCTCTCGAGTTTGACATTGTGTTTTCCCGATGGTTTAGACAATTTTAAGACCCCTTTCTTCTATGACTTTTCTGTCGCAAATGACCTAAAATTACCTAACTTACCCTCCTAACCAGGGGGGGTTCAGCAGCCCCACCCCCCTCGGAATAACACATTGTTCAACTCGAGCCATATTGGTTGAAACTGCAGTAATAATACTGCTTAGATTAGGTTTGGTTAGCACAGGATTTTAGCCATTTTCTTTATATTTTTTTTTACAACATAATACAGTATCCTCCAATAAAATCAGTGAATACTGTTTTTTTTTAAACCCATTTTCATTGAAAAGCAGTGGACAGTCACAATCCAAATAATTCCTTCCTTTTTAACACATTTGCTGGTTATTAATGACAACTAATCCGCCAAGGCGTTATTTGTTTTGATGCTTAATTTCTTATATTTCATCAGTGAGTACTGATATGTTAATCATATCTTGTGCAAATGCTTCATTCGGTAGATAAAGAGGAGCCTAGGCATGCTCTACTTTGTCTTTTTCAGCGGTAATGCCGTATCCCAGATGTAAACAGCCAATCATATTGACTTATGTCAAAACTCCACTGCTGGTGCCCCGATAGATGCCTTTGCTCAGTATTTGCTTATGAGCCGTTTGGTCCAGGCAGCTGCCTTCTCGTCCACATTTTTTTTTTTAAATTACACCATAACATAGTACAAGTTCTTTCTGTTTAATATACCAGGAGGTCCTGGGGGTGGAGCTCCATGGCTAAGAAGTTAGGTAAGGTTAGGTAGGTTTCTTTGGTTAGGGTGGTGAGGTCTTCTAACAATGCTTCTGCTACTTGTTTGTCTTATCAACTAAGGTTAGGTTAATATAGAAAAAACACATTTTAATACACTTGCACAACAATGAGTATCTTCTACAAAAGCGGCATCGCGTGTTTTTAAAATAGTTTTCTATGAAAATGGGCGGCGGGTTAGTCATCAATAATTACAGCGACAAGCAAAGGCAGGATTCAGAAGATAGCTCTCGACAAGATCTAATCATTTTTTAAGTCAAAACCTTCGGCTGCATATTGGCTGAAAACAACAATACCAAGGTATTCATTCAAGGTTATGTTTGGTTGAGTTGGGAGGTGTTTTTTTTCAGATGGCTTTTTCACTTTTACTTTACTTTTATCCTCTTCACCACTGATCGGCTCGTTAGCCGCTTGGGCGATCGGTCACGTCTCTGTTATGCACTGTTGGCAAGTACTGGGCATGCACTGGCTCCTGAATGTACCTGAACCTGCTCCAGTGTTAAGAACATAAGAATGGAGGAAAATGTATGGGCCTATTGGCCCATACTGGGCAGTCCCATTTACACCCAACCCCTATTACTCATATAACCATCCAACCTATGTTTGAAACTATCCAGCATATTAGAGTTAATGATGAAATTTGGTAACTTGTTCCACTCGTCCACCACTATATTTCCAAACCAATGTTTACCTATTTCTCGCCTAAATCCAAATTTGTCTAATTTAAAACCATTGTTATGAGTTCGCTCTTGGTTGGATAGTTTGAGTACTTTTGTAATGTCCCCTCTGTTCAGTCCTAACTTCCATTTACACACCTCTATCATGTCGCTTCTCACTCTACGTCTCTCGAGGGAGTACAAATTAAGATGCTTTAACCTGTCCCTGTACTCAAGGTTCCTAATGCCCGGGATTAATCTTGTCATTCTCCTCTGGATTATTTCCAAGGATTCTATATCCATTCTGTAATACGGTAAACAGAATTTAACTGAGTAATCCAAGTGAGGTCTCACAAGCGCAAGATATAGTTTTAGGATGACCTCGCTAGTCTTGTAACTAACACTCCTTCGTATGAACCCAAATACTTTATTAGCCTTGTTTCGAGCAAACACACATTGTTTACTTGGCTTAAGATTCCTACTTATCATTACTCCTAAATCTTTCTCGCAGCCGGATTTCTCAATAACATCTTTGTTCATCTGATTTCACTGTTTACATCTCCTACATAGAGTACTTTACATTTGTCCACCTTGAATTTCATCTGCCATTTTTCAGACCATTCAAAATTTTTTTTAGATCTTCCTGTAGTTTTGCGGAGTCCTCGTCAGATTTAATTACACGCCCTATTTTAGTGTCATCAGCAAATTTACTCAAGCTGCTGTCTATGCCAATATGTATGTCATTTATGTTTATAATAAATATTAATGGTCCAAGTACTGAGCCTTGGGGAACTTCACTAGTGACGTTGCTCCAATCTGATTTAGTGCCGTTAATGCTCACTCGCTGTTTCCTGTCCTGTAGCCACACCCTAATCCATTTTAGAATATCTCCTCTAATGCCATGAGCCTCCACTTTTCTTATTAGTCTTTCGTGAGGGACTCTGTCGAAGGCTTTGCTAGTCGAGATATACCACATCATAATTGTGCCCCTCGTCCACTGACTCGAAAACAGATGAAAAGAATGTTAATAGATTAGTTAGACGTGAACGTCCGCTTGTGAAACCATGTTGGGAATCATTGATCAACATGTGCTTCTCCAGGTGATTTTGAATAGTTTGAAATGATTGCTTCCAGTAATTTGCCTACAATTGATGTTAGACTAATTGGACGGTAGTTAAAGGATAGTGATCTATCTCCCTTCTTGAAAATCGTTATTACATTCGCTATCCTCCAGGATTCTGGTACTACACCTGTTTTTAAGGACATGTTAAACAACTTTGCTAAGGGCATACAAAGCTCTTCCTTACATTCCTTTAATACTCTGGCAAATATCTCATCGGGACCTGGTGACTTATTAGGCTTTAGTTTGTCTATTTGCTTACTAACATCGTTACTAGTCACTACCATCTCCCTTAATTTATTTTCTTCACTATCTCTGTATAGAGTTGGTGCCTCGGGTATCATGTTTAAATTTTCGGTGGTGAAAACTGTTGAAAAATATTTATTCAGATTATTGCTCATTTCTCCATCATTATCAGTTAGCTCACCGGTATCCGACTGTATTGGTCCAATCTTTTCTCGTGTTTTAGTTTGATACATTTGATAGAATCCCTTGGGGTTTGACTTTGCCTCGCTTACTACCTTCAGTGTTGGTCAAGTTTGATCTTGAAAGAGCTCACACTCGATGCCATCACAACACTTTCTGGTAGATTGTTCCAAGTTAGTGTTTTATTCAAATTTAACATCAATTTTTATATATAAAAATTTGAATAAAACACATCAAAATCCACTGGAAAACATGTTGCTCAACTTGTGGGTATTATTTTAGTTTCGGTCATCCAGTGAATCTTAGGAATTTAGCTACTGGAATCAGTAGTTTAGACAATTCTAATACACTTTTATGAGATGACGTTTCCTCTCAGACTTACATGTTGGAGGGGGGGAGCCCCACCAGTTAAGTTGACATTTGCGTGGGAAACATCATAAAAATTTCTATGAATTGTCTAAACTATTGATTGCAATTGCTTAATTCCTAAGATTCCGCAGATGACCGAAACTAATACTTTACCAAATCGAGAGCCATATTGGTTGAAAATGCAAATTTACAGAAAATGATAAGGTGGAAGTGTTGTGACACTGAAAGACAAGAAACCCTGTTCAGGACTAAGCCGAGTATTAAATGTATTGGCAAGGTTCTGCATTGAGTTAGGTAGAGATGGTTTGAGTAGGTAGAGACTGGAGTTTGACCAACTAGGTTGAGATGCACTGTTGCACGAGTTTGAATGTGGAAGGAGTTTCAACTCGGCCATCGTGATTTTATATTGTAATTGGCGAGAGAACTGGTTATTTCGCTGCCCTTTAGCTGTTGGCCTGATATGACGCATGATACATAAAGATCAAAGTTAATATCGGTGTCACCTTGTGGTGCAGGGAATGTGGCCGCATGCTAGACGTCGACTGATGTCAACACACCCAAGACATCCAGTTATTAAAATTAAGAATTCACATTATCTTCCATCCCATATCACTAGGTTAAACTTTAAACATTTCACTATGTAACACAGTTTCTAATGATATTAATAAAAAATTAAGAAATTCATAACGTGATCAGATGAAAGGTGATACAAATGAAGGTACTCACCAGCGTCACCAATCACCACCGGATGAAGCGCTAACACACCACAAGTGCAGTTTATAAATATTATAAATGGCTATAAATTTATAGAACCAAATATTTTTTTCATAAATTACCCTCAAAATAATATCAACAATATGCTATATAATTATTTTTTGTTCTGATAAAAGTTTAAAAAATATTACCGACATAATATATATCAGATGTACTGTACAGTACCTAAAACAACTACAGTATCTCTACAGGTGTTGGTCGATATGCTTTACGTGTGACTAGTAAAAGCCCTCATATACCAATATACCATAAAGTATGCACAGATAGTTGTTTTAGATACTGCACCTACGCTTCCATATTGCCAAGCAATGTTGCCTTGCACAATAGATACACACAATCCCAAAAGTTTTATCTCATTATTATTTAATGTGCCGCTGACTTTCAGCTGTTGGCCTGATATAATGACATGCTGCATAGAGATCGATGTTAAAATCAATGTTACCTTGACCTTGTGGTACAGGAAATTTGGCAGATACCTGCCGTCCATTATAACTAGGGTTTCCATACGTCCGTATTTTCCCGGACATCTCTATTTAGGTCTCGAAATCTTCATCCGGAAGGAATTTTTAAAATTCTTCAAAAGTCCGGAATTTCAGCATCCATCATTTTCTCCACGGAAAAAAAAACATGAAACTGTAATGACGAGAGAGAGAGGGGGAAGGAGGAAACCGTTGAGATCTCGTTCAGTTTTCGTCAGCAGATAAGTCACTTGTACTCCTGTACGGTGCTGTTGTGGGGTATGGGTTTTGGGTTCACACTCAGGATGGGATGGAAGAAGGAAACTCACAATGTGCTCTCTGTATACATGTTGTATTGTTGTACAGCGCAGTGCTTAGGAGTGACTAGGTGAGGAGAAACTTGCTCAGAGGTCCTGTAGGGCGAGGAGGTTTCTGAGGTGGTGAGGAGCTGTGAGAGATGTTGCTGGGCCAGTAGCCGAGTGTAGAATGGTCTCCCGATCGATCGATCGATGGATGAAGTAAAGTGTGAAGAAATCTTGATGCAGATGCGTAGATTGGTGGTGCGGGAACTGGACTAGAAGAATAATGGTGGAATTTGGAGGGACTTGGGGTTGGTGGATAGTGCAGAAGAAAAGCGAGGAAATTGGAAAATAGTAGTAGAATGCTAGGTCTTGGGGCTCAACCCAAGTGCTTCTGTTATCTCATGTTTGTGTTTAAGCTAAATTTCGTCTTAGGCGTTATATTTATGTCAGGTGTTTGTATGTTTAGCAACTATTGCAATTTTGCCTTTCATTTTCGTGTGTTATGTCCTAGCCAATGGTGAGGAGTCTAGGGCAGGTACTTGTGCTTCTGCCAAGAACATCCTATCTTTTTATGATCTAATGTTGTGTGTGGTTTGGCTGCCAAGGTTGTCAGTGGGGTAACCTTGCATCTTTTAATAGAGTGGAGTTGGTGTGGGTTCTAGGGCTCTTCTTTTACTTTTAGGGAACCACGAGTGTTCTCTTCTTCCGTCTTCTGTCTCTTCCATCCATTCTTTGATTGGTCCTGGTTCTATTTCTTCTAATTTTGTCCATATTCTTTTTGAGTGTTCGTGTAGGTAAATGTTTAGGGGTTCTATTTGGGCTCGTTGGTGTAGTTGACGGTTGGTGACTATGTCAGGATATCTGATGTTATATACATCTCTTAGGGCTAAGTTTTGAATTATCTGCAGTTTCTTTAGGTTTGTTTGTTTTATTGCATGTAGGGGAATTGGCGGATATACTAGTCGGGATTGGGCATAGGCTTGTAGTGGACGTCTCCCCTACAAACTGCGTATCGCATTCCAATGTGCCGCCTCCCCTAGCAACCAAGCGAGAGCTGTCCCCAGATGTTACCATATCTTAGCAACGGAACTAGTCACCGGCTACTTCTCGGGTTTTCCCAACATGACTCATAGAGGACTGGCGGCTGCTGCCGGGTGTATATAAGCTCTGTCTCTCCATTGAGATTCATTCTGCCCATTTTCCTGAACAAGCAACATCTCCTCCAGCAAGCTCCACGCTGTTAACATTTCATTCAACCAGGAGGCCAGCAACAGGCAACACCTTCTCTAACGAAGCTCCTGCACATCTACCTCCTTCAACAGGATTGTAGTGGAATTCTCCCCTACAAACGCTGTTTGTCGCTGCCTAGCCGACCCCACCAATTCCCCAGTGTATGCCTCGTGGTCTAGGTCAACCAGCGCCGCCATTCACCACGGAGCGGGGGTCAACTGCTAAGCCACGCCTACCCCCGCTATTTAAGACCTGACCTCGTGGTGATCTGTCTCTCTTTCTACCTACAGCCGCAGCCAGCAACACCTCCTCCTCCTCCGCCTGCCTGGCGGTCCTCTCTCCCGCTGGCGAGCATGGCGACCCACAAGCTGTCCTTCTCTGAGCGTCCTCACCAACCAGCTCTCTCTACATCACGCTTGTAACCATGTTGCCTTCCCAGCACCAAGCTGCATTGTACATCCAATACAACATGTATGTAGAGAGCACATTGTGAGTTTCCTTTCTCCATCCCATCCTGAGTGTGAACCAAACATCTCATACCCCACAGGATACTCACCGAACGTCTTCTACTGAGCTGCTCCCCACCACACGGCATCTCCAGCACCAGACTGTCTATCATATAACTTATATATATTATATAAGAAAACCACATTAGAGTTTCCTTCCATCCTGAGTTCTAGACAACATTAATATCTCGATACCCCTACAGGCTCTATATAACTTTAATTTGTTTTTTGCTGACAGGCTTCTGAAACGTTTTAATTTAGTTACCATGTTTCTGGTTTTTACAAGTTTTTCGGTGATGAATGTTTTGTAGCCTTTTGTAGTTATCTTCAGCCCCAGGACAGTGCCTTCCATGGCATATGGAATCACTTTGTTGTTTACTATAATGGGGTCTTTTTTCCTTTTAGCGATTGGGATTATTTTAAACTTGTTGGTGTTCGTTTGTATCTTCCACTTTTTTTCGTACTGGTTGATGTTCTCTATTGCGTTGGCAGTATGTTGTGCCATTATTGCTGTTGATTTGCCAGGGTATGTGATGATTTGTGTGATAACGTCTGCAAAACTTATGTATTCACTGTAGGGAGATGGTTCTGGTAGGTCTGCCTTGTAGATATTGTACATCGTGGGTGAAAGAACACTGCCTTGGGGTACTCCACTTTTCAGTTTTATGGGTGGTCCTATAAAGCTGCCAATTTGTATTTGTGCCGTGCGATCGTCTAGAAGTCACAGGCAATTTTTTCTATTGGTTCTGGGAGATTTAATTGAAGCAGTTTAAATTTTAATCCGAGGTGCCATTGTGGGGTATGAAATTGTTTGGTTCACACTCAGGATGGGATGGAGAAAGGAAACTCACAATGTGCTCTCTATATACATGTTGTATTGGATGTACAATGCAGCTTGGTGCTGGGAAGGCAGCATGGTTACAAGCGTGATGTAGAGAGAGCTGGTTGGTGAGGACGCTCAGAGAAGGACAGCTTGTGGGTCGCCATGCTCGCCAGCGGGAGAGAGGACCGCCAGGCAGGCGGAGGAGGGCGAGGACCGCCAGGCAGCGGCGGAGGAGGTGTTGCTGGCTGGTTGGTGTAGGTAGAAGGAGAGAGATCACCACGAGGTCAGGTCTTAAATAGCGGGGGTAGGCGTGGCTTAGCAGTTGACCCCGCTCCGTGGTGTATGGCGGCGCTGGTTGACCTAGACCACGAGGCATACACTGGGGAATTGGTGGGGTCGGCTAGGCAGCGACAAACAGCGTTTGTAGGGGAGAATTCCACTACAATACTCCCCCTTCCCTCCAGGCTGTGTAGGAGACTTGTTGTCTGCAGGGTTGCATAGCACATGTGAGGCAGAACGGGCGGTGCGTGCCTCATGTGAGACAACGGCGATGGCGTGGATGAGCCGGTCGCTGGGGACAACTGTCTAGATACACAATATCTGTGGGAGTAGAGAGGGAGAATAAGGGTGTGTGGAGGCGATGAATGTTGTGCTTCCCTCACGGCAGGTACAGAGTCGTCAGATGCGCCTGCTGGGGTGTGTGGGCCTGGGTCAGGAGCAGGGGCTGCGTCAGCAGAAGCGGATGAGGGCTCGTGACAGCAGCTGGGTCCACGACAGCAGCAGGGTGCAGGACATTAGTAGGGAGTACCTGAGGGAGAAAAGAGGGGGTGTGTGGGTCCGCACTCAGGAACAGAGGCCGCATCAGGGGCGGCAGGGGTTACTGCTGGGCCGGGGTCGGCGTCTGAGGCAGGACGGGTGTGCTGGGGTCGGTAGGACGTGGTGCTTGGGGGCAGGAAAAGGAGCTGGTGTCTGCTAGGAGAAACAGTGCTGCTCTAGGGTGTCTAACCTGTGGTGTAGAGACAGTAGTTGTAGAGCCGATGAGAGCTGCTTCTGTGTGGATAAGCCAGTCTTCCATGTTGCTTGAAGACTGGGAGCGTGATCAGTTTCTCCTCCATCCTGTGTGAGTGCGAATCTCCGGGAGTCACCATTTGTGGGGTATGAGATGTTTGGTTCACACTCAGGATGGGATGGAGAAAGGAAACTCACAATGTGCTCTCTATATACATGTTGTATTGGATGTACAATGCAGCTTGGTGCTGGGAAGGCAGCATGGTTACAAGCGTGATGTAGAGAGAGCTGGTTGGTGAGGACGCTCAGAGAAGGACAGATTGTGGGTCGCCATGCTCGCCAGCGGGAGAGAGGACCGCCAGGCAGGCGGAGGAGGAGCGAGGACCGCCAGGCAGCGGCGGAGGTGGTGTTGCTGGCTGGTTGGTGTAGGTAGAAGGAGAGGCAGATCACCACGAGGTCAGGTCTTAAATAGTGGGGGTAGGCGTGGTTTAGCAGTTGACCCCCGCTCCGTGGTGTATGGCGGCGCTGGTTGACCTAGACCACGAGGTATACACTGGGGAATTGGTGGGGTCGGCTAGGCAGCGACAAACAGCGTTTGTAGGGGAGAATTCCACTACACCATACTTTATCGAATGCTTTCTTAACGTCTCTTAGTACAATGTTGACTTGGTTTCTTTCTGCCAGGCATGGCCGTATTTATACAATTTACGAGGATCAGGATTTGGGGTGAGTGTAGCGAGAGGGCCAATCACAGTGGCTTAAGCGTAAGGTGTGAAACGCTCTGATCCTGAGCTGGAGGTTGAAGGTCGAGACTAGGTCGGCGATCGTACCCCTACGTCCACTGCATAGACTTAGTCTCTCGGCGTAGCTGGCTGTACGCTGATTGGCTGGTAGGCACATGGTAGGAGCTCAGTTGGGAGTTGTAGGGGAGAAATCCACTACACTGTAAACTAAGCTGTCAAATATTTGATTGATAAGGGGGTAGAAATTGATGAAGTGTTTTGACCAAGTTAGTAACCTGAAACAGTTTGTGGAAAATTACAAGAGTGATGAAGAATTTAGTAATCTGCCAACACATAAAAAGTGGACCAGCTACTTTGAAAAATCAAAGAACATTGATTGCCACTCAGAATTGCTAAGAATTGCACAATTCTTCTTTGCTATATCATCTCACAATGCAAATGTAGAAAGAGTTTTTTCACTGATGCAAAGTCAATGGACAAAGGAAAGGAACAAATTGAGTGTTGAAACAATGAAAGGCATTCTGACTGTACAGTACAATTTCCGAGAAACACCTTGCAGTGACTTCTATACCTTTCTAAAAAGCAATCAGTCAATACTGAAAAAGTTCCGATCTACAGAAAAGTATGCATGGGCACATCAAGTCACACACACAGTGGGGGAAGAAGACTGCAGCTAAGGGAATGAAGATGTTCAGCCTTAAGCAAAGGTAATTTTTTTTTTAAGATTTCTATACCATGTATGTTGTATATTAGCCTGTGTGTGCCGGGCGTGTCATCGGGAGCTTCCTCTTTTTTGAATGTTCAGTTATGGCAACCCTAAATATAACACACCGAAGAACTAGTTACTTATATTAAAAAGTTCACGGTAGCTTCTACACCAAATCAATACTTTAAACTTTAAAACACTTCACTATGTAATAAAGTTTCTAAAAATATTTAACACGGATAAAGTAATTTACTAGGGCTGAGCAGGAATCGATTCCTGCGATTCTGATGAGCTACCTCAGAATCGGTTCCCAATTTGGGAACCGGTTCCCATGAAGCGATTCCATTAAAACTACAAACGCTGTTTGTCGCGGAGTAGCCAACCCCGCGAATTCCCCAGTGTATGCCTAGTGGTCTAGGTCAACCAGCGCCGCCTTACATGGCGGAGGTCAACTATTAAGCCACGCCTACCTCCGCTATATAAGACCTGACCTCGTGGTGACCACTCTCTTCTTCTAGCTACAGCCGCAGCAAGCAACACCACCTCCTCCGCCGCTGCCTGGCGGCCCTCGCTCCCGCCGGCGAACATGGCAACCCACAAGCTGGTCCTCCTCTGAGCATCCTCACCAACCAGCTCTCTCTACATCACGCTTGTAACCACGCTGCCACTTCCCAGCACCAAATATCACGTACCCCACAAATGGTGACCCCCGGAAATTTGCGCTCACACAGGATGGAGGAGAAACTTATCACTCTCCCAGTCTTCAAGCAACATGGAAGACTGGCTTACCCACGCAGAGGCAGCTCTCATCGGCTCTACAGCTACTGTCTCTACACAGCAGGTTAGACACCCTAGAGCAGCTCTGGTACTCTAAGCAGACAGCCGCTCCTCTTCCTGCCCTAAGCACCACGTCCTACCGACCCCAACACACCCGTCCTGCCTCAGACGCCGCCCCCGGCCCAGCAGTACCCCCTGCCGCTCCTCCTGATGTAGCCCCTGCTCCCGACGAGGCCCATGCGCCTGAGTGCGGACCCACACACCCCTCTTTTCTCCCTCAGGTACTCCCTGCTACTGTCCTGCACCCTGCTGCTGTCGTGAACCCTGCTGCTGTCATGCACCCTGCTGCTGTCATGGACTCTCCTCCGCTCCTACTAACGCAGCCCCTGCTCCTGACCCAAGCACACACACCCCAGCAGGAGCATCTGATGACTCTGTACCTGCCGTAAGGGAAGCACAACATTCATCGCCTCCACACACCCTTTTTCTCCCTCTCTACTCCCACAGATATTGTGTATCTAGACAGTTGTCTCCTCTAGCGGTCGGCTCATCCACGCCCTCGCCGTTATGGCTCACATGTGGCATGCACCGCCCGTTCTGCCTCACATGTGCCATGCAACCCTGCAGACAACAAATCTCCTACACCGCCTGGAGGGAAGGGGGGAGTACTGTAGTGGATACCTCCCCTACAAACGCTGTTTGTCGCTGAGTAGCCGACCCCGCGAATTCCCCAGTGTATGCCTCGTGGTCTAGGTCAACCAGCGCCGCCTTACATGACGGAGGTCAACTATTAAGCCACGCCTACCTCCGCTATATAAGACCTGACCTCGTGATGACCACTCTCTTCTTTTAGCTACAGCCGCAGCAAGCAACACCACCTCCTCCGCCGCTGCCTGGCGGCCCTCACTCCCGCCGGCGAGCATGGCGACTCACAAGCTGGTCCTCCTCTGAGCATCCTCACCAACCAGCTCTCTCTACATCACGCTTGTAACCACGCTACCGCTTCCCAGCACCAAGCTGCACTGTACATCCAATACAACATGTATACAGAGAGCACATTGTGAGTTTCCTTTCTCCATCCCATCCTGAGTGTGAACCTATATCTCGTACCCCACACTATCACCACTTGCAAAGGGATGACACACGGAAACGTACTGAACAAGTCAGTTCTGCAGCTCGGTCCAGCGCCTGTCACACAGACAGGGACTGGACCTGTGAAATCTTAAATATTCCGTAAAAAATAAAAAAAGTTAGCACCAAAGTACTGTATGTAAATAATAAAATTGTATTGTCGTTATGATTAAACAAAATGACAAAAAAAAAATGAAAATTCTCTTCTGCCAAGTCAAAATAAGTAATACAAGTTTTATTTAATTCAGATTCCCAACATTATTTGGAAGCATACAATTTATAACAGCTCGCCGTGGCTCCCCTAAATTCTTGCCGTAGCTCCCTTAGGGGCCATGGCCCCCAGGTTGAGAACCACTGGGCTAGGCCCTCTGCGAAGGTTGTCAGTACCTTGGCTAGGTCTGATACTTGTATCATTCCTTCTGGTGCCATGGTGTGTGCTTGTTTTGTCTTTTTCGTAGTTGTTGTCGTTGTCTGCTGCTTGGGGGGCTGAAGTGTGGCCGTAGGGAGGCCAGGAAACTGGGCATCACTTTGGGTGTTGACCGGTTGAGGGGGTTGGCTTTGTTGTGTTTGCCTTTGGGTTCCCCACACGAAGATACTTGGTGGGGCTGGTGTGCAAGCGGTGGAGGCCGGTCTTGCTGCTGGAGGTGATGCTGGTCGGTTTGCCTGGACCCTCCTTGTCCAGGGTTCCAGGCGTGGTGTTTGCTCCCGCAGTTGGCACACTTGGGGGCAATTTTTTCTCCATTCTTCAACTTGGTGAGGCAGGAGTGTGTGCTCTGCTTTTGCATGCAGACGGCGCAGATTTCCTTGTATGTGCACCTCGTCTGATGATGCTCGTATTTCTGGCATCTGAAGCACTGCAGGGGCTCCGGAACGAAGGGCCTTTCTTCATAGATCCCCCAGGTTTTGAGGTCTATGGTGCTGGGGGGTGGACCATAGTGTGTTATGAGCACTTGTTTTGTGGTGGCCGTCTTGTCGGTCGCGGGAGAGCATCTTTCGTCTTTTAGGATCTTTGGATGGTTTTCCAGGGGTTCGAGGGGTAGCTCCTTTGGGTATCAGAGGGTTACCGACTTCATATGTTTCTGGGCGGGGTCCAGCTTGGTTGATGCAACGGTGGTGGTGTTTTTCAGGTATGTGTCAAGGGTGGTGGCGGAGTCCTTGTTTTTGGGGTGAATAATCATCTCCCCCTTTAGGTCGCTGTGTGAGGGCACGGGTCTCCTCTCTTATCTCTACACCACCCTCATCTTACTTACTTCTCTTAGTCTTACTCTGACTCAGTTCCGTCACCTATTCTTTTGGTAGCATGGACATTCTTTTGGTAGCATGGTCGAGGGTCTAGGCGCATGGGTATGGTAATTCTGGTGTCAAGTCACTTGGATGGAAATAAAGGTAAAATACTGTGGGAGAAAGGAATACACCTAAAGTACTCTAAAAACAAGTTTATTAATATGCAATCAATGGGGAAAGATATTGTATTAATCATATAACTACCAGGCTCAGCTCCTGGGCTTAGTGCAAACTCAGTCCCTTCTTCTTTACTCTTACTCACAACATTACTGGTGTTACATTACATGGCACTCATTGTAGATTATTTTACTCAACATATACGTTAATAATGACCCTAGCATATACAGGGGTCAACTACCCAACATGGGATAATTATTTCCATCTAATTATCCCTAACATACATGTTACAACCCTCTCTGTGGACATACACTTCCAAGGAGGAACCCAGGGTAGAGCACTGGGGCTCACCGCCGTTGTTATTGTGGGGTAGCCAGACACATGGCGGGTCTGGGGTCTGGCCCAACGAAGCCGTGGGGCACATTAATCAGGCCGCATCGGTGCCATCGTTTCGTATATGATCCCTGTTGGTTATTTACTACATCCGGGGCCGTTGTTGAATGGTTGCAAGAATCACAATGGGATCTGGAGAAACATTGGAAGCAGCGTCAGAGAGCCGGGGAAACATGACAACACAAACAAACTCTCTTGTCTAGACGACAGACGTATTTACGTTATATTACTTCTACACTGGGTGAATGACAATTCAACTGTTAAATCATGAACACTGGTGAACACTGATATTCACTACAATTGACTGAATTAACTGAATGACTACACCAAACATACCTGGAGAAACATTGGAAGCAGCGTCAGAGAACGCACTGCCTGGCTCGTGTTGAGTATATATACCCCTGAGTTGCCAGTGATCGCTACTCCCACAATGACAATAATTACAAACAAACTAACTGTTACTCATTCAAAGATGACCCTCACTTGACAAAGGTCTGGCGAATTACTTGAGTTGATTTACACAGACTAATTCAAGATTGAGCTTCCCAGGAGAAAGTGGAATAAACCACGCATTGACAACTGTCTTCACAAAGGCGGGACTCTGGGAGGGAACACCAGTGTAGCGTGTATGGGGAAAAAACACGTCTTCTCAGGGGTCGCTAACTCACTCATGTTTTGCGGGCGTGGAGTTTAATAAGAATCATTAGTTAAATAGATCAGCAGTCAACGTTACCATGACAGCTGGGCTGCACTGAGAACTTGGCCAGTGGGTTTTGTTTCTCCATCTCTGTGATGGCGGCATATATCTTTTTCGTGTCCATTTTGAAGAACCGGAATTTTGGCAGTGCTGTTGGGGGGCGAGCTGGTGGTGGTGATGGGTGCCTTTTGGGCTGCTTGACGGATTTCGTTTCCCAAAAATGCACGTCGACGTTTATTGTTTTCAGCCTTCGTCCAGTTGTCGTCCTCAGTGGCGGTGGCAGTGGTGGTGGAGTTGTTGGGGGAGGCAGAGGTGGTGTGGATGGCGTTGTTCTTGGTTTTCAGGGCTTCGTGGGAGGCCCGCAGCTGGTCCGCTTTCTCTGTGTGGAGCCTGTCGTGGTTCGGGTTGGCGGTTCAGGCGGGGATCGCGGTTAGGAGGGCGTATGCACTCCATAATCGGTGGTTAAGTGGTGTTTTCTTCTTTTTTAGAGGTTTTTCTGTTATTCAGAGCCTACCTATTCCGGTTGAGTAAGTAGCAGAGGAATTTCAACACTCCCCACAGCCACTTGATGACTGGGTGGTAGTCGAGTGGTTCCTGAGCTTCTCTCCTGGAGCCCCGTTTGGAGAAACCTACTTCCCAGTGTATGTGACTGCTCACTTATAGATGTGTGCCTATTGGGTAAGGATGAGGATTGCTACCCTCTTTCCAGGTGGACCTGCACGATCACGGTTTTCCTGGAAAGACTCGGCAGAGGGATGGGTTCTTGCCCCAACCCTGTTTCGTGTTCACAATCTCCTGGGAGGGAGGTGAACAGTTACAGGGGGACTGCAGGATGAATACACTTTTGAGGGTGCAGGTCCCTAGGCCAGAGCGAAAAAAGGAAAAATAGTAGTTGAAGGAAAAGAGCTCAAACCACGTCTGGAATATCATGCTATAACTGCTCTCCAGCTGGAGTGTAGGACACTCACACCACCAGTGGGGAGGGCAAAGTAATGCTCGATAAACCGAAAACGCTCGTGAGGTGTTGTTGACGATGTCAGTGGCAGATGGTTCGGTCAGCAAAGTTGGCCAACAATGGCAGCAAAGAGGGCAGGTCTTCACAGTGCGTTGTAGTGGATACTCTCCCCTACAACTTCTGATTGGTCACTTGTCGTCCGATTCCCAGCCAATCAGCGGCGAGTTCCACAAATCAGCCCTCGCGTTCGAGCTGCGCGGTGATTGGTCAGTTGCCGCCTTCATATCAACCAATCAGCAGTGTTTCTCATCTCTACACTTCAACTTTTGATCCGGAAGAAAGATATAAATACCCCTCTACCTCGCCGTGAGGGCAGACAACACCTAGCTCTTAAGCAGAGAAGACCTCCTCTAAAGAAGCTCCTCTACTATGCAGCAACTTCCCAGCAACTTTGCAGCACCTAACTGCTCTGTACATATAATATATATATAAAGAAAACGCCATTGTGACTTTCCTTTCTCACCTCCACCTCCATACACTAGGCTACAACATCAAGGTAATATTATTACAGTCTCTCCTCGATTTACGACATATTCCACTTACGACAACTCGGACATACGATGGCCTTGTCTCCTCCTCTGCTTCATCCAATTGACGTAGTCTCCATGCTTAATTAAAAAAATTTTGAGGCCCCATGTGCATTTAGCTAACTACATGAAAGGTAAGTGCACAGTAGCACTTCATTCATTTTTCATCATTGATTACTTTTACTGTACTGTATTTCATTTTAGAATTTATATATATTATTTTCGCCTTTTCGACTTACGACCTGGTTGTCGGGACGGAACCCCATTGTAAGTTGAGGAGAGACTGTACCTTGACGATCTTAATGTGTACGCATTCACACACATACACTGACACACACACACACATACAATATCACACAGTAAATTCTATATGATCAATGTTATATAGCAACATGAAAACGATGAACACAAGCTCACTCCTCTGGTTACCATGGAAACATGGAACGCTACCCTCACGCGCCCCCGGGCTTTTAGTTAGCTGCATTGCCAACAGATTGCGTTGATTAGAGCTCAGTGGCTCACGTTATTTTTTTATCGGTAAAGGTAGATGCTTTCCTGTCTTTCTTATTACAGTGGTCCCTCGGTTAACGAACGCCTCAGTTAATGAAATTTCGGTTAACGAATTACCTTCCATAAAAATATTATATTCGGTTAAAGAAAAAAATTTGGTTAACGAATTCCTTACGAATTCCTCTCAACATGTTTTCGCTTGCTCACCAGCTGGAATATTAGTCCGCCAATACAGTAATTGGTTCTAGGGCTTAAATTCGTTCCCATTTGCGTAAATATCAAGAAGGTTGAACTATTCAATAATTTTCCAAGTTTTATAATAAAATTTTTAGCCATTTTAACACTTATTTAACATAAATGAAGTACAGGAAACTAGTTTTTTGTGCACTAAACAGCCACTCAATTCACCAAACAGGCGTCAGTTTGTATCTCTGGTCAGTAGAGGTAACATCTTGCTTGAGACTCTCTTGAACATAAACTATTTTCACATTTTTACAGTTCAATTATACACTGGTCAACAGCCAAAATGGTTCACATATGAGATCATGCTCACACAACTAATTTCATATTGCTGAATTCGAATCTGATATTTGTTTTGTTCTATCAGACCAGGTTTTATAAAAAAATCAATAGGTACAAATATTTAATATTCCATCACGTGTCGTGCAAAAGATGAGATTATCTCATGTGACTGTGCTTTCATGACTAATTTCATATTAATGAATATTAATTGGATGTTTCATTCTACCATCAGACCTACTTTCTTAAAGAATAAAAAAAATAGTAAATATAGTAACATTATCGCGTCATGCAAGATACAATTTTAAACCTATCACAGATAAGCTCATAAAAAATTGTACCAAAAAACATAAGTTCAAATCCTTTATAATGACAAAATATGAAGTTCTAAAAGTGCTTCTGAACTTTACTCTTTCTCTTGTACAGCTTGCTCTCTTCTCGTTGCAGTGTCCAGCAATAGTCGCCCATCATGTTAGGACTGAATTGTCCCTGATATCTGCTCTCCATTATGGCGATATCTTGATGAAATCTTTCGCCGTGTTCATCACTAACGTCTCCAAGGTTACCTGGGAAAAATTCAATATGAGAGTGGAAAAAATGCAATTTCAAGGACATCCTTGCTCCCAATGCATGATAATTCTGAAGCATGGTTGTTACGATTTCTTTGTAGTTGTCAGCACGATAGTTTCCAAGAAAATTCTTTGACACATTGACAAATGATTCCCATGCTTTTTTCTCCAGTGGGTTCAATGTTTTGGTGAATTCGCTATCATTAACTAGTATACGAATTTGTGGTCCATTCAAGACACCTGCTTTCAACTTGGCTTCGGAAACCACACCACCTAGTTTCTGAGATAAGTATAGAGTCCCAGCACCGAATTGATCCATAGCTTTGATGAAATTTTTAGCCAAACCGAGCTTTAGATGCAGTGGAGGCAAAAATATCTTTTCTGGATCTACAAGCGGATTGTGAGCACAGTTAAACCTTCCAGGCGCATCTCTTGGTCTTGTCGGCCAATCCTTTCTCACATAGTGCTCTGCATCAGCTCTGCTGTTCCACAAGCACAAAAAGCACATGTGCTTTGTGTAGCCACTCTGAAGGCCCAGTAGTAAACTGATGACTTTGAGATCGCCACATATCTTCCACTGGTGTTTCTCATACTCTATAGCGGCCAACAGAATTTTCATTGTTTCATAGCTCTCAGTCATTTTTGTTGCGTGTGCTATTGGGACAGATGGAAGCCGATTGCCATTGTGTAAAAGAACAGCTTTCAGAGAGTCTTTTCCTGAGTCTATAAACAGCCTCCAATCCTCTGTCTTGTATGTTTCAGACTTGCAGAGTTGTTGCATGAGAGATACTGCGTCCTCGCAATAACAAAGGTTGTTTGCCATCTTGAAAAATGCAGACAGCTGTCTATGTCGGTAACGCGCTGTAGTGATATGCACTCCATCTTCTAGCAGGTTACGCTGCTTTAGTCTGGATCCCAAAACTTCAGCCTTTTCTTTTGACAAGTTTAGGTCCCTGATGAGATCATGAAGCGCTTCTTGAGTAAATAGTTTAGGCCTGGTATTTTCAGAGTCATCCTGGTAGTCGTTTTCCATTGAGGTAGAGGTAGAATCGGAATCACTCAATTCTTGTTCAGTCGGTGGATTTGGGACTGGAAGTTCAGCACTGTGCGGTACTGGTCGGATTGCAGAAGCAATATTGGGGTACTGTACCTTGCCTCGTGTCTTGATTTTTATTCCCTTAATATTTGTGAGACAGAAGTAGCAGTCACTACTGTGGTCTTTAGGTTCACGCCATATCATTGGTACAGCAAACGGCATTCCTGAACTTCGTTTACCACACATCCACTCGCTCAGGTGGTTAACACAAGACTTACAGGCTACATGAGGTGCCCATTTCTTGTCTTGGTCACCCAAATGACATTTGAAGTAACTTTTGTAGTTCAGTCGAACAGCTTTTGTGATTGGTTTCTTGAGGCTACCAGGAGTGAAGGCACCACATATGTAGCAAAAACTGTCAGCACCGTTCACACACTTGCGACGTTCCATGTTTTGTTAATTTCAGAGTAATTACAAATCATGCAGGTGTAGATATGCAATATCATGAATCAGCAAACTGAAACAAACAAAAAAGCACAAATCAGGACAAAATAATTGCATAAGTGGAGCCAATGAGCATATAAATTACTGTATGAATAGCATGGTGCACTAATTATATAGATATGCTGGTTCTGGAAAACTGAGCCTGATACAGCTATACGAATGTCATAATTGAGTTCACCACATACAATTACACTAGAATTAGACTGTTTTGATCCCGAACCATGAAAATTTTTTTTTATGTTGACCAGTGTAATTATTGGTCATTCTGAAATTTATTTAACATATTGACAATATATAGTGCAGTGCAGTGTTGATTTAAAGAAAATTGTCTTGAATTACACCTAGTGAACTTAAAATTTTATGGGTGAAATGACGGCATGAAGCATGGGGTGATTTCTCTTCCACCCTCACTTCCTTCTTTTCTCCCTTCTCCTCCACCCCCACTTCTAATTCCCATCATCATCATCATCATCATCAACCAGGAGCCTTCTACATACACAGCTGAAAGTAAGTGTACTTTACTGCATTTATTTTTACTTTGTATGTAATTTTCGGTGAGCTGGAACCAATTACCGAAAATCCCATTGAAACAAAATTTTCGGTTAACGAACGACCTTCTGAAACGAATTGTGTTCGTTAACCGAGGGACCACTGTATACCTCATCAGATGATCCTAGAACACAAAAGCACAACCCAGACAGGTCTGGGAAGTTCTAGTACGTTCGTCGTTCTACTCTGATCAAGGCTTACAATAGGAAGTAAATCAACAAAAAAGATACTTTACATTCTATTAAATTCTTACATCGGTAATACAGTACACGAAAATCTCTTCAAACTTGCCAAAATAACTGTTGCTTGGAATAAAAAATAATCAGAATACTTAGCTTACAAACATTATATTACCAAATTACGTCTCGGCATAACACTTGAAAAGGATTGCCAACACGGTTTTATGTAAGGACGCTCCTGTTTAACACAATTACTCAAGGTCTTGGATGTTTGAACCCAAATTCTTGAACATTGTAATATCAACAATATACAGTATATACACAGATTTTGCCAAGGCTTTCGACAGTGTACCCCTTGAAAGGCTGAAAATTAAACTGAAAGGGTGCAGGATTCGGGGACGTGTCCTAGCATGGATCAGAGACTTTTTGTATGATCACAAGCAGTATGTGGTGATAAATGGTATGAAACCGTCACGTGTACCCGTGACAAGCGGGGTACAACAGGGCAATGCATTGGGCCCGTTGTTTTTTGTTTGTTTCATAAATGACATGCCAGAAGCTGCACACTCCTCCATACAAATGTTTGCACACGATGCCAAGCTATTTAGGGAAATTAAAACCCAAACAGACTGTGAAGAGCTGCAGAAAGATCTCTGTGAGCTTCAAGAATGGTCGAAGAAATTGCTGCTAAGATTCAATGTCATGAAGTGTAAGAGGATGCACCTGGGACATACGAAAGGTAAGGAGGTGTATCATATGCCCCAATGAGATGAAGAAACTGCATTAATAGAGACTAAATGCAAAAAGGACCTGGGTGAGTTTGTTGTCAATGAACTGAAGTTCTCGGGCCGTTGTGAGAAGAAGGTGAATCAAGCAACTAAATTATTAGGTCTTATAAGAAGGTCATTCAGATATCTGGATGGTCAGTCCCACGTAACAATCTTCAAGAGCGAGGTGCTTCCCCGCCTGGAGTACTGTCACCCGGTCCGGTCCCCCAAGATATGCTTGGGACTGTCAGTTGATTGAAAATGTCCAAAGGAGGGCCACTAGACTAGTGCCAGTACTTCGGCACCTCAGCTACCCAGAGAGATTAGAGCGCCTGCAATTGTCTAGCTTATACTACAGATAGGCAAGGGGGGACCTAATTGAGGTGTGTAAACTTCTCAAAAGGCACTACTCAGTCGAGTGTCCATGCCTGGAGCTGGCGGACAGCTGCCCCATAAGGGGTCACAGCTCTAGGTTAAAGAAGCTGCAAGTAATAAGAAGCAGCGTGGTCGACACTGCACCGAGAAGCTTTCACTTCCTTAGCTATTGAGTTAGACACCCACTGATAGCCGAATGGACTGGGAGTTCCCCGGGTATGAACCAGCGGAATGGGAGCGAAGAGTAAAAATTAGATGATATCAACAGTCCAGAAAACTGTAAGGACGAACTTTTTGGGAGTGAGAGTTGTGAACTCTTGGAACAACCTGCGAGTGTGTTGTAACGTCACCGAGTGTAAGCTGTTTCAAGACCAAACTTGACCAGCATTAGAGCAGGTTCAGATGCATTCAGGAGCCAGTGCATGCCCAGTACTTACCAACAGTGTATAACTGAGACATGACCGACCGCCCAAACAGCTAACGAGCCGATCAGTGGCGAAGAAGATAAAAATAAAAAAGTAAAAATTACATTTTCCCATATATATATATTTGGAAGTTTCTGTTTGTCCATGCAGACAGGTTACAGCAAAGATCAAGCTCAGGCTGCAGCTGGTTTCAAAGTTTTGTCTTTGTCAGTGCTAATGTTGAAAATTCTGCTTCACAAAGGTTTAGTACATGGTTGTGAATAACAGGAGGACTATCAGAGCTTTGACACAGGAACGATTGATTTTTCGTTGAAGAGTGTGACCCAGAAAGTACTGAGGGACTGCTGCTTGAAGCTATGGTACAGTAATTCTTCATGTTGTAGTTCTATAAATTGTTCCAGTGGACTGAGTGATCTGTTGTCTGGCAAATCTTCCACAATAACATTGAAAGCACAGTATTTCAAACCCAGCAGTATTTCTTGGTACCTTCAGCAGGAATATGTTGGATTCTTCTCTGAGATTGTTCAAGTGCTCCAAGACACTGCCACGAATAAATGTATCTTCAAATGATGATGCAATTTCCTTGAAGTTTTCCAACACGCAACTTAGTACTGTAATAGGAAAGACCCAGTTTTTCCTTGCTTCTATTTTACCTTTCTACAATTTCAGTTTGTCAACAAATTTGATGAAAGTGCAACCCCCCAACCTTACATGGAAGCATTCAGGCAGTCAATTTCACTGAATAAGTCTGCAAAGTAGGTCACTTGGAGTAACCATTTCTGCTCAGAGAACCTTCCAGCCAAACCATGTTAGGTGAGTGAATTCAAGATTTTAAAATGTATCTTTATAGGTACGTTTCCCCATCCTGAAAAAAAGTTATGTACAGTAAAATACAAAAATCCAGGAGTAACTCAGTAGCCCTTGATGCAAAAACACACAAACAGAACGAAAAAATTAAGAAGAAACAAGGAGCTGAATGAATACAAAATTGGCACAGCATTAAAATATGACAATTAAAAGCAAGTGAAAAAACTATGATACACAATTACACAACAGTGCTTAAACAATATATATTACACACCATCCATCATCAGGGGCAGATCCACAATATCAATGGGGGGGGGAGAGACAGCGAGCCCACCCAGCTGGGGAGTTTTGGGGGGCACTGTAAGCCCCCCCCCCCGCCTCCGAAAAAGTTGAGATCTGACCAATATCGTGGACATTTTGAGGCAGTTTTGAAGCCAAGTGCACTTGATATTGGGAGATATTCTGAGGTCAATAGTAATTACTTTTACAATACAAAAATGCCTGAGTACATAGTACTGCCTTAAAGAAAAAGCCTTAGAATTTTCTGATGAAAAAGGGGGTCCAAACCCCCAGGCCCCCCTCCCGGGAGTGTACTGGTCATTAGCAAAAAGAGGACTGACGATAATGATCTCGTGACCCATAGTTTAACAACCACTGCTTTAGAGAGTCCGATTAGAAATAATAGCCAACATGAAATGACCTTGTATCACTCATGAGCATTGATTGCTTGAATTAAATTCTCCATGAGCTGCTTACGATACAACAGCCAGTATTATATTAAATTTTAATTTCTGGATTTTAAAGGAGTGTGGTTATAAAAAATAAATAAAATAGACTAGTATCATTATCCTTGGAGTTTTGACTGGCAGAACTCCAGCAGGAATGGACTGGTTTGTTTGTACTCCTAATGAGCTTGTACCGACTAACCAACATAGAACACTCGAGTGCCTGTGTCAGCACCTCATTATCTTTTGATAACATTCATAACTTTGGGGCTTCTGTTTATAGAAGAAAACAAGATAAATATTACCAACAACAGAAAGCACTTGACACACAGGACAGGTCTCTAACCTGACACCCTGGGTGGACATACAAAATTTTTTGGTAGAGTGGCTAAGTGGTGTAGTCCAAAATAGCTTGAGAGCTCTCTTTGATGTTTGCTTGACAGACAAAAAAATGCATGTTAGTTAAAATACATAGTGCTTAGTGAGAAGTGTTTGTTAATTTATGAATTTCATTTATGAAAAAATATGTATAGCAGGAGTTCGTAGAGTGTAGCCTTCTTATACTACAAGGTTAATTTTTACCAAGAAGGGAGGACAAGTATACCACTGTGAAAAAATCTTCATTATACCAAAATTTCCTGGCCATTCTACAGAATGAATCCAATAACCAGAAAAACAACACAGTGCAGTATGAAATGTTTTTCAACCTGTTTCCCACCTTTGGAGCACCTAAATGTTAGCAAAAAGATGTGTTCATCTATGTTCCCCAAGCTTTCTTAATTTTGTTAATAAAGTTTTCTTAAGTTGCACTAGACATTGGGTAAAAACTTTTAATTTGGTAATTTAAAATATGGTACAGTATTGTGATTTAGTTTTGATCAGTGTCAACAAATTAGTGTTAGACAAAGAGCAACTACTGATGCACTCAACTTATATGTGCATTAATGAGGCTTCTCATAATCTGCTGTGCCTTTACACACCTCAAAAATTCTTTAATCTCACTGGATTGATACACATTCATACCTTACTGTATTTAGTGAGAACTCCTAAGCATCTTGGACACTTTTGTTTCATACAATTCAACATTTTAAGTTTCTTTCAATTTCTATACCCTTACACAGGAACAACAAAACTTCTGTAACTCAAGAAAAAGAGTATCAAACAATTTTAATGTTTTAATTTTTATTACACTTTGATTAATATAGTAAATCTTTTAAAATAAACATTATAGAAATTAAACCGTTTCCTTACCGATTATGGTAAACTACTAAAAGAAATACTGTAACTAAATGGTAAGCATTACTATCCAATTTACCTGAATGTGTCCTATAACTGATAAACAAATGTTTGGTAGATTTAATTCTGTTTTCTAAACAAAACTGTAAATAACAAGTTAATCTATAAATAGGTGCATAGGTATGCATAAATACTTCCACTAAGAAAAATAAAATGAAGCTCTCCATTCTTAAATTCAAAGTAATAAGATTTCCTGGTTTTAACAAACTGCCACTTGGTCCTCGGCATCCAAACGGTAAACACATTTAAAATGTAAGCATATTTTCTAAGTTGATCTGTGGAAACAGGTATACAGTATTGAGAAGAACAAAATTTATGAGTGCTTGATATTTCACAATTACTGTACAACCCATCTTTGCTACAGTATTCATCTACCGAAACTGTAAGGAAGAAATTCGTAAGCCAATGCAGTCCTTGTCAACTTGTGCAACAGTACAGATTGTGCAGGTGATGCCCCGATGCTCTGGTAAGTATGATGCACCACACAGTGGACACTGCACCTCTGGTTTACCTCGGTATATTGGTAAGTATGACTTGGCACACATAGTGAAGGGGTTGTGTTCATCATATTGAACTTGTAATTCATCAACAGGATTTTTCTCACATGCCTGAAATACAAAAAAAAACATGCAATGTTATTGTCATAACTGGTTCAAGCTAAAGTTTCCAAAATGTTCCCCTTTTTTATGTTTAAATCATCACAATAGTTGATTGAATGTAAAACAACAGATTTCTACACACTAATGAACACAAACAAACCCATAAATTATAAACCTACAAATACAGTATTACCCCGCCTAATGCGGTTTCACTTAACGCGTTTTATCATATACGCGGTGCCTCGCCAGAGCTGAACTTTCACTTAACACGGATTTTTTCCACATATACGTGGTGAGTGTCCGGCTCGAGACGCTATTTTTAGATTTGCCCCACCCGCCACCCTGCCTGACTGCCTGTTTTAGCTCATAAAATTCATACAAATTACCCGGCCAGAATATAATTTACATTGCTGGAATTCTTATAATTTGGTGATCATTTTGAATATAAACATCATATATTTTGCATTAGACATACAAATTTTAGATAAAATGTTTTCTCTAGTAAATATGTTATCTTTTGTGCAAAATATATGACATTTATATTCAAAATATTCCTGGTCTTACAAGGAATCCAGCAATGTCAATTATATTATCCTAACTTTAGTTTGAGGTATTATTTATTAAAATTTAGTGGTTTTCCCACACATCTCCTTGGGACGGTTGGTGGGGGGTGGGGGGGGAGGGAGGGACCGACCGACCATCTGTTACCCCGTGAAGAATATTTTTTTTTTTATTAACTGAAGATATTTGTTTTAGCTCATAAAATTCATACAAATTACCCGGTCAGAATATAATTTACATTGCTGGAATTCTTATAATTTGATGATCATTTTGAATATAAACATCATATATTTTGCATTAGACATACAAATTTTAGATAAAATGTTTTCTCTAGTAAATATGTTATCTTTTGTGCAAAATATATGACATTTATATTCAAAATATTCCTGGTCTTACAAGGAATCCAGCAATGTCAATTATATTATCCTAACTTTAATCTGAGGTATTATTTAATACAAAATGTTAAAATTTATTTTTTTCACCCACTCTTCTCTTGAAGGGAGGATTGGTGGGGGGTGGGGGGGAGGGTTGGGACTGACCGCGCGGTTGGAAGAGGGGGGAGGCAAGGTGGGGTACTTTGATTGACAGATAGTGTCCTGAAGAATATTTTTTTTTTTATTAACTGAAGATATTTGTTTTAGCTCATAAAATTCATACAAATTACCCGGCCAGAATATAATTTACATTGCTGGAATTCTTATAATTTGGTGATCATTTTGAATATAAACATCACATATTTTGCATTAGACATACAAATTTTAGATAAAATGTTTTCTCTAGTAAATATGTTATCTTTTGTGCACAATATATGACATTTATATTCAAAATATTCCTGGTCTTACAAGGAATCCAGCAATGTCAATTGTATTATCCTAACTTTAGTTTGAGGTATTATTTATTAAAATTTAGTGGTTTTCCCCCAAAAATTTCTCAGAGAGGGAAGAGCCAGCAGTGTAGTGTGAGAAGAGGGGGAGGGAGTTGAGTCCATTATTTGAATGGACATTAACTTGGCGACTGTATTTCTCTATTTCTCTTAAGTATTAATTGTGTGCATGTACCATCATAAAATTAAGATGTTATTTTTACTACAACATAGTTATGTGTCTTCAAAAAGTGGAGTTTGGGGGTCGGGCTGGTTTCTATTGGAATTAATCCCATATGTTCTGTTGTTCACTTAACGCGGATTTCACTTAACACGGGACCCTCTGGGTTCTATTGACCGCGTTAAGTGGGGTACAACTGTAGTCTAAAACAAATAATAAAACTACAGCAAGTATTAACCCTTAAATGGAACTCGATATCAATTAATGTTAGCTGTAGGGATGATGGCCAACATCAGTGGATGTCTGTTATTCCTTGCATTCCAGTTTTTGGACATAAGGGGTCAGATCAGGGAATCCTTAAGTGCCATTTAAGGGTAAATGCTAAGAAGATAGTTATATTTTCAGTTTATAAATATTGTACTGTATCTGAGTATGTCCATTGCCAAAACAACCTGAATATATTATCAAACAATACCAAAGTTTTCGATATCAGAAATGCACCCATTAACTCTTTCACTGGCCAAAGACGGTGTGTGTGTGTGTGTCACTATGTGGACCATTAGAAGTGAGATGTCTCCCATGACCCTAAGCATTCGCACTGGTGTGTAAGATATTATCTTTCCACACTCATTTTCAGGCATCCCATATCATTTATACGGTCGTGTTGCATCTTACGCACATTTATTTTACATGAATTCAACTTTTGTGTGTGTGTGTGTGTGTGTGTGTCGCAAACAGGATGGTGTAATGCGTCTAGTGTGGCAGCACTACTGTAATGTTAGTGTTAAGGTGCAAGCACTGCTTGCTCCCTCTCGCTTTCAGCTGCCGCCGCTGGCTAGCCATCGTGGCGAACAGGGAAGCAACTTGCATAAGTCTTCCCCTGCCAGTACACAGCTTCTTCACCATCAGGACTCCTGCTATGCCTCCTCATGGCAACACAAGGTAATTGGGTGCCTCATGGGCCCAGGCTAGACAAGCAGGGGATCTCGGAGTAGCAGTGGGCCCCAGAGGGACAGGGCATAGGCCCACTGGCATGTGGACACGTTCTGGTGCCTACCAGCCATTGCCCCACTGCCTTGCGGATTAACCTTGGTAGGTATAAGGCTACGGGAGTAAACCCAGAACGAAAAATCTGAAGTGGAGCCCAGCATCAGGCAGACATGCTTACAGAGCTCCAACAAGCCCCCAACGGCGGTGTAGGCGGAAGAGGTGACCACCGTCAAAACCCAACGACTACACCGGCGGACGAAGGCAATGCCTGATGGACAGGCTACTAAGGCGAAACCCAACAAACTGGGCGATCGGCAGTCCATTGCAACTCTTCCTCTCCCCAGTCGTTGCAACGCTTGCACCACTGGATCAGGAAAAGGGAGAGCCAAGATGTATGGTTCCAGCCTGCGCTCCTGCCTCACCACATAAATCAACTCACACGCAGCCATCATCCAGTTCATCATACCTCTCATCATCATCAAAACCCCGATACCACCAAAAGTCCTATGGCGACGGATGAGTGGCGACGGGGACAGGCAGAGATGACTACCGGGAGTCTCTAGTCACAACTCTGCATATGGGCGGCACAGACAAGATGATCTTTTATGCACTGGGATCAAGGCAGCAGTGCAATCTGGTCCTGTCTGTGTGACTGAGCAGCCCTTTTGAGAAGCCACTCTGCTCACCCCACATGGGGAGGGGGCTAGCCTGCCTAAAAACCAACCTGAGAGGACAGCCGCACCCAGTAAGGTCATCCTTATGCGGTCGAAAACACAGTCAAAATCACAGATCTAAACAAAAACATACCTTACAATCTCTTATGGTCACTGCATGGAATGTCAGGACCTTTCAGGATACTGGCACAAATGAGCGTCCTGAAAGAAGAACTGCCCTTGTGGAAAAGAGCTGGCTAGGTATAACATCGACATAGCAGCCATCAGTGAGTCCCGGCTCCCAGATGAGGGTCAGCTCACAGAACGGGGGTCTGGCTATACCTTCTTCTGTAAGGGTAAGCCTACTGCGAAGAGAAATCGCATTTATGGAGTTGGCTTTGTCATCTGCCAATGCACCCTACACAGGCTAACTGAAATGCCTATTGGGATCAAGGAGCGCCTCATGACGCTTCGAGTCCCACTGAATTACTCGCGCCATGTCTTTTTCATCAGTGCATACGCCCCAACACTGGATGCAGAGGATGACATCAAGGAGGCCTTTTATGCCGACCTTGACAGTGCTAACCTCTATCCCCAGAGAAGACAAGGTTGTGCTCCTTGGCAACTTCAATGCCAGAGTTGGCAGAGATGCTAACATTTGGCAGGGAACCATGGGGAGAAATGGACTAGGCAAGTGTAATGCCAATGGCCTACTCCTCCTCAGCAAGTGTGCTGCGCACAGCCTCACTATCACCAATGCCTTGTTTAGGCAGGCCTATAAGTTCAAGGATTCGTGGCCCATGCCATGAGTGGCTCAGACCACTGTGACACTGATCATCGACTTGACAGAACCAAGCTCTCACTTCACGTTGCCCCAAAACGGCGAAGGCAGCAAGCCTCCAGAAGAGGTTTTAATCCTAAGCGTCTGGAGGGCCCAGCAGTAGCACATGTTTTCAGAAAGCAGCTCGAACATGAGCTTATAAACAACCCAACAGCAAACAACGCAAATCAACACTGTTTTGACAAAATCTTGCAGACCCCCTCAGCCAGATAAAAAGAATACACCAGGACTGGTTTTTGATGAAAATGACCTGGCAATCAAAGTACTCATCGATGATAAATGTGCTGCTTTTACTGAATGGCAGGACAACCCTCAGTCTCGGACCAAAGCTGATACCTTGCACAAGAAGAAATCGGCAGCCCAGCGGGAACTTCGCATTCTAAAGAATGACTGGCTTAAAAATAAAGCATGTGAAATACAAAAATATGCAGATCAACACAAGATGCGTGAATTTTTCAATTCCACTAAATCTTTTATGGGCCAACCACTAGTGGCGCAGCCTCACTCCGCTCATCTGACGGAAAATTCATAATAAAAGACGATGAAGGCCTCCTTCAACTCTGGAAAGAGCACTACCATTCGTTGCTCAACCGAAACACCGATGTGGATGTCCTCACTACCCAGCAGGTCCCTCAGCATCCAGACCTGATCCACCTCAGCTATCCTCCATCCCTGTATGAGGTAGTTACTGCCATCAAACAGAAGAAAATATCAAAGCCTCAGGGCCTGATGGAATCCCAGCCGAGGTGTATAAAGCAAGAAGACCTCTGCTTACCAGCCGTCTCCAATCTCTCCTGGAGAATATATGAGAAAAGGAGGAAATCCCCCAAGCTCTTTAAAGACGCTTCCATTGTCAATATTTAAAAGAACAAAGGAGACCAGTCGGACTGTGGCAACTACCATGGGATCTCGCTGCTCTCCATAGCTGGCAAGATTATCGCCGAGTCCTCCTATACAGACTCCTTCCTGAGGCGGAAAACTTCCTCCCAGAATCTCAATGTGGTTTTAGACCACCACTGACATGATCTTTGCTGCACACCAGATACAGGAAAAGTGCAGAGAACAGCGTCGTGACCTGTACATGGCCTTCATCGACCTAGCCAAGGCCTTCAACTCGGTCAACAGGGAAGCCCTCTGGTGGACCTTCAGCCATTTTGGTTGCCCACCAAAATTCATCACCATTGTGAGGCAACTCCACAATAGCATGAACGGCAGTGTCCTTCACAACGGCACCCAGTCTGAGTTCTTCCCCATCCAAATGAGTTAAACAAGTGTGTGTACTGGAACCAACTCTCTTTTCCATTTTCTTGGTTGCCTTCCTTACTCGTGCCAGTGCCAATTTAACCGGCGGGGTGGACATCGAGTGCCGGGTAAAGGGGGTCTTTTCAACATAAGACAATTCCAGGAAAGAACAAAGTTGTCGGCAGCTTCCATTACTGAACTTCAGTATGCAGATGACCTCATCCTTGTTGCTCACACTTTGGCCTTGAGGTGAATGTATGTTAAACTCAGATTCTCTTTCAACCTGCCCCAGATTCAGACACACCTCCACCATCCATCCAGCTTAATGGTACTACCCTCTCTTAATGTTACCCACATTCGGTATCTTAGCTTCCAACTGTCCACCACCGCAGACATCGATGAAGAGATTCAGCACTGGATCAGATGTGCATCTCAAGCCTTTGGAGAACTCCGAAATTGTGTCTTCAGCTGTATGAAGCTGAAATTATCTACAAAGTTGCATGCATATTGAGCAGTGGTCCTCCTCACCCTGCTATAAGTGCTATATGGCAGTGGGACATGGGTCACATACAGGAAGCACCTCATGGCACTTGAAAACTTTCACCAACGTAGTCTACGTTCCATTCTCCGAGTTTACTGGGAAGACAAGAGAACAAATGCCAGTATTCTTGCTGACACTAACTGTAGGAGCATTGAGGCTACCATTATCCACGAACAGCTATGCTGGACCCGCCATGTTACCCGCATGGACGAAAGTAGACTGCCAAAGCAGCTACTTTACAGTAGCTTAACGAATTGTAAACATAATGCCAGCGGGCAACTGGAAAGGTATAAGGATAGTCTTAAGATAAACCTGAAAAAGTGCCAAATCAACCCCCCTCACTTGGGAGTCGATTACTCCACATCTTAACGCTTGGAGGAGCACCACATGAGAAGGTGTCAATACTTTCGAGTTAGCCCGACTGCAAACCGAGGCAGAACAAGCGCCAACGCCGGAAAGACGTTGCCACCGCCCCTTCCGCACTAGATGCAGCCCTGCACATGTGCAACACAAATGTGGACG
This sequence comes from Homarus americanus, assembly GCF_018991925.1. Taxonomy (NCBI): domain Eukaryota; kingdom Metazoa; phylum Arthropoda; class Malacostraca; order Decapoda; family Nephropidae; genus Homarus; species Homarus americanus. Next base: position 13,809,743 of record NW_024736071.1, on the reverse strand, counting down.
ACTCTGCGGATCCCGTATCGGCCTTTTAAGTCACTTAAAAACTCACCAACCTAGGGGACATCCCTAAAAACTCATATCATTGCTGGATAATCATCATACTCTATTCCCAGCAGCAACATCATCATCGCTGGAACTACCTGATGCGCACTATCCGTGATATCGGACCCCTCCTCCACCCTCTGGAAGAAGCCATCAGGTTCAATTTCATTCCAACATTATTGAAACGTCTTCACTTAACTCCAGCAGAAAGGTCACTCCTTGTACTAACACCGAGACTGGGAGGAAGGGATTGACCAATCCAGAGGGGATTGCTGCCACCGAACATCAAAACTCAGTCAAGCTCACGGCAGCCCTCACCAACCACATAATAGCTCAGAACACAACAGGTGAGGTTGGATACCAGCAAAGTAAACAAGATTCGACGGTACATTGCGACAGAACGACAGCATGGACAAAGTGATAAGTTGCTGCAAGTGCCAGAGAATTTGAAGAAAAAAAAGTAACTATAGCGCAGGAGGTGGGCGCCTCAAACTGGCTAACTACATTACCAATAAGGGCAAAAGGCTTGTCTTGACAAACAAGAATTTACAGATGTCATTGCTCTCAGGTACAGGAGGCCAGTAGAAAGTTTGCCCTCCCAATGCATGTGTGGCTCTTCCTATGACGTCCACCATGCCATGGTGGGCAAGAAAGGGGGGCTTCGTATACATGAGGCACGACAAAGTAAGGGGTCTAACAGCAAATATGTTGAAGGAAATCTGTCGTGATGTCAGGATAGAACTGACCCTCCTTCCATTGGATGGTGAGAATTTCTAACATAAGATTTCAAACACATCCAACGAAGCACGTGTTGACGTCAGTGCTCATGAATTCTGGACGCGAGGACAGCGAACCTTCTTTGACATAAGGATTTTTGATCCCATGGCCGCATGTCACCACAAGAGTAACGAGAACAACAAGATTAGGGCATATGGGGAGAGAATTCAGAATGTTGATCAAGGCAGCTTCACTCCTCTGGTGTTCACAACCTCTGGTGGGATGGGACCAAGTGCAAGATGCTTCTATGCCAGACTCGTGGAGGTGTTATCCGAACAGAAGCAGCAGCCCAGAAGTTATGTTACAGCCTGGTTGAGATTTTGACTGTCCCTCTCTCTCCTTAGGTCTGCTTTGCTCTGCCTCAAGGGAACAAGAGCATTGGCCCCGAAGCCAACAACAGACGCAGATATCGACTATGAGGCAACAATCACTGAATGCTGCATAGATCTGCGGCTCAACTAACTCAACACAGCTAGGGTAGCTACTTTGTATTAGTATAGTTAATTTTAAGGTAATAAAATGGCAGCAAAGGTGTGGCTATTGGGGGAGGCTGGAGGCCACAATAAAAAAAAGAAAAAAGTAGTAGTAGTAGTAGTAAGTGAAGATGAAGGCATCAGGCTCCAGGGTGCCTATATCCCACCAAATGTTGTCCTGTTCGAGAAAATAACAGGAGAGATGGTGGTATCAAACGGCATATGCTGATGACCCCACAGGAGCAGGAAAAGTGGAGGACATCAAGAAGTGGTGGGACCTGCAACATCGCGAGGTCCACAAATAGGGTACTACCCTAACGCCAGCAAATCCTATCGTGAAGCCAGACTACAGATCGGGCTGTGGAGGGGGCGAAAGTGAGGTCAAAATAACTAAGGACGGCCAAAGACATCTAGGTGCAGTAATTGGCACTACGGACTTCAAGACCCGTGCAATGTAGGGGAAAGGTGAATGAGTGGGTTAGCGAACTATGCTCTATCGGAGATTGCTAACACAGAGCCACATGCGTTTTGCAGCATTCACTAATAGGAGTCAAGCATCGTTGGAACTACCTGATGCGTACCATCCTGAGATCCGACCCTCCACCCTTTGGAAGAAGCAATCAGTGTCAAGTTCATTCTCAAACTAGTGAAACACCACGAGACTTAACCCTAGAAGAAAGAACACTTTGCACTTCCACCAGAGGAGATTGGGACTTTGAACATCAAAATTACTTAAGTCACGGCAGCCCTTTACTGACCACATAATAGCTCAGAATGCAACAGGAAGTGGACACCAGCGGTTAATAAGATCCGTGAGGTCCATTACAACAGATGGGCAGCACTGCCAAATGACATGTTGCAGCAACTATTGCTGCTGGTTCCGAAAATGACAAAAAAAGAAGCAGAAGAGGAGGTGGGCGCCGAACTGGTTAAACCATCGATATGGCAAATGGTTTTAATAAACAAGAATTTACAGATGCTATTGTTTTCATGCAATGCGGTCAGTAGATGGTGTTCTCCCAATGCGTGGTGGCTATTCATATGATGGTGATCACGCTGGTTTGCAAGAAGGGGGGCCATATGCATGAGGAGAAGCGAGAGGTAAGGGATCTCACAGCAAATATGTTGAAGGAAATCTGCCGACGTCATGGTAGAACCGACCCTCCTTCCACTGGATGGCGGATCTTCCAACACAGGACTTCAAACACATCTAACGGGCCCGTGTGGACGTCAGTGCCGAGGATTCTGGACGCGGACAGCGAGCTTTTCGACATCAGGATTTTGATCCTATGGCCGTTTGTCACCGCAACTCAGCTCTCGATGCTGCGCATAGGAGGAACGAGAACGACAAGAGAAGGGCATATGGGGAGAGAATTCAAAATGTTGATCAAGGCAGCTTCACTCTCTAGTGTTCACAACCTCTGTGATGGGCCTGCGCAAGATGTTTTCACGCCAGACTCATGAGCTGATTCCTAACAGAAGCAGCAGCCAGAAGTTACGCCACAGCCTGGATGAGATGTCGACTGTTCTCTTCGTCGGTTTTGCTTCTGCCTCAGAACGAGAGCTTGCCTATCTGGCTAAATTGCTGCACATATCGACTATGAGGCTACAGTCAATGACGCCGCATGGGATTCATGTGCTCAACTAATTTAACACAAGATATAAAGTTGCTTATGTATTAGGATATTTAATATTAAGGTAAATAAATGGTGTTAAGGTGTGGTTATTGGGGGAGGCTGATAAAAAAAAAAAAAAGTAGTAGTAGTAGTAGTAGTGTGTGTGTGTGTGTGTGTGTGTGTGTGTGTGTGTGTGTGTGTGTGTGTGTGGGTGTGTGTGTGTGTGTGTGTGTGTGTGTGTGTGTGTGTGTGTGTGTGTGTGTGTGTGTGTGTGTGTGTGGTTGGTGTGTGTGTGTGTGGATGGTGTGTGTGTGTGTGGTTGGTGTGTGTGTGTGTGTGGGTGGTTGGTGTGTGTGTGTGGGTGGTTGGTGTGTGTGTGTGTGTGGGGTGGTTGGTGTGTGTGTGGGTGGTTGGTGTGTGTGGGTGGGTGGTGTGGGTGGATGGTGTGTGGGGTGGATGGTGTGTGTGGGTGGATGGTGTGTGTGTGGATGGTGGTGTGGGTGGGTGGTGTGTGTGTGTGTGGTGGGTGGGTGATGGTGTGTGTGGGTGGATGGTGTGTGGTGGGTGGTGGGTGGGTGGGTGGTGGTGGTGGGTGGGTGGGTGTGTGGGTGGTGGTGGATGGTGTGTGTGTGTGTGTGGGTGGGTGGATGGTGTGTGTGTGGGTGTGATGGTGTGTGTGTGGGTGGGTGGATGGTGTGTGGGTGGGTGGATGGTGTGTGTGTGTGGGTGGTGGTGTGTGTGGGTGGGTGGTGTGTGTGTGTGTGGGTGGGTGGTGTGTGTGGTGGTGGTGTGTGTGTGTGTGTGGGTGGGTGTGTGTGGGTTGGTGTGTGTGTGTGTGTGGGTGGTGTGTGTATGGGTGGGTGGTTGGTGTGTGGGTGGGTGGTTGGTGTGTGTGGGTGGGTGGTGGTGTGTGTGTGTGTGGGTGTGGGTGGTTGGTTGTGTGTGGGGTGGGTGGGTGGCTGGTTGGTGTGTGGGTGGGTGGTTGGTTGTGTCGGGTGGGTGGTTGGTTGGTGTGTGTGGGTGGGTGGTTGGTTGGTGTGGGTGGGTGGGTGGTTGGTGTGTGTGGGTGGTTGGTTGGTGTGTGGTGGGTGGTTGGTTGCGTGTGGGTGGGTGGTTGGTTGGTGTGTGTGGGTGGTGGGTGGTTGGTGGTGTGTGTGGGTGGTTGGTTGGTGTGTGGGTGGGGTGGTTGGTTGGTGTGGGTGGGTGGTTGGTTGGTGTGTGGGTGGGTGGTTGGTTGGTTGGTTGGTTGGTGGGTGGGTGTGGTTTGGTGGGTGGGTTGGGTGGGTGTGTGTGGGTGGGTGGTTGGTTGGTGTGGGTGTGTGTGGGTGGGTGGTTGGTTGGTGCGGGTGTGTGTGGGTGGGTGGTTGGTGTGTGTGTGGTTGGTGGTGTGGGTTGCTGGTTTAGTGTGTGTGTGTGTGGGTGGTGTGTGTGTGGGTGGTGGTGTGGGTGGGTGGGTGGTGTGGGTGGGTGTGGGTGGTGGTGGTGGGTGGTGGGTGGTGTGTGGGTGGGTGGGTGGTGTGGGTGGTGGGTGGTGTGGGTGGTGGTTGTGTGGGTGGGTGGTGTGTGTGGGTGGTGTGGGTGGGTGGGTGTGTGTGTGGTGGGTGGGTGGTGTGTGTGTGGGTGGGTGGTGTGTGTGGGTGGGTGTGGGTGTGTGTGGGTGGTGTGTGTGTGGGTGGGTGGTGTGGGTGGGTGGGTGGTGTGGGTGGTGGTGTGTGGGTGGTGGTGTGTGTGGGTGGGTGGTGTGGGTGGTGGGTGGTGTGTGGTGGTGGTGGGTGGGTGGTGTGTGGGGTGGGTGGTGTGGGGTGGGTGGTGTGTGTGTGGGTGTGGCAGTGTGTGTGTGGTGGGTGGTGTGTGTGTGTGTGTGGGTGGGTGGAGATGGTGTGTGGGTGGGTGGTGTGGGTGGGTGGTGTGTGTGGGTGGGTGGGTGTGGGTGGTGGTGTGTGGGTGGGTGGGTGTGGGTGGGTGGGTGGGTGTGGGTGGGTGTGTGTGGGTGGGTGGTGTGTGTGTGGGTGGGTGGTGTGGGTGGGTGGGTGGGTGGGTGGGTGTGTGTGGGTGGGTGTGTGTGTGGGTGGGTGGTGTGTGTGTGTGTGGGTGGGTGGTGTGTGTGGGTGGGTGGGTGGGGTGTGGTGTGGGTGGTGTGTGTGGGTGGTGTGTGTGTGGATGGGTGGTGTGTGTGGGTGGTGGTGTGTGTGTGTGTGGGTGGTGTGTGTGTGGGTGTGTGTGTGTGTGTGTGTGTGGTGGTGGTGTGTGTGTGGGTGGTGTGTGTGTGGGTGGTGGTGTGTGTGTGTGTGTGTGGGTGGGTGTGGGTATGGTGTGGGTGGGTGGGTGGGTGGTGGTGTGTGGGTGGGTGGTGTGTGGGTGGGTGTGTGTGTGTGTGGGTGGGTGTGTGTGGGTGTGTGGGTGGGTGGGTGTGTGTGTGGGTGGGTGGTGTGTGGGTGTGTGTGGTGGGTGGTGTGGGTGTGGGTGGGGTGTGTGTGTGTGGGTGGGGTGGGTGTGTGGGTGGTGGTGTGGGTGGGTGGTGGTGTGGGTGGGTGGTGTGTGGGTGGGTGGTGGTGGTGGGTGGGTGTGTGGGTGGGTGGTGTGTGTGTGGTGGGTGTGTGTGTGGTGGGTGTGGGTGGGTGGGTGGTTGGTGTGTGTGTGGGTGGGTGGGTGTGTGGGTGGGTGGGTGGTGTGTGTGGGTGGGTGGGTGGTGGTGGGGTGGGTGGGTGGTGTGTGTGTGTGGGTGGTGGTGTGTGTGTGGGTGGGTGGTGTGTGGGATGGGTGGGTGTGTGTGGGTGGTGTGTGTGTGTGGGTGGTGTGTGGGTGGTGTGTGTGTGGGTGTGTGTGTGTGGGTGGGTGTGTGTGTGTGGGTGGTGTGTGTGTGTGGGTGGGTGGTGTGTGGTGAGCAACACGTAACTGAACGAAGCACAATTA
>NW_024736071.1:13752211-13803825 GCF_018991925.1 Homarus americanus | reverse complement strand
CTAGGTGTGTGTGGGTGGTGTGTGTGTGGGTGGGTGGGTGGTGTGTGTGTGGGTGGGTGGTGTGTGTGTGTGGGTGGGTGGGTGGGTGGGTGGGTGGTGTGGGTGGGTGGGTGGTGGGTGGGTGTGTGTGTGGGTGGGTGGGTGTGTGTGTGGGTGGGTGTGTGGGTGTGGGTGTGTGTGGGTGGGTGGGTGTGGGTGGTGGGTGGGTGTGTGTGGGTGGGTGGTGTGTGTGGGTGGGTGGTGTGTGTGTGGGTGGGCGGGTGGTGGTGGATGGTGTGGGTGGGTGGTGGTGTGTGTGTGTGGTGTGTGGGTGGTGTGTGGTGTGTGTGTGTGGTGTGTGTGTGGGTGGTGGGTGTTGTGGGTGGGTGTGTGGGTGGGTGGGTGGTGTGTGTGGGTGGTGTGTGGGTGGGTGGGTGGTGGTGGGGTGGGTGGGTGGGTGGGTGGTGTGTGTGTGGGTGGGTGGTGTGGGTGTGTGTGGGTGGTGGGTGTGGGTGGGTGTGTGTGTGGGTGGTGTGTGGGTGGGTGGTGTGGTGGGTGGGTGGGTGTGGGTGGGTGGGTGGTGTGTGGGTGGGTGTGGGTGGGTGGTGTGGTGGGTGGGTGGGTGGGTGGGTGGTGGGTGTGTGTGTGGGTGGTGGTGGGTGGGTGGTGTGTGTGTGTGGGTGGTGGGTGGTGTGTGTGGGTGGGTGGGTGGGTGGGTGTGTGGGTGGGTGGGTGGTGGGTGGGTGGGTGGTGTGTGTGTGTGTGTGTGGGTGGTGGTGTGTGGGTGGGTGGGTGGTGGTGTGGGTGGGTGGGTGGGTGTGTGTGGGTGTGTGTGTGGGTGGTGGGTGGGTGGTGGGTGGGTGGTGGGTGGGTGGGTGTGTGTGGGTGTGGGTGGTGTGGGTGGGTGGGTGGGTGTGTGTGGGTGGGGTGGGTGGGTGGGTGGGTGTGTGGGTGGGTGGGTGGTGTGTGGGTGGGTGGGTGTGGTAAGTGGGTGGTGTGTGTGTGTGTGTGGGTGGGCGGTGTGTGGGTGTGTGGTGTGGGGGTGGTGGTGTGTGTGGGTGTGGTGGGTGGGGGGGGGTGGGTGGGGGTGGGGGTGGGTGGGGGTGGGTGGGTGGGTGGAGGGTGGGTGGGTGGGTGGGTGGGTGGGTGGGTGGGGGGGGTGGGTGGGTGGGGGTGGGGGTGGGTGGGTGGTGGGGTGGGTGGGGGTGGGGTGGGGGTGGGGGTGGGGGGGTGGGGGTGGGTGGGTGGGTGGGTGGGGGGTGGGGTGGGTGGGTGGGGGGGGTGGGTGGGTGGGTGGTGTGGGCGGGTGGGTGGTGTGGGTAGGTGTGGGTGGGTGGGTGGTGTGTGTGTGTGTATGGTGGTGGTGTGGTGGGTGGTCATGTGTGTGGGTGGTCATTGTGTGTGTGTGTGCGTGTGTTGTGTGTGTGGGTGATGTGGGTGGTTGGCGTGTGGGTGGTTGATGTGTGGGTGGTGGCGTGTGTGTGGGTGGCTGGCGTGTGGGTGGCTGGCGTGTGTGGGTGGTTGTGTAGGGCGGTTGGCGTGTGTGGGTGGCTGGCGTGGCTGGCGTGTGGGTGGCTGTGCGGGTGGCTGGCGGTGTGGGTGGTTGGGTGTGGGTGTGGGGTGTGTGTGTGTGGGTGTGTGTGTGTGTGTGTGTGTGTGTGGGCGGTGTGTGTGTGGTGGTGTGTGGGTGGGTGTGTGTGTGTGGTTTGCGCGTGTGTGTGTGTGTGTGGGTGGTTGGTTTGCGCGCGTGTGTGTGTGTGGGTGGTTGTTTGGTGTGTGTGTGTGTGTGTGTGTGTGGGTGGTTGTTTGCGTGTGTGTGTGTGTGTGTGTGGGGTGGTTTTGCGTGTGTGTGGTGGGTATGTTTGCGTGTGTGTGTGTGTGGTTGGTGTGGGTGGGTGTGTGTGTGGTTGGTGTGGGTGTGTGTGTTGGTGGGTGGGTGTGTGTGTGTGTGGCTGGTGGGTGGGTGTGTGTGTGGTTGGTGGGTGGGTGTGTGTGTGGCTGGTGTGTGTGTGGCTGGTGGGTGGGTGTGTGTGGTGGGTGGTGTGGGTGTGGGTGTGTGGGTGTGGGTGGGTGGGTGTGTGTGTGTGTGTGGGTGGTGTGTGTGTGTGTGTGTGTGTGGCTGGTGTGTGTGTGTGGTTGGTGTGTGTGTGGCTGGTGTGTGTGTGTGGTGGTGTGTGTGTGTGTGTGTATGTGTGTGTGTGTGTTTGTGTGTGTGTGTGTGTGTGTGTGTGTGTGTGTGTGTGTGTGGGTGTGTGTGTGTGTGTGTGTGGCTGGTGGGTGTGGGTGGGTGTGTGTGGGTGGGTGTGTGTGTGGGTGGGTGTGTGTGTGGCTGGTGGGTGTGTGTGTGTGGCTGGTGTGGGTGTGTGGTGGTGGGTGTGTGTGTGTGGCTGGTGGTGGGTGTGTGTGTGGGTGGTGGGTGTGTGTGGCTGGTGGTGTGTGTGGCTGGTGGGTGGGTGTGTGGTTGGTGGGTGGGTGGGCGTGGGGTGGGTGGGTGGGGTGGGTGTGTGTGTGTGGTTGGTGTGTGTGTGGTGTGTGTGTGTGTGTGTGGTTGTGTGTGTGTGTGGTTGGTGTGTGTGTGTGTGGTTGGTGTGTGTGTGGTTGGTGTGTGTGTGTGTGTGTGTGTGTGTTTGGTGCGTGGGTGTGTGTGTGTGTGGGTGGTGTGTGTGGGTGTTGTTTGCGCGTGTGTGTGTGTGGGTGGTTGGTTTGCGTGTGTGGGTGGTTGTTCAGTGCGGTGTGTGGGTGGTTGGTTTGCGCGTGTGTGTGTGTGGGTGGTTGTTTGCGTGGTGTGTGGGTGGTGGTGGGTGGGTGTGGTGGGTGGGTGGTGGTGGGTGTGGTGGGTGGGTGGTGTGGGTGGGTGGTGTGGGTGGGTGGTGGGTGGGTGTGGTGTGGGTGGGTGGTGTGGGTGGGTGGGTGGTGGGTGGGTGGTGGTGGGTGTGGTGTGGGTGTATTGGTGTGGGTGGGTGGGTGGGTGGTGTGGGTGGTTGGTGTGGGTGGGTGGGTGGGTGGTTGGTTGGGGTGGTGGGTGGTTGGTTGGTGTGGGTGGTTGGTGTGGGTGGGTGGTTGGTGTGGGTGGGTGGGTGGGTGTGGTGGTGAAAAGGATACGACAACAGCAGCTAAGTGTACCAACTCTTTCAGTCCTTTGAAAGATGAATTGGACATTAGCATAGTCAGGGACATAGCTGACAAGGAAGGTACAAAAACCTTGATTGTTTAGATTCTCCGGTCTGGTACCTGGATAGAACTTTTTGTGGTAAAAATAAAAATAGGATGAGAGTCTGTTTGACAGGAGCTGGGATGGGGGATATAGTTGACAGGATGGACAATATCTTGTCTGGTAATGGGAACAAGCCCATTATCTGCATCAGTGTAGGAGGCAATGATATTGGCCACTGTAGGAGTGAGGAGCTCCTTGACAAGTTCAAGACGGCTAGAGAATGTATAAGGGTGAAAGGAGGGGATCCTATCATATGTGGTGTCCTGCCCAGGAGAGTTGGCAATGAATTGTTGTCAAGGGCAGCTGGTGTCAACAGCCATCTTGACAGTTATTGCAAGTCAATATCAGTCCCATTCGTTGACAACTGGGACAACTTTTACGGCAGAAGGGACCTTTATGCTAGGGCTGGGGTGGCAACCTTGGCTGGCTCTCTCGAGAGAGCAGTCCAAAAGATGTCGAAGTTTTTAAACTGCTAGGGGAACATATGAGCCGCGGGGATAGAGGAGACTGCAGTGGGAGCGGGTAAACAAAGTAAAAGGTTACTGAGACATAGTGCTAGGAATGATGACAAAACTAAATTAGGCAGGAAGTTAAAACCTAAACGCATCAAAAAGCGGACTCGGAACATGACTAACTTAAATGTCTACTACGCAAACAGTGGGAATGTGAGAAATAAAATGGATGAAATCAAGGCGTTGGTAAGTACCGAAAAAATCGATATAATAGCATTCACCGAAACATGGATAAACTTAATTTTTTTTTTTTACAGGGATTAGCCCACCGATAGGTGTCCTCCTCACCACCAACATCTTCCTCACCACCAAAACCAGCTCCATTATCACCACCCACATGATCACCACTACCTCTTTTATCACCACCTAAATCATAATTTCAGTGGCCTAGAAATGGATTAGCTTTAACCAGAGCAGAGTTGTGCAATATCCACTGTCTCCCTACTCCCTTCCACTTCCCGCCTCCCTCCCTCCCACCCACCGTGTCTCTAAGTCTACTACAATCATTACTACTACTTATCAAACAACTGTCATATAATTATGATTGGGGTGTATATTTAATGAAAAGGGTCAAGAGCAAATTTATTTTAAAAGTCACTGGTAACATATGGTTTTGTAAAAGGGGATGTATATACACTTGACACATCTCCCTGAATGTACAGTACAATACTGTACTGCTGATCAGTGAGGGGACATCACCACAGTGAGCAACTACCTTTGATGGTCACTGACCATTCACCAAGAGAATTTGTTTTCCCCAAATACTCTACAGATTAGTGTGTGCAGTGATCCAAATAGCATCAACTTGCATTATGTTTACCTACCTGTACAACCTTCCTGATATTCTGAGCCACCTCTGGTCGTGGTCCCAGATTCAATAAGCGACGACCAAAGCTCATTGCCATCTTGTAATTTTTCATCTTGAAAGCTAAGTTGACAGCAGTTCTTAGTGTTAGAATCTGGTGGCCAGGCTGTAGCTCACAATGGGTGAAATACATAGCTAACTCCAGAGAGCGTTTTAGTTCTTCTTGTGTTGTTTTACCATGACTCTTGCGATAGAGCTCCATGCTGATGCCAACCACATATTCTTTACACTGCAGTAAATTCTGCGCTTCACTGACCTATAAAAATAAAAGGCATTTTTATTACTTAACAATTGCTGAACATACACTGTAAGTTAACAGAAATAAAACCGGATTGATTTTAATTTTTACTACTAAGACATGAAAAGTATATTACATATGCCAGATAGGTTGAGAGAGATATATCACTGAAATACATGGTATCAATACTACTTTGACCGTTACCAATAAACTCCTCGACAAGCTAACTGTTCAATCATCCCGTTACCATAACCCTGAATATCTGAATTTGAAATCATACAACATGTACTGTATGTGAAATGCAAGTTACGGAATGATTCCCTACATAAATCACCCAATTTCGTGTGTGAATTCTGATAAAATAAAAATATATAAATAACTTTCACTCATGAAAAACTTCCCATGTGAAAGAATCAAACCCTCATTGCATTTCCAACCCATCCTCAACTAAGATCAGGTCTAATAAGACTTATTAACATGAAAGCTACTCAGCACATTACACAGTACAACTATCCTCATTTAATGATAGAGTTGCATTCCTAAAAAAAACCTAACATTGTGAGAAATTATCACTAAATGAGGATAAAAACACGTTCAAACAGCAGGGCGGTGAACACTGGTTCAGAATTAAACAATTTAGTGAGCAAAAGGCAAGCCTAATTCAAACAAATTTCAAATTGCATACTGTATATAAAAAATTAATAAAATTGCTATGGTAAACAATAAAATTCATACATAGCATATCATAAAATATAATAGCATGTATTTTATGCAAAAAAGAAAATAGCTCCCTCCCACTCAAACCACCTTCTGGGTGATGCGATGCAGTTCAGCTGGGCAGTCACCCAGCTGACCCAGAGACATGTGACTGATGCCATGCTGCACAGTATGTATGCCATGACACACATTGGGGGAGGGAGTCAGGGGCCACAGCTGGGCTCTAAATGCAGTTAGCACCCCCAAATATGTTCATTAATCATACACACCCATTCTCTTAATTTTTCTTATTTTTTAGTTTGATATTATATTTTCTTTATTTCTAAACCACATTAGAGTATTGTAATGATTTTTCCACAACATTTATAGTTTCATTACATGCAACTTGCCATCTTACAAGCCACCTCATCCCCTTTTTTTTTCTCTTTCCCAGTGAATCAAGCTATCCCTAAACCAAGTTTTGACCTAATTTCAAGCGAGAAAGGGTGTCAGAAGATTTTTTCTGAAACTGAATTAATGTTAAGTGAATTAACACTAAACCAGTGGTTCTTATCCTGGGGGGGCATTTCAGATTTCCATGGATGGGGGAGCTTTTTCTCACAGGGAAAAGTCTGTATAACTAACCCCAGTGGGCAGGAAAAAGCCATAAGTGATATCTCTGTTAGCCTGAACAATTGGTGCAAAGCACTTCCGGGAATGAGAGCTTTCCGGGTAATGGACGACTCCCCCATCCCAGGAATTTTCCAGGCACAAGGAAAATGTTCTCAAATTGACGCTTGGAAAATCGTTGCCAAAGCCGGAATTTTCCGGAAAATTCTGGCTCTGGGAATGATTTTCAGAGAAAATTTCAATTCCGGCTATCGGAGAGTTCCGGGTTTGAGGGATTCTGGCTAACGGAGATACGTGTACTATATACAGTATAAGCAACATATTACTATACCCATTTTGTACACAAATGTACTATGGTAAAGGATGTTTTTTTTCTGTAGTGCGAACTATGAGACGTTTATACTCATATTAATCGCTATCTTGCTAAGTCAAGTCAGTGACATTTTATAAGATAACTTTTAAGCTTAAAACTCTTCCGCCTTCTGACTGGGAGGAGGTGTTGACAGTCAAGGGGAGATTATCAAGTGCATAGCAGCGAAGGGACTCGGGAATACTGTATATGTACAATACAGTTTAAGTTTTTTACATAAAATGTCACTGACTTGACTTAGCAGAATATAAATTGCACTGTTGGAAATCTTGCAAGATAGCGATTAATTTGAGTATAAACATCATAGTTGCTAGAATTTTAGTCCCTACAGTAGTACAATTAGTACAATAATATGTGTTCAAAATTATGTTTTTTTGTAATAATTAACTTAGTACAGGTTGTGATAATTGTAATGATTTTTCTAAATTCAGTTGCCTCCTAGATGTCTTGAATACAAAAATAAAAGGTGCCCTTGTTTTCCTTTTCTATCTATCTATATAAAAATATATATGAGAGAGAGCAGAGAGAGACAGAGAGAGAGAAGAGAGAGACAGAGAGAGAGAGAGAGAGACAGAGAGAGAGAGAGAGAGAGAGAGAGAGAGAGAGAGAGAGAGAGAGAGAGAGAGAGACAGAGAGAGACAGAGAGAGAGAGAGAGACAGAGAGAGAGAGACAGAGAGAGAGACAGAGAGAGAGAACCAGAGAGAGAGAGACAGAGAGAGAGAGACAGAGAGAGAGAGAGAGAAAAATTGAAAATAGAGAAGAAAAAAGGTTATATAGTAGGGTATGCTATACTTGAATCTAATTGGTTCTAGAATTCGTTATAGCATTCGCTTGTTATAGGATTAATCCGCTCCAGGCCCCCAAATACAACCACTTAACACTGAAAAATATAATATAAAATTGTAAAAAGTGCATAAATATGCATCCTAACCCCTGAAATAAAGAATATCATTAATATTTGTAATAATAAAACAATAAATTAGAAAAAAAAAAAAATAAATTATGTTCATTGTAGGAGTTTCGTTCGTTATAGCATTCTCAATTTTATAGGTAAAACCGTTCGTTATAGGAATATTCGTAGTAGGATCTGTTCGTTATAGCATACCCCACTGTAACGTGTTAATCTACACCACAAAGATGCCGAAAACCATCTTTTTAAAGTGAGTTTATTTTACATATTGACAATATATAATGCAGTGCAGTGTTGATTTAAAGAAAATAATCTTGAATTACAGCATGAAGCATGGGGTGACTTCTCTTCCACCCCAATGCCTTCTCTTCTCCCTTCTCCTCCACCCCCATTCTAATTCCCATCATCATAGGTCATCCAGGAGCCGTCTACATACACAACCTCCAAAGTAAGTGTACTTTTCTACCTTTTTTGTTGAATCTAGGCAATTTTGGTGAGCTGGAACCACTACCCAAAACCCATTGAAACAATGGTTTCGGTTAACGAGGTTTTTAGGTTAACGAGCAACCTGTAACGGAATTGTTACAATTAACAGAGATATATATATATATATATATATATATATATATATATATATATATATATATATATATATATATATATATATATATATATATATATATATATATATATATATATATATATATATATATATATATATATATATATATATATATATATATATATATATATATATATATATATATATATATATATATATATATATATATACAGAATATCCTTCTTTCCTTAAGCTTTAGTAACCCCCTTTGTAATAATTATATGTACTTGTGATACTTGCCAGATGCTTCAGGTATTATTGTACAGGGGTACCTATTGACAGCACTAGGATCCCGGTTCCACTATCAAGGAATAAACTATTAAAATCAAAACTGAATTTGCGGATTTGGTGATTCAAGGCCATTTTGAGAACCTAACCCCTGTGTATTTGGAGGGCCTACTGTACACATATATGGGTCGATAATTTGGTATTGTTGTATTTTTGTAGGAGGGAAAGGAGGGAAGTGCCTCAATAAGTTAGAATTTGGGATAACTCAGCAAGGCCAGAGCCCCACATGTGCCGAGTTATCGAGGGTTTACTATGTTTAAATGTGATGATGTGTAGACTGATTTGGCTTCTAGGGCATTCCAGAATTGTTAAGATCTCTTTACAATAAAACATGAGTAACTGCATAACATGGGAGGGAGGAGAGAGAGAAGAGACAGACAGAGGAGAATAGAGTAGAAACAAAAGAGAGAGAGAGAGAGAGAGAGGAAAGAGTAGAAAGACATGGTCTTTTCCACCTACTATGTGAGAATCTTTGTTTCAACAACAAAATCGGCAGGCCATTATAAAATGAGACTCACCTCCTGCTTTGTGTCTACAATGATGAGTGGTACAGCCAGCAGTATTCCTCTCAGTTTCTCTACTGCTTCAGAAAATTTGGCTGCAGTAGTTAACTGTGAAGCTTCCTGTAAACATTTACAGAGGCAATGTTAGTAAAACAATCTTAAGCATTCATTACTGTATATAATAACCTTCTTATATTACAACCGTTAATCTTGAGCATATTGCACATAATAATTTTATTAATTTGTCAGTTACTCTTTATATACAGAAATTGAACATAAGCCGCAAAAAAGTGACGAGTACTATTGCAAAGTATAAAATACAGTAATTAAATGTGGTATTTAAGTTATACTGTTTCAGTAAATTATAAAAAGCATTAGTACTATTTATGAAGTTTCACTGCAGATTATATACTGTTAAACTAAAACCATATGGCTACTTATTCACTAATTTTATGGAATACAGTACTTTTTTTAGTATTTTTTTCTCATTGAAGCCTATTCCCACATAATGTATTGCAGCTAGGAATGAGCAACATCTATTTCTACATCATTCACTCACTCATGCACAAAATGAATCTTTACTCAAATCTAAAAAAAAAAAAAAAGGGGGGGAAAAGAGGGATTGGCAGATACTTATACCACTATCTAGAAAGTTCAAGAGAACAGGATGTCAATTTCTGCAAGATCAAATCTTGCTTGAAATACTTGAAACCTTCATACAGGGGTATAACGAAAAGATGAAAAAAAAAATGGAATTTCAATACACAGTACACTGTACCCTCGTTAATTCAGAGTTAAAATTCGGATTTTAAGCTAATTCGTATATATTGTTTTAAAAAATAAATTAAACTACAGTGAATCCTAGAAGATCCGGAATAAAAGGGGGGACCACCTGTCCGGATTTTCCGGCATATAATAAATTATATAAAAACCCCAAAATATAGTACTAATGTAGTGAAAACAAATTACCGTATATAAACGATGCATTTACCTATGATAACATAAGAAACATTGTATCATTAGTAGAGTGAATGAAATAATATTCCCCAAAACAACAATTGCCAACCCTGTTTATGCTTCCCACCTCCTCGGGCAACTGACAGATCAAGCAGCGCCCATGGGCCTAATATGTTCTTTACTCTGGTTTGGTTATGTTTCTTAGAGAATCTTCTAGGAGGCTTCTTAGCCCAGAACCCCCAATTTTTTTGTCCGGATCTTCCAAAATCCGGATTTCCCAAGTCCAGATCTTCTAGGGTTTACTGTGCACCCACCTCTCGTTTTACTCGGTGGTTATGTTCTTGAAAACCACCGCTTAATTAAAAAATGTGTAAATTAAACATAACTTTCCCATGAGAATACATGTAAATGGTACAGGTTAGAAAAAGGAACCATCATTTACTGCACAGGGTATGAACAGTGCTCTCACTTAAACCAAGCACGCGGCCAACCTCAGACACACGCTCTCCTCTCTGAAGGCGGGTGATCACATTTAATTTCACATCCATTGCGATTGTTTTTCGTGCCTTTTTAGCTTTAGGCGCTCCAGAGAAGGCAGATGGAAGTTTTCCAGACATGCTCAATGGGAAAAACCACGTTTAACACTAAAAAGGTACGTGATAAACACACAATGCAAATGAGAGCACAGAGAAAAAGTAGTGCTGGTGTGAACTGAAAAAGCGATACAGTTTTACCCCGCCTAACGCGGTTTCACTTAACGCGTTTTCGCATATACGCGGTGCCTTGCCAAAGCTGAACTTTCACTTAACGCGGATTTTTTCCACATATACGCGGTGAGTGTCCGAGACGCTATTTTTAGATTTGCCCCACCCGCCACCCTGCCTGACTGCCTGTTTTAGCTCATAAAATTCATACAAATTACCAGGCCAGAATATAATTTACATTGCTGGAATTCTTATAATTTGGTGATCATTTTGAATATAAACATCATATATTTTGCTTTAAACTTACAATTTTTAGATAAAAATTTTTCTCTAGGTAACTATGGTATCTTTTGTGCAAAATATATGACATTTATATTCAAAATATTCCTGGTCTTACAAGGAATCCAGCAATGTCAATTATATTATCCTAACTTTAATCTGAGGTATTATTTAATACTAAATGTTAAAAACTCTTGAAGGGACGATTGGTGGGGGGTGGGGGGGAGGGTTGGGACTGACCGCGCGGTTGGAAGAGGGGGGGAGGCAAGGTGGGGTACTTTGATTGACAGATAGTGTCGTGAAGATTATTTTTTTTTTATTAACTGAAGATATTTGTTTTAGCTCATAAAATTCATACAAATTACCCGGTCAGAATATAATTTACATTGCTGGAATTCTTATAATTTGGTGATCATTTTGAATATAAACATCATATATTTTGCTTTAAACTTACAATTTTTAGATAAAAAATTTTTCTCTAGGTAACTGTTATCTTTTGTGCAAAATATATGACATTTATATTCAAAATATTCCTGGTCTTACAAGGAATCCAGCAATGTCAATTATATTTTCCTAACTTTAGTTTGAGGTTATCCCACACATCTCCTTGGGACGGTTGGTGGGGGGTGGGGGAGGGAGGGACCGACCGACCATCTGTTAGCCGGCTGTGTAGTGTGAGAGGGGGAGGGAGTTGAGTCCATTATTTGAATGGACATTAACTTGGCGACTGTATTTCTCTATTTCTCTTAAGTATTAATTGTGTGCATGTACCATCATAAAATTAAGATGTTATTTTTACTACAACATAGGTATGTGCCTTCAAAAAGTGGAGTTTGGGGGTCGGGCCGGTTTCTATTGGAATTAATCCCATATGTTCTGTTGTTCACTTAACGCGGATTTCACTTAACGCGGGACCCTCTGGGTTCAATTGACCGCGTTAAGTGGGGTGCAACTGTACGTGAGAAGCTTGTTAGACGTCGTCACAGTTGTGGTACAGAATATTTCATTATCATCATTATCTTCATCATTAGTAGTAATAATCTTTATTATAACTATATTATAATAATTATTATTAAAATCGTTGATGTTGATATGACTGCGACTTTATAGTAATAACTTACAAGCACCTCACCAGGCATCACTCACGACTCCACTGCCAGGCGACCAGGTGAATACACACGGCAAATTTAAACTGTCTAGAGTGAGTTATTTAAAAAATAGGTGCGAGTAGATTAGCTTTTGGTATCAATTGAACAATCGCGTTATTCCAAAAACGATTAAATCAAAGGCGCGTAAAACGCGAGTTACCTGTAAAGGGAAGCCTCGGATAACAACGGTTCGACCAACAACTTTTCGTACAGGGGGTATTTGAAACCCTAGATAATTTAGGACCCAATTCAGTTTACAGCCTTCTTTCATTCGTATTTACCAATTATAATACAGTATAAATATAATAGAATTTAATTTTCATATAAATAATAACTAAATCCCGATATGTATTATAAAAAAATAAAATAAATATACTGTAAAAAAAATGAAGAGCGCCTTGCGCAAAGAAGCTGCCTTGCTAATGAGTGGTAAACAACAGTCGGAGTTTGGCGGGCCTTTTGTTTTCACGCATCTGGAACAGGAACTGGAGAAAAACTTTCTCAGATTTCTTACAACATTTTTGCATCCCTATTCAACATGAGCAAGAGAGCAAGTGATGGTAGTGTTGTTTCAAAAGCTAATAGCCGAGAAACAACATGTGTTAAAGCGATATGAAAAAGGTGAGAGGTCTGCTGATATTATATGGAGCAAGCAATGAACATATTTTTTGAAGTGGATCCGTAAACAGAACAAAGCATTAAAATTTGAATAAACGCAAATGACGTCTACATAAAGATGTATAATGAGAAAAGAAAGCAGCTGTGCAAGGTTTGTGCAAGGTTCTTTCGAGAACTTTATTATTCGAAGGCCTAAACCATCAACTTCAGCTACACCATCAAATTGAACTTTAAGCCTAAAATTGCCTTCACTCTGGCTGGGAGGAAGGGGAAGTGTTGACAGCCAGCGGGGAGGGGAGATAACAAAGTGCATAGTTAGTCAAATAGAGGGAGTTTAAGTTTTGCGTTTATAAAATGTCACTGAATTGACTAAGCAGAATATAACTTACATTGCTGGAATACTTACAAGATAGTGATTAACTTAAGTACAAACATTCCATAGTTTGCACTAGACTTAAATTTTTAGTACTTAACTTTAGTAATGCTTTAGGACAATTATTTCTTGTACTTTTCTTTACAATATGTATTTAGGATGGTGTGTGCATGTAAACGAGTAAAAATAAATGAAGAGAGTTATGTATATCTACCCAAAAATACCTCACAGCTTTACCCAGTAGCCTGGTGGTTGCAATGACAAGTCTAACCTGGCTACAATGCCATGATTAATCACTATAAAGCCTTATTATATCAGTAAACACTAATAGTAATAGTAAATCCAGTGAAATATGGCAGGGAGGGAGGGATGTTAATTGCCCTCTCGTAATTTTGTCCGACTAAACGAGGTGCAGGACCATCAGTTCCCAGAAAACCAGTGGTGTACCTGTATATGGGAGCGAGAAATGGGTCACATACACGAGGCACCTTAAGGTACTCGAAAACTTTACCAACGTAGCCTACGTTCCATCCTCCAAGTTCGCTGGGAAGGCAAGAGAACAGTTGCCAGTACAGTAAGACCTCGATTAATCGGACATATTTTTTATTTTACTTTTTTTTCGGGGATTAGCCCACCTGGGCACAGGTCACTAACCCACATCGGGGCCTGGGAGGTGGTGGTGGTGGTGGTGGTGATGATAATGATAATGATAATGATAATGATAATAATAATAATAATAATAATAATAATTCAGATAAGTAAAATTTATAATAAAGAATAAAAAAATAAAAATAATAAAATAATAATGATAATAATAATAACAACACTGCAATAATAATAACAATAATAATATTAGAGAACCATAGAGAAATAAAAAAATAAAAAAAAGATCAAGAGTGAGAAACACTATATGTATGTTGTGTTGTCAATGGTAAGAAAAACAATTAAGACCCTGCTATTGTGTGTAAATGAGGCAGAAAGTCAGATGAGCAACCTGGGACTTGGTCACAATTTTCGTGATGCCATATGGCAGCAGGGTCTACCATTAGACAAAACATTATGCTTCCAATATCTTCCCAGTCGTAGTACCTCCCTGTTTGGTAGCTGCCTACTACCTACAATATATCAGAATTTGCTTTTTTCGGACTCGGAGATGCTCTGGTCACCAGAAATACGATTAAAAAATGGGGAAGACTAAATATAAATAAAAAATGTGATGAAATGAACAACACTTACTGAATACTGTACAGTGGTCTAATCAGGATTGCTATATGCCTACTGAGAACTAAGACACTTGAGTATGTAAACAGTCTGGGGCTAATCAGGTGTTGCCACATTCATCAGGTTTATTTATTTATTTTTTGATTCAGTATTATATTCTCATATGATTGGCCTCTTATGGTTTATGGTTCATCATGATTAATATAACATCTTCAGTAATAGAGAAAAACAAGTGATCGCAAGCCCTTCGTGCCCGGTGAAAGTTTGAACGCTCGTGCTTGGCTAGCGTACAGCGAATAAGGGTGCGCCAAGTCCGTAGACTTGCATCGTTTTCCATCATAAATAAAATGGTTAATTAATGCCTGCCTAAAGAAACCATCGACATGGGACCAGGTTTGTTACACTCTACGAATGTTTTGTGATTTTTCCACCAAGTTTGATGAAAAACGATTGAGCCGTTTCGGCTGCCCAGAACAGACACACACACAGACAGACAGACATACACACGGCTATTCCTATAGTACATTAGATACAATACTGTATGTAATTTGTAATATGACTTGAAAATAAAAGGATTAGCTGTATCAGAAGGTTGTTTTACTCAGATGAGTTCGTGTGAGCTATCAGTAGACCAGCTTACAACAGGGGTCACTATAGCACACTGTATAGTATTTGATATGAAGATACCTTTTTAAAAACGTTATTTACTACCTTTGAGTGTTATATGATGACTCAGTTTGGCTACTTGTACTTAGACAAATGATTAATGAGTAAACCAGGGTATATGCAGATACAGTACCTAATACTTTACACTACATATTACTTATTAAGTGATGATAGATACACTACAATAGTATTTATTAAGTGGTCATAAATACACTGCAATAGTATTTATTAAGTGATGATATACAGCTACTCCCTGACTTACGACCACCCGAACATACAACCGCCTCAGTCGTATCAAAATTTTTTCAAATTATGTATTTTCGAGTCCCAACGTCAGTGAATGCGCTGTGAACTGACAAAATTTTTGTTTGTAATTCACTTTAAAATGGCTGGCAAGCTTAAAAGTGAGAGTTTTGTGGTGCTGAGAAGAAAAACAGACACCCATTTTAGATTTTCTATTTATTATTTAAGCATTTTCGATTTACAACCATTTCGACTTATGACCTGGATTTGGGTCCCTAACCCCGTAGCAAGTCAGGGAGCAGCTGTATACACAACTGTACAGTACTAATTTACTAAGTGTTAAAGACAGACATTGTGGTAAGCCAATCAGCTGTTTGCTCTTTATAAACAAATGAATATGAAATGACTGCTGTTCGGTGTGGGATTCTTTTTTTCAGGAAAGCCGAATCTTTTAGGATAATAATTTATCAAACTGGCTCCAAATGATCCTAAATTATATGAGAATTGTGGTGGAATTGTATAAAGAAGTGTTAAAGGAGTCTTGTGGGAGAGAGGGGGAGGAAGCCACCTACCCATGCTACCCCCCTTCTTTCAGCTGCTCCCAGATAAGCATTCATCTTCCACATGCAATATACTCCTACACTTATTTGTATCTTTATAGTACAGTACTGTACAATATACAGTTTTCTCTTCATTCATAAGACAAATTCTGTAGTTACTTACATATAACAATTTACAATAAATCACAATCATCTCGGTGACACTCAAACTTACATGTCTGATTTTCAACCCAGAGAGTTTTGTTTTATATTTTTTTTTTTACTGTTGATGTATTATTCTTTTAATAACCTTGTTATACACTTAAAGACTTTAGTTGTTTAAATACAGTGACAACATAATGACATTTTCTTTAAACAGTTCAGATAAGCAGTGTTATCTCCAACCCCCCTCATATATTAGCTTTTCTCGGACTTTCGCATTTTTCGGACTGGATTCTGCCCCAATTAGTCCAATTTATCGAGGTTCTACTGTATTCTCGCTGACACCAACTGTAGGAGCATCGAGACTACCATTATCCATGAACAACTACACTGGACTGGTCATGTTACCCGCATGGACAACAGTAGACTGCCAAAGCAGCTATTTACAGTCATTGAACGAATAGTAAACGTAATGCTGATGGGCCACTGAAAAGGTATAAGGATAGTATTAAGACAAACCTGAAAAATTGCCAAATCAACCCCTTCACCTGGGAAACGACTCCTCCACATGCTTGGAGGAGCACCACACAAGAAGCACAGGAAGGTATCAATACTTTCTAGTTTGCCCGACTTCATACCGAGGCAGACAAGCGCCAACACACACACACACACACACACATATATACAATACAGGTAAAAGAAATAATTGTCCTTAGGACAAACACAAAGGGAATATACATTTCTTTACACATGATGAAAAATGTATCCCCGGCCAGCAAATTATATCCCCGGATTGGCTATCCGCGACCATTTTAGGACCCAAACCCCCGTGAATTTTAAGGGCATGCTGTATATTTATTTAATGGAACTTTTAGATAAAATATTCAGGGTAATTCTAGTAAAGAAATTGAGTTTCTAACTTAATCAGAACTGCTTTTACAGACTCCAGTATCAACATTTCTTATGTTTCTACATAAGGAATGGAGTACCCACCATTAAATCATGAGAAAATATTTTGTTTAAGGATCTCTTATTGGAAATTTCTTGAAGAATTTATTTAAGATCATTGTGGCATCAAATTCATCTCTCTAATACAATTAAAACAAATGCTGTGAATGAAAGTATACAGTACAGTGACCCCTCGTTTAACGAACGCCTCGGTTAACGAAATTTCGGTTAACGAACTGCCTTCCATGAGGATCTTCAATTCGGTTAACGAACAAAAATTCGGTTAACGAATTTCTTACGAGCCGACCTCAACATGTTTTCGCTTGCACTGACCGGGCAGCCAGCTTTAGTATCAGTCCGCCAATACATTAATCGGTTCTAGGGCTTAAATTCCTTACTATTTTAGTAAATATCAAGAAGTTTATACTATTCAATAATTTTAAAAGTTTAATATTAAATTTTTTAGTCATTTTAACAATTATTGAACATAATTGAAGGTAAAGTGACTAGTTTAATGTGCGGCATCCAGCCTCTTAACACAGCAAACAGGCGTTAGTCTCTCTCTGTTTTCACTGGAGGTAACATCTTGCTTGAGACTCTCTTCAACTAAATGCCTTTTTCTGTGTTTCCAAGCAAATTATTGGTCATTTTGAAATATATTTTACATATTGACAATATATAATGCAGTGCAGTGTTGATTTAAAGAAAATAATCTTGAATTACACCAAGAGAGCTAAAATTTTATGGGTGAAATGGGGCCAAGGGGTGACTTCTCTTCCACCCCAATGCCTTCTCTTCTTCCTTCTCCTCCACCCCCATTCTAAATCCCATCATCATCATCATCATCCAGGAGCCTTCTACATACACACCTCAAAGTAAGTGAACTTTTCTACCATTTTTGTTGAATTTAGGAAATTTTCGGTGAGCTGGAACCAATTACCCAAAAACCCATTGAAACAATGGTTTCGGTTAACGAACTTTTCGGTTAACGAATGACCTTCTGGAACGGATTGAGTTCGTTAACCGAGGGGTCACTGTATACAGTTTCGCTACCCATAAATATTTTCGCTTGTACCCGCAGTCTAGATGTAATGGGAGAGTGTTTGTCAGTGCGAGATGAGATGCATAGTTTAAAGTCGAGATGAAATGTGTAGTTTAGATTCTCAAAAATATTCTGGGGGATGTGGGCTTGTGTCTGTCTGTGCAAGACATACAGTTTAGACAGGGATATCAATGTATTTATTTGATTTATTTTCATTCATTTTTTAATCTTAAGTAAGCAAACAATGATGTTTTCCTTCTTTTGTTATTTAAGAAGTAACACAAAAAAAATTAAACGGAGTTTGTGTGGGTGAGTGGAAGCAAAACTTGGTGTAGGCCTTGGTAACATGGATGGCCTAGGACCCAAGATACCAGAATTCATCAAACCTGCTAAGTATTGGGCCCAAGGGTCCTGGATTTGATGATAAAAACTTATACTGTACATGTATTTAATAATTTTTCTCCTAAGTTAACCACTTTTATTACAGTACAGTACAATATGCTGTTTTTAGTTTGTCTTTATAAACTAAACAGATCTGGTACAGAAAGCCCAAAGATGCCTATGTCAGCACCTCAGTGTCTTTTGATGCTGTGAAAAATTATGGAGGGAGGGTGGGTTAACTTCGGATTTTTCATACATAAATCAAATCATGACTTTTTCCCATTCATAAATTTGGATTTTCAGAAACCGGATCTTTGTAAATTAGTGACTGCCTGTACCGTATTACAGTAAAACCACGATTAACCGACCACATATGGGGGGAAGGGGCCGACTGATAATCGGAAAGGTCAGGTAATAGTACATAAAGTCTACGGAAATAAAACATACATTTTCAAAGTACCTTTCCCTAACCTACTGTACTTCATTTAAGTCCCTCTATTCATTTTTGTTCATTTGCCATTCATATTTCAATAGAATTTGCTTTAAAACATTAACCACTTTAGTAAATAAATATGAACCAGCACAGAAACCGTGAATAAAAAATGGAAAAGTCTAAGCACATAGGTATGTCATCACAAAAATTTGTGACCAAGTCCCAGGTTGCTCATCTGACTTTCTGCCTCATTTACACACAATTGCAGGGTCTCAATTGTTTCTCTTACTATTGACAACACAACATACATACAGGTACATTGTTTCTCACTCTTGATTTTTTTTTTCATCTTTGCATTTCTTTATTACTATTATTATTATTATTAGCATTATCATTATTATTATTATTACATTATCGCCCCCCAGGCCCCAATGTGGGTCAGTGACCTGTGCCCGGATGGGCTAATCCCCGTAAAAAAAAAAATTTTTTTTAGGGGTTTGGGATTGACGGTTAATCCGAAAGTCGGTTAATCGAGGTTTTACTGTAATACAATGGGAAAGTCAAACTTTACCTTAAGTCTATCCATAAGATTTGACAGCTTTAAACCAAGAGCAGGCAACTGGTCTTTAGTTTGTGCTGTCCGCCAGTTCCGGGACGGGTAGGCAAAGAGGGAAGGAAGTCCTGGGGCACTTGGGTAGCTGGTGCGAGAGTGGGCAAAAGATGACAGGAACAACTCACGGTATGGCTCAAAGTTAACCACACCAACCTGTGAAAATTGCCACAAATTATTATACATGTACAGAATATCATAACTCTTGCATAAAATTCTAGGTTATAAGCTGATAACCTTCTTTAACTAATAAAACAATAATACAGTAATACAGTGGTCCCTCGATTAACGAACACAATTGGTTCCACATAGTCGGTTGTTAACCGAAAATTTCGTTAACTGAATCTATTATTTCAATGGGATATTGGGTACTGTAATTGGTTCCAACTCACAGAAAAAGTATACTGTACGTACAAAGTACTGTATACCGGTAATAGAATTAACAAAACATAATATATAAACTAAATACAGTACTGTACTGTACAGTATACTGCACAATAATAACAAAACCCAATAGAATACAGTAGTACCCCGATTTACGCGGTCAATTGAACCCACAAGGTACCGCGGAAAGTGAAAACCGCGTAAAGTGAACAACAGAACAAATGGGATTAATTCCAATAGAGACTGGCCCGACCCCCAAACTCCACTTTTTCCGACACAATACCTATGTTGTAGTAAAAATAACATCTAAATTTTATGATGGTATGCTCACACAATTAATATTTAAGAGAAATACAGTCGCCAGGTTAATGTCCATTCAAATAATGGACTCAAATCCCCCCCCCCCTCTTCCCAGCTCACTGGCCCCTACCTCTCTGAGAAATGTTTGGGTGAAAACACTAGATTTTAACGTTTAGTAATAAATAATACCTCAGACTAAAGTTAGGATAATATAATTGACATTTCTGGATTCCTTGCAGGTCAGGGAATATTTTGAATGTAAACTTCATATATTTTGCACAAAAGATAAAATATTTGCTTTGTGTAAACCAAATTATTACTTTAGATCTAAAATTTGTATATCTAATGCAAAATCCATGATGTTTATATTCAAAATGATCATCATATTGTAAGAATTCCAGCAATGTAAATTATATTCTGGCCAGGTAATTTGTATGAATTTTATGAGCTAAATAAAAAAAAAATAAAAAAATTATACTTCACCGTGTATATGAGTAGATGCACCGCGGAAAGTGAAAGTCTGGTTCTGGCAAATTACCGTGGAAAGTGAAACCGTGTAAATCGGGGTAATACTGTACTGTATTTTTACTTACTTTGAGTTGTGTATGTCGTATTCCAAGGCAGCTTTGTTTACATATCAAACAGCCGATTGTAGAGGCAGTCGATGATGACATGCCATATTCTTTACTGAGTGCATTGGTTCTAATGTCTTCTCCATGTTTCATAATAATTTCTGCACTGTATATTATCAATATGTAAACTAAACTTCAGAATGACTGATAATCTTAATGTAAAAATGCAAAATTATTCAAGAGACCAACAAACTCAATGTTCACTCCACTGTAAACAAAGTTAAACTGAGAAGCGTTGGTGGGTGATTTGATCAGCTGAAGGACACACAAAAGCTGTTCCCTGTACTGTATATATTATCAATATGTTAAATAAATTTCAGAATGACCAATAATTTTAATATAAATGATTTATTTTTCAAGAGCACAACTTTTTTTATATTTACTCCACTGGAAATGAATGTAAACATAGAACCAATTACTGTATTGGCGGACTAGCTGATCAGCTGATGCACACAACAAAGCGTGTTTCTTGTAAGGCTGTCGTTAATCAAAGTTTTGTTCGTTAATGGAACTGAAATCCTTATGGGAGCTAATTCGTTAACCGAAATTTCGTTAATCGAGGAACCACTGTACTGTGCAGTATATGCATAAATATTAGATTCATTTCAATGAGAAATTATAATTATGCACTGCAGTACTTACTTGGTCATGCAATAGTCTTGTGGCAGATTCAAAGGCACCAGCCAGCACATGGTCAATGGCAAGCTGGCTGCGCTGCGTCCATCCGTGTGTTGGGGGATGACCTCGAGGAGGTGGCACAAAGTAACCATCTTCGCCATCAGCACCAACACCAGATGAAACCGTTCCCTCCAGTTCTGGTGGCAGCTCAAGGTCGTCATCAACCTCCCAGCCTCCACCCTCACCATCTCCACCTGCAAGGCAAGGAAAATTCATAATGATACAAATATCATAAAAGTATCATCACACTAAACTAGAGTACCATACTGTATGCCTTAAAATACTTAGGGGGGTGGAGTCAACAAGGCATGTGTTATGAAGGAGGAATGCTTTGGGTGGGAGAGATGGGAATGGTTGTAAGACTGGAGAAGATACAATTCAGAAGGATGTGTGGAGGTGAATGATGTGAAAAGATGTGTTTGGGTAAGATGTGTGCAGGTGAATGATGTAGAAAGATGTGTTGGGGTTTAAGATGTGTGGAGGCAAAGGATGTGTGCAACTGTGCAAGGAAGGAATGAGTTGGGAAAGGTCCTCTTGTGAGAGGAAAATAAATTCAATTTCTTTTTGAAAAGAAAATTATCTTTCAACAGCAATAAATGCAAAATACTATTTGGGTTATGTCTGAACAAATATCTTTCTCATTTCCCATTTTCTAAATTTTCTTAAGAAAAATAAAGAAAATTCATTGATATATATATATATATATATATATATATATATATATATATATATATATATATATATATATATATATATATATATATATATATATATATATATATATATATATATATATATATATATATAAAGTGGTCCCTCAATTAATGAGCACAATTGATTCCACCGAGTCAGTTGTTAACTGAAAATTTCATTAACTGAATCTATTATTTCAATGGGATATTGGGTAGTTGGTTCCAACTCACAGAAAAGTACATACAAAGTACTGTACTGTACAGTATACCAGTAATAGAATTAACAAAACATTAAATATAAACAAAATACAGTGGTCCCTCGGTTAACGAACACAATTCGTTCCAGAGTAATTCGTTAACCGAATCCATTATTTCAATGGGATATTGGGTAATTGGTTCCAGCTCACAGAAAAGTATATACAAAATAAAGCCAAAAACGCATAAAGTCAGAAACACCCCTAAAATTCCCCTAAATCACAATACAGTTAACCCTCACTTTACGCGGTCCCGCATTCCACGTTTCCACGTTTACTCGGTGCCTTGCCAGAACCTCACGTGCTCACATTACGCGGAGTGTGTCCAGCGCGACGCTATTTTTAGATTCGCCCCACCCGCCACCCGCCTCTCCCTCCTCCTCCCTCCGCTTGGGCAAGCGGCGCGGTAAGGTTGCGCAGTGTGTGTCTTTGTTGCATTATCACTGACGTCATATGACGTATCAGACCTGTGATTGGCCATGCATCCCTACCCCCTCTGCTGCTAGCTGTAATTGGCTTAAAGTATTATGACGTGTCCACCCGGGGAGGGAGGGAGGGAGGAAAGACGACGCTTGACCTAGCCGCGGCAGTTTCATCCCTCAAGGCCACTCCGTGTAAACGCGCATCCATTGTTCCGTAAAATGGCTTCCGCCGGACCACCACCCCCAGAGAGAAACCTTTCCTTACCAGGACCCAGCGGCACTAAACCAAAGAAGACACGACGTTCCTTAAGCTACGAGGTGAAGCATAGCATCATCCAAGAGTTGGAGAAAGGAACAAGGCAGGTTGGTTTGGCGCGCCAGCATGGCGTGAACGAATCTACGATCCGGACTATAAAGAAGGATTCAGCCAAGATAAAGGAGCACATGAAGATCACAAAGTCTTCAGGTGCTTCTATGATCAAGTATTTTCACAACCAGGTGCTTCTCGAGACAGAAAAATTACTTGTGAGGTACTTGGTGCGTCAGGCGCGACGGAACATGGCGGTTGACATGCGCTCTGTTAAGGACTACGCACGTGAACTGTACATGGCAGTGGCACGAAAGATGGGAACTTCAGAGCCAAAACCCTTTAATGCTTCCTCTGGGTGGTTACAGAGGTTTAAGATCCGGAACAAGATCACCAATATAAACATTGGTGGTGAAGAAGTGAGTGCTGATCGTGCTGCGGCTCGGGAATTTCCTCCATTTTTACGTGAGATTATGGAGGAAGGACAGTACAGTGACGACCAGGTGTTTAACATGGACGAATCTGGTCTTTTCTGGAAAAAGCTACCTTCCAAGTCCTTCATTGTAAAGAATGCCAGCAGGATTCGGGGCCGGAAAATGCAGAAGGAACGCATCACCGTCCTGTTTACCACCAATGCCTCCGGTACCTGTAAGCTCAAGTTATCGGTGATCCACACAGCCCGCAAGCCGCACGCCTACAAGAGCATGGACATGACCAAGCTAAATGTCCACTGGCTGACCGCACGTAAGGCATGGATGTTCTCTACACTGTCCCTCTCCTGGTTTGATGACTGTTTTGTTCCCGATGTAAAGAAATTCTGTGAGCGACAGAATGTCCCATTTAATATTTTGTTGCTGCTGGACAACGCACCAGGACACTCGCCCCTACTGTTAGATCGTCACCCCAACGTAAAAGTGGTCTTCCTTCCTCCCAACACTACGTCTTTAATCCAGCCCATGGACCAGGAGTTGATTTGCAATGTGAAAGCTGCATTCTCAACAAAAAAATTCCAGCTCCTGAACGACTACACCAACACCAGGGAAGAGTTGCGTAACCTGAGTGACACCACCACCGATAGCAAGAGCGAAGAAGCTGAGGATCAACAGTTGGAACAGCAAAAAATACTGTTCAAACAATTCTGGAGAGTAATTAACATCAAGAAAGCTGTGGACTTCTTGGTGGAGTCATGGGATCAGCTGTCTATTGCTACAATTCGTCACGCATGGAGACGTGTTGCATGGAATACCAGGTGAGAGGAGGAGTCAATCTGTGACTGGTGAGGTTCAGAATGTTGCAGTAGCAGTGGACCTTGCCAGAGAAGCTGCGCAGACTGTTACAGTTCCAGGCTTCTCCGAGACCACCAACGACGACATCCTGGAGGTGATCAGAGATCCTGAAGTGACTGCCGACGAGATGTTGGAAGAAGAACACGTCAGTGAAGAGGAGGAAGAAGGTGCGTCAGTCTCCGAAGAACACAATTTAAGTCATAGTGATATTAAGGGTGCCATGGAGTGTGCAGAGAAGATGAAGTCCTTCCTTTCCCGCGACAATGACGATGACCGCTATGAAGTCTTCCATACCCGGCTGGTGCAGGCTATGGAGCCGTACATCAAGGTGTATCACGACAACATCAACGCCAGCCGTCAGCAAAGCATAACAGATTTCTTCGCCCGCAACCCACCACAGCCAGCCCAAGCCAGTGATAGTGGCAGTGAAGATGACTTTGAGGGATTTGTCAGGGAAGCCCTGACAACTGTAAGTGACAGTGATGGTGATTCACCTAGTAATGGTGATTCACCTGAGGGCCAGTAATCTGCCCTCTGCCTCGGAACCAGCCTCCATCCCTGTATGCCGACCCATCTCTTCTACTACCGTGAGTGTTACACCTAATTTTTAGTTTTCTAACCTAACCTTTATTTTTCCTATGTTAACCTTTATCTTTCCTAACCTAACCTCTTCTATATTACTTGTTTTTTAATACCATCATAAAGTTAAGATAAAATTTTTCCTACAACATAGTTGTGTGTCGTCAAAAAGTGGAGTTTGGGGATCGGCCCGGACTCCATTTCAATTAATCCCATATGTTATGTTATTCACTTTACGCGTTCCTCACTTTACACGGGACCCTCCGGGTTACATTAACCGCGTAAAGTGAGGGTTAACTGTATATATATATACGTACATATACACTCTTAC
The DNA here is from genome assembly GCF_018991925.1 of Homarus americanus. Taxonomy (NCBI): domain Eukaryota; kingdom Metazoa; phylum Arthropoda; class Malacostraca; order Decapoda; family Nephropidae; genus Homarus; species Homarus americanus. Next base: position 13,778,808 of record NW_024736071.1, on the reverse strand, counting down.
TCTTAAATCACTACTGTAATGTGATACAGGTGATTAATTTTTATCTCTTGTGCAAAATATATATTTATATTTAAATTAATCACTGTCTTGCAAGGATTCCAGCAATGCAAATTATATTCTCCTAACTTTAGTCTGAGATATTATATAAGATAAAAACTGTAAGCCTAAAACCCTGGCTGGGCAGATGGGGAGAGGGGGGGGGGGAGCAGGAGGTGAGGTGGTACTTTTGACAGTTGGCGCCCAAGGTCTAATGTGTGTTTATTTATCAGTCCTTAAGTGACTAAGCTTATCTCTTATAAAATGCCATTGAAATGACCTGGGAGAATATAATTTACACTGCTGGGATTCTTGTAAGATAGTGATTAATTTGAATATAAACAAGCCATAATTTGCACTAGAAATAACAATTTTAGCACCGTAATCAATTTAGGACATGTACAGTCCAGCTTTGCACTAAGGTCATTTATTTCTTTTACATTTCTTTTAGTATGGTGTATACATGTAAATAAATGAAAATAAATGAAGAAATTTATGTAAATCTACCCAAAAATACAGTTGAAAAACTTTACTATTATAAAATGTAATACCTACTGTACACTAATGTAATACACTTTTTATCTCTTGTGCAAAATATATGACGTTTATATTCAAATTATTCGCTGTGTTGCAAGGATTCCAGCAATGCAAATTATATTCTCCTAACTTTAGTCTGTGATATTATATAAGATAAAAGCTTAAACCCTATTGTATAACCACGAAACCTTTGCTGGGAGGGAGGGGTGACAGTTAGTGCTGAAGGTCTAGTGAAGTACTTATTTGTTTATGTTGTTTAGATTGAGTTTTTGTTTTTTGCTTATAAAATTTCATAGAAGTGACCGGGGAGAATATAATTTACATTGCTGAAATTCTTATAAGATGGTGATAAATTTGAATGTAAACATGCAATAGTTTGCACTAGACTAAAATTTGGCACAAATATTAAAGAGCACAATTTTCTTGATATTTACTCCACTGGAAATGAATGTAAACATAGAAAAGATTAATGAATTACTGAATTGGCAGACTAGCCCATCAGCTGATGCTCACAACAAAACGTGATGTTCGTAAGGATTTCATTAATCAAATTTTTGTTCGTTAACCGATCAAGATTCTTATGGAGGGTAATTCGTTAACGGAAAATTCGTTAACCGAACCATTCATTAACAGAGGAACCACTGTACAGTACTGTACTGTGTACTGTACAATAATAATAAAAAACAATAGAATACTGTATTTTAACTTACTCTGAGGTGTGTATGTCGTATTCCCGGCGGCTTTGTTTACATAGCAAACAGCTGATTGTAGAGGCAGTCGATGATGACATGCCATATTCTTTATAGAGTGCATTGGTTCTAATACTTTCTTCATATTTCTTAATAATTTCTGCACTGTATATTAATAATATGTTAACTAAATTTAAGAATGACCAATAATTTTACTATAAAAATGCAAAAATATTCAAGAGACCAACAAACTTGATGTTCACTCCACAGTAAACAAAGTTAAACTGAGAAGCGTTGGAGGGTAAGTCGATCAGCTTATGGGCACATAAAAACTGTTCCCTGTACTGTATAAATTATCATTATGCTAACTAAATTACAGAATGACCAATAATTTTAATATTAAAAATGCAAAAATATTGAAGAGCACAACTTCCTCGATATTTACTCCACTGGAAACAAATGTAAACATAGAACCTATTATTGTATTAGCGGACTAGCCGATTAGCTGATGCGCACACCAAAGCGTGTTTCTCATAAGGCTGTCGTTAATAGAAGTTGTACTCTTAATAGAACTGAAAATCCTTATGGGATCTAATTCGATAACCAAAATATCGTAAATTGAACCACTTGTTAATGGAGGGACCAGTGTATGTATACAGACTAAATATTCAACAAGTGAAAATTTTTGCCTGTAATTTGCGAAGAAAAAAGAGTCTTACCATCTAAGGCTATATCAGCATCATCAATATTTTCATCATCGTCATCATCACCCCAGGCATCTCCAGCTATGTCACCCACATCATCAACTGCCATGGCTGCTGCTGCTCCTGCAGCACTCTTGCCACTAGCCACTGCTGTGTCAAAGAACCCCTATTGTTGAAAGGGGGAAAGTAGATTATTTTAGTTCTTAATAGGTCTATGAACACTTTGGGTTAATATGTAGAAGAAACTAATACATTGGAGTACCAAGCCAAAATACAGTATACAGGTAGACAATATTGTACCTTAATTCCTCAAAGAAAATATTTTTCCACCTTAAATACTGTACAAACTCTGTCTTTAAACGTACACACACTAAAAAGGAAGAGGAATTATCAATAAGAAGTACAGGTAGTCCCCGACTTACGACTGCTTGGACTTACGTCCATCGGTACTTACGACCTGCTCTGACCTTACGACCGTCGGGACTAACGACCGCCGCAGTTGTGACCATATTTTTTATTTATTTTTTTTAAATGATGCGCGCATTTTCTATACCGAAACGTTTCCAGTTAATGTAGTCTCCATGTATAATTAGAAAATTATGGGGGCCCCGTGTGCATTCAGCTGACTACATTAAAGGTAAGTGCTCAGTCACACTGTATCCATTCCTCATTATTTATTACTTTTACTGTACTGTATTTAATTGTAGATTTTTTTTTTAATTTGAATTTTTTTTTTTTTTTTATCTATGTCGGACTTACGACCTGGATTTGGGTCCCTAACCCCGTCGTAAGTCGGGGAGCACCTGTATTTGCTGTTTCCCTACTAATTATCTGTTGACATTTTTTAGCACTTCATATATAATTTTTTAATGTTAATAAATACAGTATTGTAACTAAAATACAAGATATTTTTTAAATACAGTACAGAAAATTTCTGTATTAAAAATTTTAGTTCTTTAATCCCTGGGCTTTTGGTCTATGGTAAGTGTTTGTCTAGTAATCTCTGAACATATCGAGATGAAACATACTTTTTGTGATCATGAGCAATTCATATAATAGGGAATGATTCATTATTTTTCTTAATACAATGCACAAATTGGGAAGTATAAAATAGTTACCATTAACAATCATCTCCAATTTAAGATATCTAACCCTTAAATGACTATTGGTCTGATGGGCAAAGATGGCAGTTTTAAAGAATGATTGAAAAAATGATTTGCTTACTGAATACAGTGGTGTAATCAGATTTTCTGTATGCATAACAAAAGCCATGAACAATGGGAGAAAAGGTACTGTATAATGAGCAGTTGGGAGGTTGGGGGTTATCAATTTATTGCTGCACATGCCAGATTTGAACCTGTTTTTATTAATTCATTATCATATTTATGTAAAAAAATTCTGTTGAATATGTGTGCACCCCGAAATTGAACATCCGCAAAACCTGAAGAGTCACATTGTAACTGGCATGCCTCATGAATGCAATGCTTTACCAATGAGTTTACATAATGTTTGCTGCAATGCTGTTAATCTGGTTTTGATCCAATCAGAATATAATTACCAGAGCATCCCCAGTTAGCTATTGTGATATTCCAAATGTGCAAGTATCCAATAATTCCAAGTATTACTGTACTGTACTTCCACAGTGAAACAATAGTAGAAAATTACATGCAACACACTACCTTCTTTCACTTATTCACTAATTCTTGCAGCAGATCTTTCATGAAGTGTGTTAAACAAGCAATGGATGCACTTGCATGTTAACTAAACAAGAACTAGAGACAGACATATAAATGGTAAAGGACACATTAGTTTCACATTAAGACAAGAGTAAAGGCAGTAAACATGGCTGTAGAAAGATCAACAAATACTGTTGGTAGAACTACTGAACTAACTTTAGCAACAGTGAGGAGTGGCCAGGCAGTGTCCATCGGTTGTATTGGTGCAGGTGGTTGTAGCAACTGGGCATTGGGAAGAGGTTCTGGAATAGCACCAGTCTCCACATGGGATGCAAGAGACTCGGCTTCCTGTCACAGTAAAAAAATGCTATTATTCCCTATTAATTCATTGCCATTTAATAATAATAATATGCCTTTACATGGTACTATGTATCTTCCATACTTTTTACAATTATTTTCAAATTGTTTACACATAGAGAACAGTATTTTCTCCAATTCCTTTTAGATATATTCCAAAATCTGACCTACATAACAAACAAAATTCCTCTTCCACATCCTTCAACAAATTCATTACATATCTTCCAAAATTCCTCTTACAAAATACAATATCCTCCAAAATTCAATTCAAAAACCCTGTAAAATTCCTCTACAGCTTTATCCTCCAATATCACCTTATTGCACCAACCCTAATTTACATACGTATCTTAAAATCTTTAGCCTCTGACCAGGGGCAGATCCAGGGGGGTTCCTGAGGGTTTGGACCCCCCTTATTCATCAGAAAATTACACTACTTTTTCTTTAATGTAGTACAGTACTCAGGCATTTTTGTATCGCAAAAAGTAATTACTATTAACCTCAGAATATCTCCTGTCAAGTGCACATGGCAATGTCCATTATATTGGTCAGATTTAAAAAAAAAACATTCTGGGGGGGACTTACTGCTTCCCCCCAAACACCCCAGCTGGGTGGGGGCTCACTGTGCGTGCTATGTTCCTCCACCCACAACTTCTTGGATCCCCCTTTTGATATTATTGGATCTGCCCCTGCTGACTTCTTCAGTGGTAAGCCAATGTAGACAGAGTAGCTAATAACACCATGTATAAATAATAATAAAAACACGTACAAGTTTCTATAAATACAAACTTTCTGTAATAGAGTCTACAGTTTGTATTTCTCAACAGCAAACATCCAAAAGCATATAAAATACTTCCTGTCCCTCTCATACATACCACGATTACAGTAATGTAGAACTGGGTGTTGTCACTTATTCATCTCTGCTATTTTTTACTTGATATTTCACAAAAAAAAATTTAGCTCACTATCTACAGTGTCATGTTTCATACAGTTTAAGACAGTGAAATACATCAAGCAAAGTAGTACCTGTACCACCCCCATCAGATTGATTCTAATGGTGTAGCAGGGATTTCCTAGTAATCTCTACCACCACCTTGACATCTTGATATGCACTGCCTTTCAGAACAAAGTGGAAGTTGGTTTGAACAAGCAGCACACTTTGCACTAAACACAATATCTCTGTCTTGTTAAGAATCAATCCCTTGTTTAAACAACATAATATTTTGTTTGAAAATATTATTCAACAGGAAAAGTTAACATCACTAACCTGAGTGTGCCCATGAGTGGCAGCTGTCAGAAGTGCTAAAGACGTCTTACCACATGCCTTCAAGACCCTAATGCGTTCTGGTACATCTCCCAGATAAAGAGCATTGGTGTACCAGCCCTCATAATCCTTACGGATTTCATTGATCTTCATCATGCGTCGCAGCTTGGCCAAATTTCCAGTGATAAGGTAGAGGAAGGACAGTTTATCATAGTTCTTGGTCTGCTGGTAGCAGTACTCAACAACCTGAAAAATACCAAGTTATTCTACATATAATACATTGACAAACCAAATAATCCAAACTATCAATGCATAGCAAAGATACTGTCAAATTCTTCACCGAGTGACCTGATTCCTCCTTGTAGGATGCCAACTTAATAATAGAACTAATGAGTAGGTTTGGACACACACAAAGCCTATACAGGGTATACAGTAATCTGCCCATTACCGTAACCGGAATCTCTGGTCCCAGGAACTCTCCAATAGCTGGAATAAATTTTGAGCCTTCTGGGAAATTCTCGGAAAACTCTCTCCATTTCGGGGATGGTAACAAGTTCCCGAAGATGAAATCATGCGCATTTCTTGAATAATTCTGAGAAAATCTGTTCTGGACATGGGAAAATTTTTTCCACGAGTTCAGATTGCATGCTCTGTCGCGTCCCCACATGCTGGGCGCATGGGTGGGCTAGTTGCTTGGGTAACTTAGGTAGCAGGCTTTTGCACTTAGTTCATATTCTGCTGCCATTGTACAAGGTTGTTCCTTCACTTGCTGCTGTTTTTTCATATATGTGTTGTGCAGTACTGTACGTTAATGTACCAGGACACAATCAGCCAAGAATACAGTTAACCCTCTCAGCCTCACACTATGCCATCGTGGCGTCGAACATAAAAGGTGAAAAACTTACGCTCAGAGTCGCGACGTCAACGTGGCGTACAATGGGTTATATTTTCGAATAACTCAAAAACTATTTAGTGAAACTGACTGAACTTTGGAGGCCATTTGACAGATGTCATTTTCTTTGTGTGGGCCTTATTACCTTCCCTGAGACGGTCTTGGTCATGGTGTGCGTGGCAGCGCAGCATGAAGCCAGTGTTGTTCTGGCCATTAGAGCGAGAGGAGGGTGTGCCGCTCAACTCTTTAATTATTCCATGAGTTTTTGTGTTAGATTATTTTTCCCGTTACAAACCTTATACCACGATATTCTATCTCAGGCTCCGAGGCTGAGAGGGTTATACAGGGTAATGTAAAATGTAATTAGAGTTATGTACAGTATACTGTACTGTACATTCATTAAGTGTGAAAGTACTGTACATAGCAGAATGGACAGTGCATGCCTACTGTAGGTTAGTGTGCAATGGTGTATGTACAGTAATACTCCGATTTACGCGGTTTCGCTTTACGCGTTTCTACATTTACGCGGTACCTAGCCAGAACCGGAATTTCATTTTACGCGGTGCATCTACTCATATACGCGGGTGAAGTATAATTTTTTTTAGCTCATAAAATTCATACAAATTACCCGGCCAGAATATAATTTACAATGCTGGAATTCATACAATATGATGATCATTTTGAATATAAACATCATGGATTTTGCATTAGACATACAAATTTTAGATCTAATGTAATAATTTGTGCAAAATATATGAAGTTTACATTCAAAATATTCCCTGACCTGCAAGGAATCAAGAAATGTCACTTATATTATCCTAACTTTAGTGTGAGGTATTATTTATTAATATTCCTTAAAATCTAGTGTTTTCACCCAAACATTTCTCAGAAAGGTAGGAGCCAGGGAGCAAGGGAAGAGGGGGGGTTGAGTCCATTATTTGAATGGACATTAACCTGGCGACTGTATTTCTCTTAAATATTAATAGCGTGTGCATACCATCATAAAATTAAGATGTTATTTTTACTACAACATAGGTATTGTGTCGGAAAAAGTGGAGTTTGGGGGTCGGGCCAGTCTCTATTGGAATTAATCCTATATGTTCTGTTATTTCATTTATGCGGTTTCGTTTTACGCGGTACCCCGTGGGTTCAATTGACCGCGTAAATCGGGGTATCACTGTATAGTATACAGTGTGTGTACAATCCCTCCTTCATAGTGGGAGAGGATAGTGACAGTTAGCAACACCTGCTACAGTAGATGGTACAGGACAAAGGCAGGCCATCCTGTATCATCATATCACCATTTGGCCTGCCTGCATCACAAGCCCAAGATGACAGCATCTGTTGATGAGTAAAGTATAATGTAGTGTATACAATACAGTAATATCTCTGTTAGCCGGAATCCCTCAAAACCTGGAACTCTCCAATAGCCGGAATTAAAGTTCGCTTGCAATTTTTACGGAAAATTCCCAACATTTTGGGTTTGGGAACAAATTCTGAGGTTGAAAATGAGGAGCATTTGAAGAAAAAGAAGAAAAAGAAAAAGAAGAAGCAAAAAGAAGAAGAAAAAGAAGAAGCAAAAAGAAGAAGAAGGAATCCGGAAAATGTAAAAAATTTTATTTCTGGGTCTAGGTGCAAATAACGATTATGAAATAATGCGCAATTACCAGAAAATCTAAGAAAATCGCGAGAAAATCACTCCAATCCTTTCTGCTCAGGGCCTGGGGACAAGGGTTCCCGGCATTATGAAAGATTGAATTATGTTTAGCTGCATCCTCACATGGTTGGTGCATGGGTGGGAAGACCAACTGCTTGGGTAACGTTTGTTTCTTCTGCTCATGATCAATTTTTTTTTTTTTTTTTTTACGGGGATTAGCCCACCCGGGCACAGGTAACTGACCCACATCAGGGCCTGGGGTGCAAAAATGTAATTGTAATAATAATAATAATTCATATCAGATAAAATTTATAATAATAAAAATACAAAATTAAAAATAAAATAATAATTCATAGTAAATAAAATTTATAATACAAAATACAAAATTAAGAATAAAATAATAATAACAATAATAATGATAAAGAACCATAAAGAAATGCAAAAATGAAAAAATCAATAGTAAGAAACAATACTGTACAGTAGAGTCTGGATTTACGCGGATTTTTTTTACTCGTTTGGTCATTTACGCGGCACCTTGCCAGAATGAAATGTTTTAATTACACGGTAAATTTCATCATTGACACAGGAAGCGGCACGGTCATCAAAACATTACTGAGTTCTTCACCCACCACAGCCGGCCCAAGTCAGTGATAGTGAGGATATGGACTTTGAGGGGTTTGACAAAGAGGCCCTGCAAGCCTATGTGGTGGATAGTGATACAAGTGACACAGGTGAGGGCCAATAATCTGCCCTCTGCCTCGGAACCAACCTCCCATCCCCGTGTGCCCAGCCATCTTTTCTACTAACGTAAGTGTTAAAAAACCAAATATTATTTATATTTCTCTTAACTATAAATTGTGTGTGCATACCATCATAAAATTAAGATATTTTTACTACAACGTACGTATTGTGTCGGAAAAAGTGGAGTTTGGGGGTCGGCCCAGTCTCTATTTCAATTAATCCCATATGTTCTGTTATTTCGCTTATGCGTTTCTCGTTTTACGCGGACCTCCACAGGTTCAAATGACCGCGTAAATGCAGACTATACTGTATATGTATGTTGTGTTGTCAAATTAAGAGAAAAAATTGAGACCCTGCAATTGTGTGTAAAAGGGGCAGAAGGTCAGATCAGCAACCTGGGACTTGGTCAAAATTTTTCTGATGCCATATAGGAGCAGTGTCTACCATTAGACAACACATTATGCTTCCAATATCTTCCCAGGCAGTAGTACCTCCCAGTGCAAATATAAATATTTCTTTAAATGTGCATACAATATTAAAAAGTAAAATAATACAGTAATAAATCAATGTAATTCTGAGCTGAACTAACGAAGCAAAGGGTGAAGTGACGTGGTTAGGTGGCAGGCCAAGACACTTACACAGAAAATACATTAACAGCACTACTAAACCATAGTCTCATAACATTTTACTTTACAATTTCTATTTTAAAATGAATTGATACATGATGGGTCGATTTGGCTACTTAGCACTTACACAACTGGTCAGTGAATAAGCCAGGGCATATGGACACACATTATACACAAGTGATGTCACAAAGTTTCGCAACCACAACTTCTGAGCAACCACATAAATTATCACAACCTGTAATCAAATGTACTAAGTTAATTACTAAAATTATTATGTCTAGTGCAAACTAAGGGATGTTTATACTCAAATTAATCGCTTCTTGCAAGAATTCCAGCATTGCAAGTTATATTCTCCTAAGTCAAGTCAGTGCCATTTTACAAGTGAAAAAATTAAACCCCTGCCTTTTATGATCCTCGAGTCCCTGACAACTACGAAGTATGCATTAATCTCCCCTCCTGGCTGTCAATACCCCACCTTCCCCTCTCCCCTCCTTCCAGCTAGCCAGGGGAGGCAGATAGGGTGGGTGAAGGTTGTTTTAGGTTTAAAGTTTCCTTATTAAATGTCAGAATTGACTTTGCAGAATATAACTTGCATTACTGAAATCCTTGCATGATAGCAATTAATTTAAGTACAAACACCTCATAGTTTGCACAAGTGCTAATTTTTTTTTAGCCTTTTAGCATAGTACATTTGAATACAGTAATTTGTTGCTCAAAATTATTATGACACACCACACACACACACACACACACACACACACACACACACACACACACACACACACACACACACACACACACACACACACACACACACACACACACACACACACACACACACACACACACACACACACACACACACACACACACACACACACACACACACACACACACACACACACACACACACACACACACACACACACACACACACACACACACACACACACACACACACACACACACACACACACACACACACACACACACACACACACACACACACACACACACACACACACACACACACACACACACACACACACACACACACACACACACACACACACACACACACACACACACACACACACACACACACACACACACACACACACACACACACACACACACACACACACACACACACACACACACACACACACACACACACACACACACACACACACACACACACACACACACACACACACACACACACACACACACACACACACACACACACACACACACACACACACACACACACACACACACACACACACACACACACACACACACACACACACACACACACACACACACACACACACACACACACACACACACACACACACACACACACACACACACACACACACACACACACACACACACACACACACACACACACACACACACACACACACACACACACACACACACACACACACACACACACACACACACACACACACACACACACACACACACACACACACACACACACACACACACACACACACACACACACACACACACACACACACACACACACACGACACACTGACACCACAACACACACACACACACCCCAACACAAACCCCCCAACACACACACAAACCCCTCTAACACCCCACACACACACACACAAACCCCAACACCACACACACAAACCCCCAACACCCCAACATCACACACACAAACCCCCCAACACACACACACAAACCCCCTAACACCCCAACACTACACACAAATCCTAACATCACACACACACACACAACCCCCCAACATCACACACACAAACCCCTCTAACACCACACACTACACACAAACCCCCAACATCACACACACACACACACACACACAAACAAACCCTAACACCCCAACACTACACACAAACCCCCAACACCCTAACACTACACACAAAACCCCCAACACCCCAACATCACACACACAAACCCTCTAACACCCCAACACTACACACAAACCCCCCCAACACCACACAAACAAACCCCCCCCAACACCCCAACACCACACACCCCTAACAAGGGTATTAAGACAGAATGCATGAGGAGTGGGGGTCTAAGTGTATGAAAAATTTCTGCATGGTAGTGAGTTAAATGTCAGCTGTTGAGCGCTTGGCAACACTCATTTCCACTCCATCTCCCTAATTACCCACATCTTTCTGCTTTCTCACTCCATATTTTAAAATGTTATGTAACATAATGTTGAAGGTATACAACTTTGCTCATTTATACTTATACTTATTACAAACTCCCTAAAAATACTTTAGGTTTTGTGTTTATTGAAGACATCTTCAGGTCATGAGACCCACTAATCCCCCACACTAAATCTACCGGACATTGCGTCAAGTCAGATCAGTTACACGAGACCTAGTAATCCCCAACAGCTACATGGGAGTGAAAAATAACAGTCTTTGATCTAACACACAGTTTAATTCATGCCCATATCATATTGATTTTTTATTTTTAAATATACTTATTTTACCAACCATCTTGATAAACTATTCTGGATGGTTATAGTAAAGAAATGGAGTTTCTAACTTAATTAGAACTGCATTTACGGACTCCGGTAGTTTAGACTCGAGGAAAACATCTCCAGCACCCAGAAATGCTCTGGGGAAAGGGCTAATGTCTGCCTGTGCAAGATGTCGAGTTTAGACACTTGGAAATTTTTCCCAGTAACCGGAAAAGATTCCGGGGATAAGGAAATTTTCCTGGTTTGAGAAAGTCGTCTGGTTAGCCGGAAATCTCTCATCCCCGGAAGTGCTCTGCACCAATTGTTCCGGCTATTGGGGATATCATTGTATTCTGTTTATTTACAATATATTTTATGAGTACAGTGGTGTTTGCATAAATAAAGACAGCTCTGTGTCTGTCTGTGTGAGATGCATAGTTTAAACTTTTGGAAAACATTCCGGGGATGTGCAATTGTGTCTGTTCGTACAAGCTGCATAGTTCAGACTCTCAGAAACCTTTCCCTAGTGACTAAAAAAAGAACTCGGAACCAATTATTCCAGCCAATGGTGATATCACTAATTGAATAAGTTGAAAATTTGACTAAAATTCACATTTTCTTTAAACACAGCTGTTGTTCACACTTTTCTTATAAGGAACAATATACAGGGTACTGTGGAATTGGAACCAAAAATAATTAAAGAAAATAATTTATGTTAGTTTTCAGGTCAGATACACTTTATTTCAATTTTTATATTAAAGAATGTTGGGACTAATCCCTGAAACTTTAAGATCTAACATGGCAAACATGTACAGTAGTATGTTTTGTACTCAGATTCATATTGTAAATTATGAAAACAGTATAAGGAAAAGTGTGTGGAATAGTTCTACTTGCTGTTTCAGCCCTTAACTTTCCCTGTCTTGAATGTTTATCTTCCACCTTAAAAAACAACATTAAATACAATACCAAAAATTAAGGTAATTCCACCAATGTAGGCAGTGCCTTCAAAAGAATACACAACACTTCTGATATACTGTACATGTATTTGAGTTTCAAGAAATTTCAGAACAAAGAACACAAGACAGGGGTGCCAAACTTACAGGGTGGTTTCCATGCAAGAGAGCATGTTCTGCCAATTTCTCCCAGCATCCTTTATCATCCAGGGCTTTTGCAGCATCTAGAGCTACATCAATATTACCACATTCCAGAGCCAAAAGGAATCGTGTACGCTCGTCTTTGACAAAGTGAAGGGCCACTTCAGGGTAACCCTTCTTCTGCAAGTATGCAATGATGGACTGGCCAACCAACTTGGCTCCACGAACCATTTGTAGGACCTAAAATAAAGGTTGAAAGTCATATCTAAATTATTCTAAAGCCATGTACTCATGTCTATGAGAAGATATTAGGAGTGAATAAAATCACGGATTTTACTCAAAATGGTGTGAGCACTATTTGAAATTATTGTGGAGTATGGTGGCACTATGATGGACCTACACTTGAGATGGGTCTATCTACTGAACTACAGCACACTTACTTTCTTCTTTAGTCTAAAAATGGAAGGACAAGCTTTAAAAAAAACTGGACTTCTTGTATAATCTTAAAAACTGTAAACTTAATGTAAATATTCATAATGAAAAAAAAGTGTGATGGCGATTCAGAATTCTAAAAGACTAAAGAGAAAATTCATTTTTTGGCATTCACATAATTCTTCACCCAAAAAGTTGATCATGCTAATTTTGGATTAACCAATTAGAACAAAATCTCTAATTGACTACGGTATATAATTTTCAATATAGTGACTGGGGGAAAATCCAATTGCCGGCTGATTACGATCTAAGAGAACAGATTAACTTTGAAATCCTACTTGAAAAACCAACAGGTAGCTGGGTTACATGAGTAAAACTATAGGGCAAAGACCAAAGAAGCCCTAAGCATGAGTACCTCGTGTATAAAAGGTGCACTATGTCCCTAAAAAAGAACTTTCCTGATGTAAAACAATACATAGCCCCAAACCATTCAAACCATCTCACAATTAATAAACTTAAGTTTCATCCAGGAAATGAAGAAAACTCAACACTGCTCTGAATGTAAATCTGAATATCTTAACTAAAACAAGTTCTAACCAACAATGACTACTGTACTCTGTTTTTTAAAACTAAGTTAATAAACCATCAAGACTCTACACATGTGAGACTACCATTCTGTGCCACCATAATTCAACTCGTGACCATATTTGCCTCATTTCAGACCTTGATAAATTATGAATATTGTCAACATCCATGAAGACATAACATAATATTTGCTGCACTGCTGTACAGAATTGATATCCAAACATTAACAGAAATAATAATACAATTATTAAAAAATTCTCAGCATTCAATATATACTCACCCATGTACTGCATAGAGCCAAGATATCCAAAAATTCTTATCTATGAACCTTTCCAAGTGTAATTTTGAGAATATAAAGGCAGTGCACTTCTTTAAAAAATAAAATAAAAATTATCATTACCATGTGTTCAAATGATAAATGTGATACATTCTATCTTTCGTTACACCCTTATTTACCCCCACCAAGGGTTCTACTATATTATATACATAATATAATAACCAACCCTTCAAGAAAGGTCTGCAAAGATGAAATAACATAAGTGAGGAAACCCCTGACCAAAACAATGTTGGCTACTATGTATGAATCTACCTAAATTCTTAATACTATAAAGAAACATCAGTTTCAGTTTCAATCTATCTAAAAACGAAAAGTAAAACAAAGGTACAGTATAACATAAACTTACTTCATCATATTTGCGCTGGACAAGAGCCAATTTGAAGCGGAATTCCGTTGAATCAATGGTAAGGACACGAGGGGTTGCTTGACGATCTAGACAGTATACTGAGCTACCAGACACCCGAGTCACATACACTGGCAATTCCAGTGTGCGAATAATGCCATGGTCACCATTTGTCAGTGCATACTGTGGGAACAAAAATTTTTTTACTTGGTAGTCCTGTCATTAATCAAACTATGAGACATGATGAGAACCAATGGCTTTTTAATCACTAGGTTACAAAATACATCACACAGCTGATTACTGCACTTGTGCCAAATGCAACTCTAATTGTGACATTAGAAAACAGAGGTTCAGCAAAGTTAATCAAGCTCACCTTTATGTGATTGCTTGTTGTGTACACAAATACTCCACTATCATCCCAGGAACCAGATTTAACCCTGTTATTCTCAGCGATGGAACAGAGGCGTTCTAGTTTGCGGTTACAGATGAGTATTGTTTGCTTGGACAGTAATGCCACAGTGGTCATATTGGCAGACCACACAACATAACGGCACTTGGCAATGCGAGCTGTTCCCAACACTCTGAGGAGTAAATGAACTTGTTAATTACTAGTATAGAGCTACAGTATATCTTAACATTGTTTTAAATAGTATTGGTTAATGAATGATGGTCTTAACACTAGTACTTGCCTCTTCTGCTGAACATCAAAGAGAGACACACCATCACTATCCCTAAGCAAGAGCATGCCAGTGCCAGCATAAAATATCTCATCACACGGGGGAGTTGTCACTTTCTTGGTCACTTCATTCTGCATATTCTTGATCACCAACTGGAGAAACATGACATTTAAATGTTTAGTCGCAAATAAATACAAAATACTAAAAAACTTAAGTTTTATCAAATTTGAGAGGATTCTTATCAACTTTTGAAACTTATTTACACCTTCTCTGTGTTTGATACTAACTATAGTGTAGTGTCAGTGACATCTAATACTCCAAAACAAATACTTACCTGATGGCTCTTGTCCATAACAGCAAAGCGGTTCCTTGCAACCCATACAGCTGTCAGCCCAGCAGACCTCTTGGAATCTGGGGAGTCAGGGTTCTGTGGGTCTGTATCCTTGGGGATCTGAAGCACCAATTTGCATTAGAAAGATATTTCTAATTTATTAAATAGCAATATTTACATATCTGAAGCTTTGTGTAGGTGTGTCAATCACTGTAGTTTTGTGTAGGTTTGTGTCAATCACTAGTTTTGTGTAGGTGTGTGTGTCACTCACTGTAGTTCTGTGTTGGCGTATGCCACTCATTGTAGTTTTGTGTAGGTATATGCAGAGTTGTAAAAAGTACTGGATTTTGTTACTTAAGTAAAAGTATTGTTACATTGGCAAAATGTTACTCAAGTATAGAAGTAAAAGTATCCAAATGTCAATGTACTGAAGTAGAAGTACTGAAAGTAAAAAGTAACAACAAAATTATTATTTGTCTCAAATATTAAAATAAATCCACAGTAAATAAAAAAAAAAAATAGTTAACTTAAGATAAAAATAAAAGCCACAGCTTTACACATGTTTATTTGCAAATCTTTCTATTAAGATTAATCAATGACCGATTCTCAAAATCATGGTTGTCCAATCAGGATCTTTTAGGCCTAAATATAAGCCCAGCATGACTTACCAAAAGAGAATACATTCAGCCACTCTTCTCCCTACAATCACTTTCTTCCTTATCCACACAAGTATCGTCGACGTGGACTTATGGTCAGCAGACATAATGTTGTTTCCGCTCGCATTAGGTTAGGAGACCTATCTGCCATGTATATGAGGTGGGGGATGACCCACACTTCTCTTCCTGTAACTGTCCCAATGCTAACACCCTTCAACACTATTGCCATGACTGTTCCACTGTCGGGGACCTCCTACCACAGGGAGTCATTTATTAGTAATAACTTAAATTTAATTTTTGTATGCTACCCATGCTTTGGTGGGTGCTTATTCCCATTGTCCTTAAATAACATCAATATTGTCTCCATATCACAAATCATAGCGTGTCCTACGAGAAATGAGTACCAATGTATTAGTGTCTGACCGCATGGTCTTGTGACTAGGCTTGTCGTCCCATGGGGTGTAATTAATTAATTAAACATTAAATAATAAGCCAGCATGACTAAACAGATGCTCACAAGCAGCAGATGCAGGTAGTGGGGTGTTGAGCTTCAGAGATAAGACACAATATCAGAAAAACCTTGGTAGCTCCATTCCATCCCCTGGGCATTCCAAGTAACTATCAAGCTCCTTCAGTTGAGGAGTTTGTGGATGATTGTTGCCTACATAACCTACATAATGACTTAGTCTGACTAAAACTCACTGTGAACTATCCCTCTTATTGGGGTGTGGCTGTGGTGATGTCACCCTTCGATTCTAATTGATGAGGGGCTGAATTTTTCGCACCATGTAACATCCGGCGGGTGCTGGCGAAGGGTACTTAGTAGTACTTACTTATTTAAGCAGAACTTTAAATACACTCAGTCTCACACACAAATATATACAGGCATCCCCCGCATTACGGAAGCCCGGGTTACGGAATTTCGCTCTTACGGAATTTGTAAATTATGACCAATAATTTCGTGTTACGGCCAGTAAATCCGCCTTTACGGAAATTGGGGTAAATTTTAACAAACACAAGGCCTCACACATGCCATTCAGACTGACAGACTTGACAAGTTTTACCAACCATAAAGACAGTTGAAGCTTTAAACATCACTCACAATGAATCTTGAATATTCCAACTGTAATCAGACATACCTAAGTTGCCTCAACAATTGCAACCCCAGTTGCAATATCAAATTCTGTGTCACCACTAAAAAATAAAACAGTAGTCCCTGGTGCACTCTTAAGATTAAGAGAAAACGGACGACTCAGGCAGCCTTCTTGAAGTGAGAGAAAACGGACTCCTATGACGGGGCACTCAAATAAACATACACATAGCTGTATAATGCAATATTAACCCCTAAATTGGTGTTTTAAGAAGGTATATCATAAATTATTTAATGTACTGTATTGTATGTGTTTATAAATGTTTATTTTCATTAATAAAAGTGCTTGAATTACTTTTTTGGGGCCGAAAAAATTCCTTTGGAACGCATCTCCAGTTTTATAATGGAAGTCAATGGGAAAATATGTTTCGTGTTACGGAATTTCGCGATACAGTCAATTTTCCGGGAACGGAACCCTTCCGTAACGCGGAGGATGCCTGTATATGTACTTTATATAAAAAATGAAATTATGTAAAGCATTTTAGAATCACAGCCTCTTTGAAATTCATTTTAGGTACAGGTATATGCAAAGAGCAACCAGCATCTAACGGAAAAGTGGGGGAGAAGAGAGGAGATTCGATGGGGGAGGGGGTATACGAGGGTAGGCTAGGTGAGGTGGGTAATCAAGGTGAGGCAGAGTACTGCGCTCATATCTGGGGTGGCTCTTCTTCTGTCCAACTGTTAAATAGGGTGGAATCAAAGGCATTTCATCTTTTTAACTCTCCTTCTTTAGTTGATAATCTTTCTTCCCTTTCTCTTCGCCGCAATGTTGCTTCACTCTCTCTTGTTTACAGGTACTTTAACGGGCATTGTTCGGTGGATTTGGCATCCTATGTACCGCCGGCACGGCCGTGGGCTCGTAACACTTGTCTTGCCCACGGTGACCACTGTTTTTCTGTGGATGTCGGTCACACTAGAATAACCTGTTACAGTACCTCCTTCTTTCCTCACACAGCCAAACTGTGGAATGCTCTGCCTTCTTCTGTGTTTCCATATTCATACAACCTGTCTTACTTCAAAAAGCTGGTTTTCCGGCAACTTCGTGGTGTAGATAGTATAATCTTTTTCTTTTCTATTTATAATTTCTTTCCGCTCTTATTTTCTTTGCCCCCCAGGCCCTGTTGTGGCTCGATGACCTGTGCCTGGGTGAACTAACCCAAAATGAAGATTCTTATGGAAGGTAGTTCGTAAACCAAGGCGTTCGTTAACCGAGGGACCACTGTAGTTGTATTGTAGGGTAGTATTACTGTAAAACATGGCTATGATTATGTAATAAATGTATTTATTTGTGGAATTATTATTATTTTATGCATTACTTGCTCTACCAAACACAAAGACAGCCAGGCAGACTGGCGACCGACTGGTGAGTGTTGCCAAGCACTTTTTATGAAAAATAATGCAAATAAAATATTCTAAATGAATTATTTATAGCAAATAATTATTAAGATTAGTAAATACAGGTATATACATTATTGGTCACCTCAGACAAAAAAGCGAGCTTAAAATAGCTGCTAAGTGCGGAGGGACCATGAGTGTCAGCTGTCAAACCAACACGGTCTCCTTATCCCCCCCTCCTCCCTCCACGCAGCCAGGGAAGTTTCTAGCAGGTCAATATATAGTTTTTCTTCCTCATTTTTTTTATTGTTTTATAATTTTAAAAGGTTAAACATTATTTTTGGAAAAGATGATTTTTCTCGACTTACCCGCGATCAGGGGTGGGGAGGGGTGTGTATTGCCACCAACACCTTAACCTGGGGCTTAAGGGTTAAGACCATCAAAATGGGTTATTTACTCTCTAATTTGATGGCAATTAGAGCTAAATATTTACCTGATACAAATCATAGTTGCTGTTATCCACATTGTGGGTGCGAGTGGTGAGAAGGACAGCATTTTCTGCAGGATTAAAAGACATGCTATACACAGGAGCGCGGGAACCTGCACGCAACTGCATCACTGCAACATCCCTGTAAAAATGCAGGAAATCTCACTTTATGCATGATATTCAATGGCCTGCTGCATTATGCATACAATTTGGACAAAATAGATTGAAACATTTCTAACATTCTAACAAACAATACAGTAGTACAGTACCTCAATATACCGGAATAATTGGGGCAGACCCCCATTCGAAAAAAGCAAATCTATGGGATTGGGGTGTGGAGAAAACACTGCTTATCTGGACAGTTTCAAGAAAATCAATTGCAGTTATAATGTTATTAGCTACTGCATTTCAAACCCTAAAGTCTAAGTGCATAACAAGGTTAGTAAAACACGAGTGTATCAACAATAAAAAAACAGTAATGAGACAACTGTAAGGGTTGGAAATCAGACATAATTGTTTGTCGACAGCTGTTTTAACAGAGATGATTGTTACGTACTGTAAAGTGTCATATATAAGTAACCACAGAATTTGCCTTATGAATAAAGAGAAAACTGTATACTGTACAGTACTACAAAGATAAAAATGAGAATACTGTAAATAAGAGCATCGAGGTATAGTATGTGGAGGGAGATGAGTGTATCTGGGAGCAGCAGGAAGGGAAGGGGGGGGCATTCCCTCCCCCTCTCTCCCCCAAAATCATATTAACACATCTTCATGCAATTTAACCATGATTCTCATATAATTTAGGTTTATTTGGTGCCAGGTTGATAAAATATTATTGTAAAATAATCACATTTTCCAAAAAAAAAGAAACCCTCGAGTCATTTGTTTACAAAGGGCAAACAGCTAATTGGCCTAGCTACCTCACTACTCATGCCTACCACAACATGTGTTCAGCACTTAGTAAATTAGTACTGTTATATATTTATTATCACTTAATAAATACTATTGCTGTGTACTTATCAGTATACTTAATAAACAATACTAAGTACAGTATAGTGTATTTTACACCTGCATATTTCCTAGTTTATTCATTAATTAGTTGCCTGATCATACAAGTAGTCAAATTGAGCCATCGTGTATCACTCAAAGGTAATAAATAATGTTTTTAGGAAAGTAACTCCATATCAAATACTATACGGTATGTTATAGTAATCCTGTTGAAAGGTGATTTGCTTTAAGCTTTCACACGAATGGATCCCGAGTAAATACCTTCCGATACAGCTTATCCTTTTATTTTGAAGTCAAATTGAAAATTACATATTATATTTTTTTCTATTATTGAAGATGTTATATTAATCATGATGAATCATAAACCATAAGAGGCTTATCATAGGAGAATATAATACTGAATCAATAAATAAACCTGACAAAAGTGGCAATGCCCAAACAGTCCCAGCCCCCGCAAAACCCCAGCCTACTTACATGCAGTGTCTTACCTCTCGTTAGGCCCAAGGCCTATAGCAGATCTGATCAGACCACTGTATACAGCATTCAGTGAGCAAGTGTTTTTCTTTTTATAATATTCTGTATATATTTGTTATATTTTACACATTTCTTAAAATACATACTGTATGTATATTATGTATGCTGTATGTATATTATGTATGCTGTATGTATATTATGTATGTGCTCCATTTATATACATTATTATTCAGCCTAGCTAGCAGTGTGTGGCAATGTATTTACCATGTCCCACACGCTTAATTAAAGTGCCTGGCGACATATGGGAGCTGTTAATGTATCACTTGCCACATGTCGCCTAGAGGCTAGTTGACCCCCCAGACAGAGTAAGGAGTGCCACCTCGCTTGTGTATCTCTGTTTATCCAGGAAATAGAACCTACGAAAACTCTACAGGTGTTTGTGTTCGCTCCTGTAGATAGAACTTGATACCCAGAACACATGCACATACAGTACTTTACATTATATTAACCCAATTCTTAAAACCCTCGTATATCCCTGTTAAAAGATATTACATGCTCTACAGAAAAAGTTACACGTAAAAATGAGCTTAAGTTCACCGATATGATACACATGAAGGCAGGACTCCGAATGAGACACACGCAGTGCAAAACCCACGCACAGACTCTCAATTGCACGTATGAACATACAAACCATACGGACTAATGTTGGATTTTCCAGACTCTTTAAAATATTTCTGGTGAACAGAGGGGCAGTCTGGAGCACCTTGGAAAGTGCGAAAAAAGCAAATTCGACTGTATTAAAGTCTGGTATATAGAAGTTTTATTGTACTGTATACAGTAGAACATGTCAGGACAAGCCTACCAGTGTCCTGGTAAGATACAATATCTGTGTGGATACTGTTAAAACTGTTAGCCTGAGCCAACAACAGTCTTTTCAACAAACTTGAACCAGATCAAGAGGTGGCTACATGAAGATTATCACTTAAATGGATGAATATATTTTCAAAGTAACTGTAGGGTGAGCAATTATGTTTTAGCACACTTACTAACCTACACTTACATCACCTGGTCAGTGACAAAGCTGAGTAGAGGGAAATTATCCAGCAACTGAAGTGTATGATCTTTTGGGGGGCTGATGGTAGATACAGTACAGATGTGCAGAATTTAAGAAACCTACTTGTTTTTGGTCAAATCAAGACGACGGAGAAAGCGCTCCTTCACATAATACAGAAGGTTGCCGTGTAAGGCGTAAGCAGGTCTCTCTCGCTCCAGCTGCAATAACAAAGAGCAATTATTAAATATTGAGCAGTTACCTTTGCTGATCTTTCTTACATTCTAAAGTAAAAGCTGTGAAATAATGTTGCAGGCTATGGATTTTTTTTCTTTTTTTAGTAAAGTTTAAGTTGGTCTAAGCCACTAAACACTAACCTCACTCAATCATAATAAATGTTCATAAAATTGCAAAAGATCTAAATAAACCTAAGCAAATAACGAGAAAGGAGTGAATACAGCAAACAATGCATCATGAAAACTGTAATACTGGATTCAGCTGTACAAGTGAACCTTACCCAAGAATGTCTTTTTATTTTAATACCTACACCTTACATATCAGATGTAGTGCCATATTCATAATCGGTACGCCATCCGACCAATCGGGAACAGTGTAGGGTGAGGTCATTCAGAGACGACACAGACCCGAAGGCAGTCCCAGTGTATCGGGATAGCTGGAACATTTCATGAGGAAGGGGTACCCACGCTATGACAATCCCGATGAATATAAAAACCCTTTTCATCCACCAAATTTTGATATATTGAGATAGAATATAATCAAAACCGATAGAAAATGTGTTTGTTGGTGACAAAGTTGTTTCCATATACTGTACAATACATTCAAAGATTAGCCTTTATTCACAAGTGTTGAATAGTCCCAGCTGATCATGTGTGTGCAGCCGTACATAACAAACACAGAGCTGCTAAATATACGAGGAATGCAGGCAGGATTTTAAAGAAAAAACATTTACTTGCAGAGATATGTCAAGGCACCTGCACATTCATATACCTGTACATGATGACTGATGTTCCAAGGGTAAGAAATGTAAATTTCATATAGCAAGCACAAATTACCAACGAAATGAACAATGTTTTAGATCAACTAAGTCAGCCTCATCACAGAGGAGTGTGACTCTATTTAAAACCTTATATATTACAGTATTTTTAAGTGGCGCTGCAGCTGAAAACCAACCAGGACACAATTTTCAAGGATGGGTAATTCAATAATTTACAAACTATAACAGTTTTGTGAAATGCTCATGAGGCTACAGAATAAATGTGACTAGGTTAGGTTAGGAATTCTTAGTTGAGTAGCCACTTGCTAAAAGGTAAGACTATATTTCAGGATGAATGAAAAAGTGCCTTTTTTGTATAACTTTGCCCTTCTCTTGAATAAGGCTAACAAGAGCACTGTGCTGTTTAAAGGACAACGGTATGCTCCATTCATGGTTATCCATATTTCCTGAGCCTTTCCTGCTCTGTGTTGTGGCAGCTGACTCAAGGTACACCAACCACCAGCCACCCCCAGTATGGCCAACACCCAGTGAAATACAGTACAACCTTCAAAACAAACCGCACAAACACCAGGGAATAATTTTTTTTATATCCTATACATTTCCTCTCTAACATTTTATATATATATATATATATATATATATATATATACAGTGGCCTCTTAATCTAACTCAATCCGCTCCAGAAGGTCGTTTTAATCCGAAAACGTTCGTTAACCGAAACCATTGTTTCAATGGGTTTTTGGGTAATTGGTTCCAGCTCACCGAAAATTTCCTAAATTCAACAAAAATGGTAGAAAAGTTCACTTACTTTGAGGTGTGTATGTAGAAGGCTCCTGGATGATGATGATGATGATGATGGGATTTAGAATGGGGGTGGAGGAGAAGGAAGAAGAGAAGGCATTGGGGTGGAAGAGAAGTCACCCCATGGTGCCATTTCACCCATAAAATTTTAGCTCTCTGGTTTAATTCAAGATTATTTTCTTTAAATCAACACTGCACTGCATTATATATTGTCAATATATAAAATATATTTCAAAATATATTTCAAAATGACCAATAATTTGCTTGGAAACACAGAAAAAAAGCGTTTAGTTGAAGAGAGTCTCAAGCAAGATGTTACCTCCAGTGAAAACAGAGAGAGACTGACGCCTGTTTGCTGTGTTAAGAGGCTGGATGCCGCGCATTAAACTAGTCACTTTACCTTCAATTTTGTTCAATAATTGTTAAAATGACTAAAAAATTGAATATTAAACTTTTAAAATTATTGAATAGTATAAACTTCTTGATATTTACAAAAATAGTAAGGAATTTAAGCCCTAGAACCGATTAATGTATTGGCGGACTGATACTAAAGCTGGTTGCCCGGTCAGTGCAAGCGAAAACATGTTGAGGTCGGTTCGTAAGAAGTTCGTTAAGCGAATTTTTTTTGTTAACCGAATTGAAGATCCTTATGGAAGGCAGTTCGTTAATCGAAATTAAAGTTCGTTAACAGGGTCACTGTATATATATATATATATATATATATATATATATATATATATATATATATATATATATATATATATATATATATATATATATATATATATATATATATATATATATATATATATATATATATATATATATATATATATATATATATATATATATATATATATATATATATATATATATATATATATATATATATATATATATATATATATATATATATATATATATATCCGGAATGCCCAATTTACGCGGTGCAACTACTCATATACGCGGGTGAAGTACATATAATTTTTTTATTTAGCTCATAAAATTCATACAAATTACCCGGCCAGAATATAATTTACATTGCTGGAATTCTTACAATATGATGATCATTTTAAATATAAACATCATGGATTTTGCATTAGACATACAAATTTTAGATCTAATGTAAGAATTTTGTTTACACAGAGCAAATATGTTCTCTTTTGTGCAAAATATATGACGTGTATATTCAAAATATTCTTGGTCTTGCAAGGAATCCAGCAATGTCAATTATATTATCCCAACTTTAGTCTGAGGTATTACAGTCGACCCTCGTTAATTCGGACCCCTTTAATCCGGATTTCGGATAAATCGGACGAAATCTGAACTGTCCTATCAAATTTCTGGTTCTGGGATTGTCCCAGTTGCAATTGGGGTTGCAATTTCAATTTCTGTCATTACTAAGGAATAAAGAAGTCACTGGTGTACTGCACTCTAAGAGTAAGAGAAAACGGACGACTCAGGCGTCCTGAAGTGAGAGAAACAAACTTCTTTGACGGGGCACTCAAATAAAGAGAGACATAGCTACATGTTTTGTGGACTACCCCCTTTACAGTATCCTTTTCATCACTTTGTAATAAACCTAGTCTTGCCTATGTGTTTCTGATAAATACCATAACATTATATATTTATACAGTATATTTAGCGGTTGTACAAACACAAGGCCTCACACATGCCATTCAGACTGACAGACTTGACAAGTTTTACCAACCATAAAGACAGTTGAAGCTTTAAACATCACTCACAATGGATCTTGAATATTCCAACTGTAATCAGACATAACTAAGTTGCCTCAACAATTGCAACCCCAATTGCAATTTCAAATTCTGTGTCAGTACTAAGAAATAAATAAGTCACTGGTGTACTGCACTCTAAGATTAAGAGAAAACGGACGACTCAGGCGTCCTGAAGTGAGAGAAAACGGACTCCTATGACGGGGCACTCAAATAAACATACACATAGCTGTATAATGCAATATTAACACCTAAATCAGTTAATTCGGGCAATCGGCTAAAACGGACACCCTTCCCCCCCTATTAGTCCGTTTTAACGAGGGTTGACTGTATTTTTTACTATACCTTAAAATCTAGTGTTTTCACCCAAACATTTCTCAGAGAGGTAAGAGCCAGGGAAGAGGAGGAGGGAGGGGGAGTCGAGTCCATTATTTGAATGGCATTAACCTGGCGACTGTATTTCTCTTAAATATTAATTGAGTGCATACCATCATAAAATTATGACGACACACACACACACACACACACACACAAGCACGCACGCACGCGCGACCCTCGTTAATTCGGACCCCTTTAATCCGGATTTCGGATAATTCGGACAAAACCTGAACTTTTTTTTTTTTTTAGATTTGTAGGAATATTACCTACGCGAACCTTAAGCTAAAATGCTGGTTCACCCTCTGCTGGGATAAAACACCAGCGTCTTTTTGCTTAAATGTAACCAGTGGCGTAGCTAGAGTGTGTGCCGCCCGGAGCGGCCCTTGAGTTTTTTTAATAGTTTTCGGTTAAAATACTGTTATATTACAATGATATTCTATTCATACTGTGCTTGATATAATACATTCACGGAAATGTAATATTTTTGCTGAAATTATGTACGTATTACAGTGGAAAGTGGGATAAAATCGTGACGAAAACAATGACTGAAATATAATGCAATATTAACCCCTAAATCGGTTAATTCGGACAATCGGCTAAAACGGACACCCTTCCCCCCCTATTAGTCCGAATTAACGAGGGTCGACAGTGTATATATACACTATATATATATATACAGTGACCCCTCGGTTAACGAACTCAATCCGTTCCAGGTCGTTCGTTAACCGAAACCATTGTTTCAATGGGTTTTTGGGTAATTGGTTCCAGCTCACCGAAAATTTCCTAAATTCAACAAAAATGGTAGAAAAGTTCACTTACTTTGAGGTGTGTATGTAGAAGGCTCCTGGATGATGATGATGATGGGTTTTAGAATGGGGGTGGAAGAGAAGGAAGAAGAGAAGGCATTGGGGTGGAAGAGAAGTCACCCCATGGCGCCATTTCACCCATAAAATTTTAGCTCTCTTGGTGTAATTCAAGATTATTTTCTTTATATCAACACTGCACTGCATTATATATTGTCAATATATAAAATATATTTCAAAATG
>NW_024736071.1:13617751-13752111 GCF_018991925.1 Homarus americanus | reverse complement strand
ACCAATAATTTGCTTGAACACAGAAAAAAAGCATTTAGTTGAAGTGAGTCTCAAGCAAGATGTTACCTCCAGTGAAAACAGAGAGAGACTAACGCCTGTTTGCTGTGTTAAGAGGCTGGATGCCGCGCATTAAACGAGTCACTTTACCTTCAATTATGTTCAATAATTGTTAAAATTACTAAAAAATTGAATATTAAACTTTTAAAATTATTGAATAGTATAAACTTCTTGATATTTACTAAAATAGTAAGGAATTTAAGCCCTAGAACCGATTAATGTATTGGCGGACTGATGCTAAAGCTGGTTGCCCGGTCAGTGCAAGCGAAAACATGTTGAGGTCGGTTCGTAAGAAATTCGTTAACCGAATTTTTGTTCGTTAACCGAATTGAAGATCCTTATGGAAGGCAGTTCGTTAAATGAGGGGTCACTGTGTATGTATATATGTATGTATGTATATGTATGTATGTGTATGTATGTATGTATGTATGTATGTATATATATATATATATATATATATATATATATATATATATATATATATATATATATATATATATATATATATATATATATATATATATATATATATATATATATATATATATATATACACAGTTATACCTACTTAGCGATCAGGTGAACCCAGAGGCTACGTTAAGTGAAATCCGCTAAGTGAACAACAGAACATATGGGATTAATTCCAATAAAACCGGCCCGACCCCAAACTCCCTTTTGAGCACATACCTATGTTGTAGTAAAAATAACATCTTAATTTTATGATGGTACATGCACACAATTAATACTTAAGAAATGAAATACAGTGTAAGTTAGTGTCCATTCAAATAATATGGACTCAACTCCCTCCCCCTCTCTACACAGCCGGCTAACAGATGGTCAGTCGATTCTCCCTCCCCCACCAACCGTCCCAAGGAGATGTGTGGGATAACCTCAAACTAAAGTTTAGGAAAAATATAATTGACATTGCTGGATTCGCCTTAAGACCGAGGAATATTTTGAATATAAATGTGTATATTTTGCACAAAAGACTCTTTATAGTTACCTAGAAAAAAATTGTATCTAAAAATTGAAGTTTAAGCAAAATATATGATCATTTATATTCAAAATGATCACCAAATTATAAGAATTCCAGCAATATAGAATTATATTCTGACGGGGTAATTTGTATGAATTTTTATGAGCTAAAACAAATATCTTCAGTTAATAAAAAAAAAAAATATCTTCTGACACTATCTGTCAATCAAGTACCCCACCTTGCCTCCCCTCTTCCAACCGGAGGTCAGTCCCAACCCTCCCCCCCACCCCCACCAATCCTCCTTCAGAGTTTTTAACATTTAGTATTAAATAATACCTCAGATTAAGTTAGGATAATATGAGTGACATTGCTGGATTCCTTGTAAGATAGGAATATTTTTGAATATAAATGTCATATATTTTACTAAAAGATACCATAGTTACCTAGAAAATTTTTATCTAAAATTGTAAGTTTAAAAGCAAAATATATGATGTTTATATTTCAAATAATCCTCAAATATAAAATTCCATGATATAGGAATTATTCTGACGAGTAATAATTTGTATGAATTTTATGAGCTAAAACAAATATCTTCCAGTTAATAAAAAAAATAATAATTCTTCACAGGGTAACAGATGGTGGGTGGTCCCTCCTCCCCCACCAACCGTCCCAAGAAATGTGTGGGATAACCACTAAATTTTAATAAATAATACCTCCAAACTAAAGTTAGGATAATATAATTGACATTGCTGGATTCAGCCTTGAATAAGGAATATTTTTGAATATAAATGTCATATATTTTGCTGAAAAGATATAGTTACCTAGAAAATTTTTATCTAAAATTAGCAAGTGTAAGCAAAAATATATGATGTTTATATTCAAAATGATCACCAAATTATAAGAATTCCAGCAATACAAATTATATTACAACCCTGACAATTGTATGAATTTTATGAGCTAAAACAGGCAGTCAGGCAGGAATTGGTAATTGAGGCAAATCTAAAAATAACGTCTATAGGACACTCACAGCGTATATGTGGAAAAATCAGCGTTAAGTGAAAGTTCAGCTTTGGCAAGGCACAGCGTATATGCAGCAGCGTTAAGTGCGACGATTAGGCAGGAATAAACTGTGTGTGTGTGTGTGTGTGACATAGCCCATATATATATATATATATATATATATATATATATATATATATATATATATATATATATATATATATATATATATATATATATATATATATATATATATATATATATATATATATATATATATATATATATATATATATATATATATATATATATATATATATATATATATATATATATATATATATATTTCATGTAAATCCACAATGAAAACGTGGATAAAAGATAATCTTGATAAAATCACCCTGTATATTTAAGCCTCTCTCTGTCCATGTAATCCAGTTGCCTCTGAAGATGTCTTGAATAAAGACGAAAGCTAAAAATTACTCCGTTGTTTCCATTTTCGTGTGATTTATCAAGGAATATATATATACTGTATATATATATATATATATATATATATATATATATATATATATATATATATATATATATATATATATATATATATATATATATATACCTAGACCCCGGCTTTGTGGGGTTAGGGATAAATCCAGGTCGTAAGTCCCGATATGGTCGTAAGTCCGATATAGATAAAAATAAAATAAAAAATAAAAGAATTTCAAAAAAAAAATTCAAATTTTTTTTTCAAATTCTTTAAAATCTACAATGAAATACAGTACACTAAACGTAAAAAATAATGAGGAATGGATACAGTACCCAGTAAAAGTAATAAATAATGAGGAATGGATACAGTGTGACTGAGCACTTACCTTAAATATAGTCAGCTGAATGCCTAGAGCCCCCATAATTTTCTATTTACAGGATACATGGAGACTATATTAATTGGAAGAAGCAGAAGAGAACCTTGGGGCTGGGTGGGTCATCAATGTAAGCTTCCTTCAGACAGGTTTATGTACTGTGGTAACTTGCTGGTTGAAGGTGTTGGATCATCTTGAGGGTGAAGAGGCAGCACTGGTGGGGCGTGAGGAGCCAGTACTGGGGACTTCTTGAAATAGGTGTCCAATTTAGATTTTTTGATTTTCTTTTTCTTTTTCATTGCCATTTCTGTAACCACTTAAGTGAATCTTCTTGGATCATTCTGTCAACTTTGGCACTTAGCAGCTCATAATTTTGATCCCATGTCATCAAAACATTTGCATTGCTTTATTAATTATAACCAAATGCCTCACCACCATATGTTTCATAGAAAACTTTTGGGGGGGTGCAGGCTCTTCTTCTGCATTTGTCTCTCTTCTTCCTCTGCAACTTTCTGTGCATCTAGTTCAATAAGATCCTCGTTACTGAGCTCTTCTGCCACTTCCAATAACTGTCCAACATCTTCAGTATCAATTTCTAACTCCAGCTGTTTACCTAACTCCACTATCTTGTTACTAATATCCAAAAATACTTCCTTTCATTAAATCCTTTGAAACTGTTCACATATCTTTTCAGGATTTACTCTTCCATATTCCATTCATGCGATGTTTTGTAACCTGATCCCATGCTGCATAATGTTCTTTATACATGACAAATCGGCCTCCTTCCAAAAACTGTCTGAAGCGTTTTCTCACCTTCAATGCCCAGCAACAGCCTGAGAAAGGCGAAGGTCGTCGCGTAAATATCGCTTTATAGGCAGAAATAACTTTGCTTGATCCATGGGTTGGATGATAGAGTAGTGTTAGTGGCATGTACACTACCTTAACATCCAGGAGTACATGTAGATCCAGGTGTGGTGGGTGTCCCCAGACATTATCCAAAATCAGTAAAATCTTGAATAAGGAATTCCTTTGTTGCAGACAATACTCCTTGGCTCATGGAATGAAACAAGTCATGAACCAATCCTCAAATAGTACTAGGGTCATCAGGCTTTCTGTTACTGCGATAAAACACTGGCAGTGTGTGCTTGCTGACATGTTTAAAAGCCTGGGGTTCTCTGAATGATAGATCATGAAGGGCTTTTAGCTTGAAACAGCTTGTCCCCCCCAACAGAAGTGTAATTCTGTCCTTGAATACCTTGAATCCGGGCATTTTTGCCTCTTTGTGGATGTATATCCGGTCGGGCATCGTTTCCACAATAAAAATCAGTCTCATCCACATTGAATATTTGCTCTGGCAAATAATTCCCTTCCACAATCACATCATCTAACTCCTCCTTAAAAAGCAGCACCAACGCCGGCGCTAGCTGCCTCTCCGCTCTCACCTTAACACTGTGTGGGCTAGCAGCGTTTTTTTAAATCTATCAAACCACCCCTTGACTTCCCTGTAAAAGGTTTGATCACATTCATCTCCTGCCTGCTCCTTCAGGCTTTGGAACAGGCTTCTTGCTTTAGCCTGTATGGATTTAGAACACTTAAGGGTACTGCCTTCTGCATCTGAACTACTATCCATATCTTAATAATTTTTCCATATCGTGGATAGGACCTTGTCTTTTCAGCACTGTTAATTATAGTTCCCTTTATGAGTGTTGTTCCTTTCACTACTTCACGAATCGTTCCTTGTCCTTCAAGAATAGTGGATATAGTCGAGTGTAGAAACCTAGGTCGCGTGAGATCGTTGCTACTGTTTTCCATTCTCATACTGTGTTATTATCTTCAGTTTCATCTCAAAAGTAATTGCCTGTCTCCTTTCCTTGGGTACCACCAGCACTCACTTTTCGCTTTCCAGTCATTATAAAGTCAATTAAATACAATAATAGCGAAAGTTCACAAGCGCGATCAGTATAGGATCGATAGCCAAGCACAAACAAAGCGGCTCCACTGGTGGAGTGCAATACGAGGCGACCCAAGCCACCCTCCCTCTCGCCGGGGCGAAAACGTTTCGGTATAGCTGTATAGAAAATGCACTCATTTGAAAATTTTTTGGTCACGGGGACGCAGTCGATGTCCCGTATGGACGACGGTCAAAGCAGGTCGGAAGTACCAATGGGACGAAGTCCATATAGTCGTAAGTCGGGTCTGTGTGTGTGTATATATATATATATATATATATATATATATATATATATATATATATATATATATATATATATATATATATATATATATATATATATATATATATATATATATATATATATATATATATATATATATATATATATATATATATATATATATTTTTTTTTTTTTTTTTTTTTTTTTTTTTTCGAGGGAAATATTATTGGGGTAATTGACGCCTGGGTTGTGGTAACAGCAAGCCATCCAGCCAATTTAGAAATGTTGGTAGCCCAGCCTGGTTTATCGGGATCCCGACCCATCGTAGTGCTCGATGCACACTTTTGAATGACCTCGCCCGACACAAGCGTATGGTGCCCAATGGTCAGGCTTCATCTGGCATGACAACTGTAAATATGGCCCATAGTACAGTACAATATACCATCAGCATCAGCAAAATACAGTACATATACAGGTAAAAAAAATCTGGTTTTACTACCCGAGTCAGTTAAGAGGTTAATGCTCGAGTCAGTTAGAGGCATGGTAATTTGTTATATGCATACAATACTTTCACTAAGCCACTGACCCTATGTTTAATACAGTGAATATGTCACACTACAGATGTGGAGGGTAATGTTAACCCTTAAGCCCCAGGTTAAGGTGCTGCTGGCAGCCACCCCCTCCTCAGGGGATAAATCGAGAAAAAAAATCAACTAAAAAAAAAAAAAAGCAAGCAGGAAAGTAGGCGGATGTTCTGGAACGTCACCCGGGGCCTAAGGGTTAAAACAAGTACAGTTGAGTCTGGATTTACGCGGTTTTGGTTTACGCGTTTTGTCATTTACGCGGTACCTTGCCAGAA
Organism: Homarus americanus; assembly: GCF_018991925.1. NCBI lineage: Eukaryota > Metazoa > Arthropoda > Malacostraca > Decapoda > Nephropidae > Homarus > Homarus americanus. The sequence goes on along the minus strand of NW_024736071.1, from coordinate 13,746,185 downwards.
TTGAAATGCTGGATTTAGGCGGTAAATTTGGTCATTTACGCGGGTGAAGTATAATTTGTTTATTTACTGAAGATACTTGTTTTAGCTCATAAAATTTATACAAATTACCCGGCCAGAATATAATTTACATTGCTGGAATTCTTACAATATGATGATCATTTTAAATAAAAACATCATGGATTTTGCATTAGACATCCAAATTTTGGATCTAATGTAAGAATTTTCATTAGAAAGAGCCAAAATTTTATCTTTTGTGCAAAATATATGACGTTTATATTCAAAATATTCCTGGTCTTGCAAGGAATCCAGCAATGTCAATTATATTCTCCTAACTTTAGTCTGAGGTATCATTTATTACTAAACATGTAGGCCTAGTGTTTTTTCCCAAACATTTCTCAGGGAGGGAGGAGCCAGCGAGCGTGGGAAAAGGAAGGGGGGAGGGGGGGTTGAGTTCATCATTTGAATGGACATTAACCGGTGACTGTAGTTCTCTTAAATATTAATTGTGTGTGCATATCATCATAAAATTAAGATGTTATTTTTACTACAACGTAGGTATTGTGTCGGTATTGTGTCGGAAAAAGTGGAGTTTGGGGGTCGGCCCAGTCTCTATTTCAATTAATTCCATATGTTCTGTTTAATCCCATATGTTCTGTTATTTCATTTAAGCGTTTCTCGTTTTACGCGGTACTCCGCGGGTTCAATTGACCGCGTAAATGAAGACCTAACTGTATAGCACTGTACTATAATATACTACCATATAACTTGCCTTGGATTTAATATTAAGTAGATATAATAATGAATGTGTGAACTAAAACACCATACAGATCTGAAAGTTATTTAAGTAGCTCAGCCTCTTCTTTGAAGAGCTACGCTCAGTGGAGCCTGTCACTTCTGGCCAACACCTAAAACTATGTTCAAACTTGTGGCTGTATCACAATGACCTTTAACTACTGTGTCTCACTACCTTTATATTCAATAATACATCCTGTTCTTACCTTGAAAATAGTCATGCCACCATCATGACCAGCAGCAAAGAGGTTGAGCGAGGGATGTGCAGCCAGAACCCAGAATCTGTCATGTTCACGACGGATGGTATGGAGACATATTCTTTTGGCCATGTCCCAAACACGGATGGATTTATCCTCAGAGTTAGATAATATCAATTCTTGTCTTGGGTGAAACATGACGCATGACACGTTGTTGTAGTGCCCACGGCAGGTGTCTACTTCCCAAGCCTAAGTAGATATGAAAAATTTTAATACAGTACTGTGAACCCTCGAAGATCCTGACTAAAATGGGGGATCACCTGTCTGAAAAAGCAGATAGTCCAAATCTTCCAGTGAATGTACTTAATGTATAAAAATGAACAATAATGATATGAAAAACACCCAAAATACAATACATATTATCCTGACCACTGGGGTTAGTTATACAGACTTTTTCCTGTGAAAAAGACATAATTTTGAGCAACATATTACTGTACTGTATTCAAATGTACTACACTAAAGGACTAAAAATTTTATCTCTTGGGCAAACTATGTGATGTTCATACGGTACTCAAATTATTTGTTGTCTTGCAGGGATTCCAGCAATGCAAGTTATATTCTACTAAGTTTAGTCTGTGACATTTTACAAGATAAAAACTTTATGCTTAAAACTAGCTTTACCCTGTTTTGGGAATGCTTCTTAGGGAGGCTTCTTAGCCCAGAACCCCTAATTTTTTAATCAAAATCTTCTGAAATCTGGATTTACAGGGTCCAAATCTTCGAGGATTCACTGTACAAATTACAGTACCCTGTACTTGTAAAATATTTCCCTTAAAATGATATACCCCAAAAAGCACATAATTATCAGTGATTAATTATTTTCATGACTCCTAAAAGAAACAGGTACAGTACATTAATATATACTACTGAATGAGACGTGTGAATGGGATAGGGGCAGTAGAATCAATGCAGGGACCATGGCCAAGGATTGAAATGGAATGGGTGAAGAAAGCAATTTACAAAATGAAGAATGGAAAGATGGCTGGAAGCTTTGGGATAGTTGCAGAAAAGCTGAAAGTATCAAGTGATGTAGAAGTGTTAATGGTGATCAAATTGACAAATGCAATCTTGATGGAATGTGTTGTTCCATACAACTGGCAGAAAGTAATGTGATCATGAATAAGGACTTAAAAGGGTTAATGCATGAACTACAGGGTCCTGAAGTTGCTAGTTCAGGCTATGAAAGTTGTGGAAAAAGTGACTGACAAACTGTCAAGAGAGAAAGTGGACATAAACGAAATGCAATTTGGGTTTATGCCAGATAGGGTGACTACAGAGGTACTATTAATGGCCAGGCAAATACAAGTGAAATATCTAGGGAAGGAGAGAAAGTTATACTTCATATTTGTAGACTTAAAGAAGGCATTTGACAGGGTACCACATGAAACAGTAAAGTAGGCAATGAGAAAACTGGGAGTTGATGAGTGCCTTGTTTGAGTGGTTATGGTTACAAGAGGACTCAAACACCACTGTGAGAGTAAATAGTGTGGAATTTGAGATGAAAGACGGGATCCATTAGGGGTCTTACTTGAGCCTTTTCTGCTTATCAAGGTCCTGGAGGCAATATCATAGGACTTTATGACTTGTCTACCCTGGGAGTTGTTGTATGCTGAAGACTTAGTGCTGCTAGGTGATGTCTTGAAGAGGTAATGGGAGTGTATGTGTATGTGGTGAACAAAATACAAGTGTTGACTATTGGTAAGGATGAGAGACTTGTGGTGGAAAGAGGAATATGGCCACATGCTGACTGTAAGAAGGGTGTTGGAAGAAACTCAATAATGTGCAATGAGTGTGCAAGGTGAGTACACAAGAGGTGGAGTGGATAGCAGATAGATGTTGCTGACTTGCAATGTTCTGTATGTGCAACTAATCATGTATCCATAGCAAGGCTGGATAAACTCAACATTGGGATATATCCCTGGACTGTGTTGATGAGTTCTGTAACTTAGATGACATGCCAGTCTAGATTCTGAAGCCTGCTCAGTTGCAAGGGTCTGAAGTGGCTGAAGAAAGTTTAGGAGTTGCAGCCATTTTTGACTAAGAGGATCTACTCTTCACTTGAAAAATGGACAGTTAAAGGGGATGACATAAGCAAGCTTGAGCAAGCTAAAATGAAAATGATGAGGTAGAAGTGCAATGTGACACTGAAAGACAGAAGAGTAAGGTGAGGTTCTATGCAGACATATGCTAAGATGGTTTGGGCATGGTGAGAGAATAGACGAGACCAATTGGATCAAGAGGTGCACTTGGTAAAAAAAAAACTACTGTTACAATTTCTGCGCGAAAAAAACCAACACTACAAACGAAGTGTTTCAAAAAACACTGAGGCATTCCCCGCATTGGTAGCCCTGCGCGTGTAAGGGTTCGGCCACACGTGCTCGAGACAAGTGATCGGCACTCTGAAATGAAACCCAGTATTAGACTTTCCGGAATTATCGACCGTATGGCGAAACGTCGTTGGGCCGGGTTCCATTAAGACAGCATGCAAAACTGTGGAGCTCTTCAGATGTTTCGGAACAGCATGGTATATTTTCCAATACGAATAAAGAATGACATAATGTGGCATTAGCCCAAAGTGAAGTAGCAATACAAACACAGATTCAAAATTCGGTTGCAAAATAATCTTATACCTTTACTATATCGACTAATTCTGCCAAACATATAATGCATTCCAATATGGCAACTCATCCATTTTCAGGGTTACTGTAGTCCACGGTGTGTGGGACATTTAATATAACATACAGTATAACTTATCTAGATATACTGACATTCTCCAGTCATATTGTAACAAAGTAATTCAATACTGTCAATGAAATAGCTAATTTTGGCCTACCAAATTAAGTAAATGTCTCAAATTCAGGCCTACCAACTCTCGTGAGACAACGGGAATGTTCAGTTGGAAAATCGTCAAACCCCACCTGTACGGTAGTTTTTTTACCGAGTGTACTTAAGCGTAAATGTAGAGGGGAAGAAAGCTAGGGTGAAGTCAAGAATCACATGATATGAAATGATATTAGAGTTAAGATCCTGACAAGAGCATGTGCAGCATGGAGAGCTGCCAACAGGTAATCACAGCTATCACATACAAGTTTGGAAAATGGCTTTACAAATTTGATGTTAAAGATGATGGCGAGAGTACCACTAACCTTGCAATCATTCATCCTCCAGAGCTTAACCTGACGATCATCTGAGCCTGAGATGACCAGAGGGAGAGTAGGGTGGAATGCAGCCCAGTTAACGCCACGGTCATGACCTTCCAGCACATGACGCACTGTGGCATCCCCTGCACTGAAAAGTTCTGGGTTGCGGGTGTGGTGGTCATCACTACCCCCAATCCCGCCCATTCCAGGAGAAACATTTTTCTTTCGAAGACCTGCCCAAGACCAATGTAAACGTTTAAAACACCCAATTCATAAAATGATCTTCAAAAAACATTGAAGTACATTCAAAAGTAATACAAAAGTTTTAATTAGGACAAACATATTACATTACATGCACATACTCTATACACCAGTATTTAAATACTTTTTTAGTTAGCTAAAGTTCACAAAATTCTTTTTAATAAGATTAGAGAGCAAATTGTAAGACAGCAGAAGCAAAGAGAACACAAGAAATACTACCAGTAGTTAATCATGCATAAACTTAAACCACAGCTGTCCTTCATCCTTCCCTCTATCAACATATACCCTCAATTCCCTCAAACTCCACCATCAATAACTCACTCTTCACCATAATCTGTTAATTTTTTAAAAAGTCGAATTATTGTACACGTATCCCTTGAGATACAAATGTTTGAGATATGATTATTCACTTATATGAAGTTCCTAAATTGACACAACTATTTCAAGATTCGCTTATACGAATTTGGGTCTGGGCAAAAAATTTATATCGTGCACCCTCTGAGAGTCAGCTGCGACAGCCACATCCCCCTAGCACTCTCCCTACCAGGATGAGGTTGAAGTTTTGTTTTGGTACATGTATTTCTTAGCTCATAATTTCGGGTACTGTATATAAACACAAATTTCTTCGAACGTTATTTTTTTATTCAGTTACATGCACACACAATCCTACATACAGAATGTCCAATATATACTATACACAGTATTTTCTCGATTTGACAAACTAATTTGAGCCACCCCTTTTCCATTTAATTGACATTTCCACTAAATCGAATTTCCGTGTTTTCACTTGATTTAGTGAAGTAGTTCACCAAATCGAGTGTGACTCCCGTTAAATACCGCAGCTTGGTGCGTGGGGTTTGTTTACATCCACTCAGTCTGTGTCCTGCTGCCACATGTGTGTTGTTCACTGCTACCTCTCAGTCAACTGCCTAATGGTATCTCCGTTAGCTGGAACAATTGGTGCAGAGCACTTCCAGGAATGAGATATTTCCAGGTAATAAGACGACTCTCAAATCCGGAAAAAAATCACTCGTCCTCCGAATTTTCCGGGTAATGGAAAAATTTTCTCATAAGTTCCAGAAATTGCCCATTACATCCTCTCTTGAACCTGGAAAAATATCCCCAATCCCCAGAATTTTCCGGGTATCGGAAAAATATTCATAATTTTCCAGAAAATGTGCCACAGAAAATTGTTCCAAAATTTGGAAAATTCCAGCATGACGAGGAGGAGGAGGTGGCGGTGGTGTTGTTCTTGTAGGTTTTGGTGGTGCTGTACGTTTTGTTGGTGGTGTAGGTTTTGTTGGTGGTGTAGGTTTTGTTGGTGGTGTAGGTTTTGTTGGTGGTGTAGGTTTTGGTGGTGTTGTAGGTTTTGGTGGTGGTGCAGGTTTTGGTGGTGGCGTAGGTTTTGGAAGTGTTGTAGGTTTTGGTGGTGGTGAGGTTTTGGTGGTGGTGTAGGTTTTGGTGGTGGGTGGTAGGTTTTGGTGGTGGTGTAGGTTTTGGTGGGTGGTAGGTTTTGGTGGTGTGGTAGGTGGTGGTTAGGTTTTGGTGGTGTAGGTATTGGTGGTGTTGCAGGTTTTGGTGGTGGTGAGGTTTTGGTAGGTGTAGGTTTGGTGGTGTTGTAGGTTTTGGTGGTGGGTGGTGTGGTTTTGGTGGTGCAGGTTTGGGTGGTGGTGAAGGTTTTGGTGGTGGTGTAGGTTTTGGTGTAGGTTTGTGGTGGTGTAGGTTTGTGGTGTGTAGGTGTTAGGTTTTGGTGGTGGTGAGGTTTTGGTGGTGGTGTAGGTATTGGTGGTGTTGTAGGTTTTGGTGGTGGTGTAGGTTTTTGGTGGTGGTGTAGGTTTGTGGTGTGTAGGTTTTGGTGGTGGTGTAGGTTTTGGTGGTGGTGTAGGTTTTGTAGGTTTTGGTTTTCGTGGTGGTGGTGGTTGTAAGGGCTGTAACGAGCGGGATGGTTGTCCGCCACTCGTTTGTGGCCCCACTAGGGGGGAGAGGACGGAGGTGAGAAGGTTGCTGCTGCCTCGTTGCACACTAGACACTATTCATCCGTCACCACAGCTGCACTTCCCCCGCTGTTCGATTCCAACTCTGGTTGTGTACTCATCTGAGGTTCCATGGGACTATGTGGGCTGATTCCCCAGTCCTTCACTATTCAGCTGTATCTCCAGTCACCTACTCCAGCTACTGCCGCGGCTGCCACGTGATCGCCACTTCCTCCACACCCTATCCACAGTCCGTGCCCTGGCGTCTATGCTGTGTGGCAAGACATCGCCCACCAACGCCAAGTGAGGAAGCTGCCCAGGACCTTCCCCCTGAGAGTGGATCACCGCATTACCAGAACATTCTACAGTGCTGGTGAGGAGGAAGATTCATCTGTAGCCGTAGGAAATACCTGTTCTTTGTTGTATTGATTGTTTTGTTTCAAGTAATTGTTTGACTCCAGTGCTGTTTATTTAATATTTGTGTGAGTGGTGTCAGAGTTAAATTAGTGTGAGTATTTTCTTAGTAAAGAGATGTCAATCTCTAATGGTTGTTTATTACCCCTTGGAAACCCATGGTTCTTGACTTTCCTTTTTATAAGATCCTGATTTGCCTGGCAAGGAATTATCAAAAGGCAATTTATTTCAAGGCATTAGCACTTCAGAGAGGATGTTAGACAAATTTTAATATTTATCATAAAAGGTCGATATAAATACGCGCAATCCGGGTGGAGGTAAAACGCTCAGGGGAACCAATCAGCTATTTGTAGCTATAGACGAGGGGCAGGACTTTTGGGCCAGCTTAGCGTGGAAATACTATAGTCGTCGTTGTTGTTCTAATGTCATTACTGCGCTTCAACAACTAAGGTTTTTAAGCATGTAACAAGGTTAATACCATACAGGTAGTTCTGCTATAACGCGATAATTGTGTTCTTGTAAAATATCGTGTTATAGAAAATCGCGTAATAGAAATAACAGGGCTTATGGAGAAAATAGGGTTAGGTGCAGATTACTCGAAATCGAAAAAATTTAGTAGTTAGCCTAACACAAAGGATAGCACAGTCTAAATAAATGTTACATTCATATCTAATAATGAAATCATACAGTATATGAAACACTTTACTTGATGGGGGAGAAGGGTGATTTTGAGGTTGATAAAATCGAGCTTCTCTTCAAGTGTTATATCCTTTCTTTTACGATCACCACCGGGAATTCTATCACCAGAACGCTTCTTGTTGATATTCTTCTTTACTATATTCACAGTTAATACAGTGGGGTATGCTATAACGAACGGATCCTACTACGAATATTCCTATAACGAACGGTTTAACCTATAAAATTGAGAATGCTATAACGAACGAAACTCCTACAACGAACATTATTTAATGTTTTTTTTCTAATTTATTGTTTTTTTATTACAAATATTAATGATATTCTTTATTTCAGGGGTTTAGATGCATATTTATGCACTTTTTTAAAATTTTTAAAATTTTATATTATATTTTTCAGTGTTAAGTGGTTGTATTTGGGGGCCTGGAACGGATTAATCCTATAACGAACAAGGTTCTAGAACCAATTAGATTCGTTATAGCATACCCCACTGTACCACAAAACTGGAGAAATAGTAAGCAAAAATCGCATTATAGCAAACAAGCGTTTGCGTTATACAAATATCGTTCCTAATTCATAAATCGCGTTAGAGCAAATTCGCGTTATCAAAACACGCGTTATAGCAGAACTCACTGTACAGTATTGTAATTGCACTCTTCCAACATCATTTAAAAAATTGAGATAAAACTCTAGTCTAAACCTAGTGGGCTCATATGGTTTACTGCATAGATTAGCACTAACTTTTCAAAACATTTGTAACCACCAATAAGAATACACAATAAAATCATAAATCATTGCATGGTAACGTTTAGAGAAGATGCCAACTGTGTGAATGGGTGAACTCCCATCAGTGTGTGAGCACCTAGTCACATCATAGACAACTCAATGTCAGTACTTGCAACCATGCTTGAGTAGTATCATCCTAATACATTACTAAAGTGTGGTGGAACTGTAAAAATGTAAATAACAAGTACCCTTGACCTTTGCTTTATGCAAATTCGCTAATATGCAAGAACCCTACTTCTACCCATAATTTGCTTAATGCGAAAAAAATTCGCCGTTATGTGCTCTGTCCAAGATATGTCGCACTAATGGTTTTGTGTAGCGTGTGGTGCGAGATGCTACAGTGCGATACATTGTGGGTGGCTAGTTAGACACCACACCACAACGTTTTGCAGTAGCCATGCATGTGTGAGGATCTATGCTTGTTGTGCTACTCTGTGTTGTGTTTTCAAGCCTTTTTGGACAGTTTTGTGGGACATTATGGCTCCTAAACATCCTGATTCTAGCCCTGGGCCTTCAACAGAGAGTAAGAGGACACAGTTAATGCTAGAAACAAAGATGGAATCATTAACCATGCTAAAGTTGGTGAAAGTTCATCTGCTCTCAACCATTACTACAATTTGAACAACTCCACCATTCGCAACATCAATGCTCATCTGAGTATCGAGGTAGGTAACAATGAGTGTAAGCGAATTTTATAATGCCAGTAGAGGCTGGCTTGTTAAGTTTGTGAAGCACCACAACTTCAACAACTTAATTGTTATGAGGGGATTATGCATTTGCCAACCACAAAGCAACTGCCAAATATCTAGAAGAACTTCAGCACATCATGAAAGAGTATGGTTTCACCGCTAAGCAAATCTTTAATGCTGGTAAAACAAGGCTTTTTTGGAAGCATACGCCTAAGAGGACATGCATCAGCAAAGAGGTAAAGAATGCTCTGGGTTTTAAGGTAGCGAAGGGCAGGCTGGCTGCTGTTGAGTATGAAATTTGGTTCACGAATCACTTTGTGTAGAAGCTGAACATTACTGCTAGGAGTCTAACCTTGCCTTCAATGTCCTTCTATTACTGGATAATGCTCCTGGCCATCCAAAACATCTCATTAGCATTCATTCCAACATTACAGTCCTTTATCTACCACCCAACGCAACATCTCTCATCATGACACTTGATCACGAGTGATTTCCACGTTCATAGGGGCAGATCCAAAAATAACAAGGGGGGGCACTATAAGCCCCCAGAAAATGTTTTGAAATCTGACCAATATCATTGGAATTTTCTGATGAAAAGGGGGGCCCAGACCCCCAGGACACCCCTGGATCTGCCTTTGGTTCACAGCTTACTTCCTGCACAGAGCCATCTCACAGATGCTCGATACTACAGACTTTGACAATCTGGGAAGTAAGCCAACAGTACGAGAATGGTGCAAGTCATTAAATATTAGACGTGCCCTCAACAACATTGATGAATCCTGGAAAGAAGTAAAGTTGCCAACTTTCCATGCATCCTAGAGTCACTCTGGCCAGTGTGTGTGTGTGCACAGCTTCACTGCAACCATGCATGACTGTGTTATTCTCAGACGATGAGTGGGTGGTGTGGGGTTCTCAGACCTTGAGACTTCAGATATTGTTGACCTCCTTGATTCTTACAATGAGCAGCAGTGTTGACGATTTCCTAATGTTGACTGCTACAGAAGAAAACAAGGAGAAAGAGGATGACTTTGTTCTGGAGGTGAATGAGATAATGTTGAAGCAGATGGATGAATTTTTTAAGTCTGCTGTTGAACATGCACAGCATGCTGTGGACATGGACCATAGTTTAGAGAGGAGCCACTATTTCAGCCATGGGTTACAGCCTACCTGTGCACCCTACAAACAACTTTATTCTCAGAACAACATGCTTCAAAACACACCACTGTTACCAAGTTCTTCAGGCCTTTGTCAACCACTTCAATTCCACACTCCATGCCAGTAGCATTACCACAACCATCACCTTCACCTGTTCCAAGATTTGAGAGTTCTGAGGGCAACATTAACCGAGCCAAAAGTTCTGATAGCTTACCCGACCTTGCTTAGTCATCTCCAGCACCACAGCAAACTACACCTTCACCTATAGCTGAGAGTTCTGTTCACCTAAATCTTAGTATCTTCGATGTTGATGACAACCCAGACAATCCACAACCATCAACATCTCAGTAAAATCCACCACCACTGTAACCACCACTTGTCCCCTGGAGCTTAGACATATGTCTTCATCTGTTCATAGAATATCTCTTATCAGGCTTACTATGTCTTTAAATATTTTTACTGCTTCAATTTAGCATTAGTGTTGTCTTTTATTATGTCTTCATGAAAAATTGCCAGACTTAAGGTTAGGATAGCTCCAGAAATGGTTGTGGAATGCATCCCATTTTCTCCGCAAGATTATGTATTCACTTTGTGATTTTTAGTTATAATATATATATATATATATATATATATATATATATATATATATATATATATATATATATATATATATATATATATATATATATATATATATATATATATATACACACAGTTGGTCCTCATATTACGCGGTCCCGCATTCCGCGTTTCACCGTTAACGCGGTGCCTTGCCAGAACCTAACATTTTCACATTCTGCGGTCGTGAACCCCATTACGCGGAGAGCGGCTGGCAAGCCGCGCCATTTTTGGATCCAAACCTCCCGCCATGCCATGTTGTGTAAGAGGCGCGAAAATGGTGCGCACAAGGTCGCCCAGTCATCAAAACATGACCAGTTCTTCACCCGCCACCCACTACAGCCGGCCCAAGTCAGTGATAGTGATAATTATAGTGAGGATATGGACTTATATGAACTTTGGGGGGTTTGACAAAGAGGCCCTGCAAGCCTCTGTGGTGGATAGTGATACAATTGATACAAGTGATACAGGTGAGGGCCAATAATCTGCCCTCTGCCTCGGAACCAACCGCCCATCCCCGTGTGCCCAGCCATCTTTTCTACTAATGTAAGTGTTAAAAAACCTAATATTATTGATATTTCTCTTAATTATTAATTGTGAGTGCATGCCATCATAAAGTTAAGATAATATTTTTACTACAACATAGTTGTGTGTCGTCAAAAAGTGGAGTTTGGGGATCGGCCCGGACTCCATTTCAATTAATCCCATATGTTATGTTATTCACTTTACGCGTTTCTCACTTTCCGCGGTACCCTCCGGGTTACATTAACCTCGTAATATGAGGACCAACTGTATATATATATATGTATGTATGTATGTATGTATGTATGTATGTATGTATGTATGTATGTATGTATGTATGTATATATGTATGTATATATGTATGTATATATGTATGTATATATGTATGTATATATGTATGTATATATGTATGTATATATGTATGTATGTATGTATGTATGTATGTATGTGTAAGAAAAACAGTAATGTAGTGTACAGTATACCCAACAAGGAAGGTGTGGTAAACTACGACAGAATTCCAGAGGCTTCTTTCTTTTGGTGAGTATAACAACATATTCTATTTTTTTTTTATTCCTCATAAAAGTGTTCTACATTGTGTATTGCAATAGCCAAAGAAACAAAGTACAGGTACTCCCCGACTTACGACAGGGTTAGGGACCGACATCCAGGTCGTAAGTCGAAATGGTTGTAAGTCGGAAATGCTTAAATAACACATAGAAAATCGAAAATGGATCTCTTTTTTTCTTCTCAGCACCACAAAACTCTCACATTTAAGCTAGCCAGCCATTTTAAAATGAATTACAGATGAAAATTTTGTCTGTGTACTGACTTTGGGACTCAAAAATACATAATTTGACCAAATTTTGGTACGACTGAGGTAGGTCGTAAGTGCGGGTGGACGTAAGTCGAGTAGGTCGTAAGTCGGGGAGGAGCTGTAGTCAGGAATAAGTGATTTTGATCGAAAAGTGAATAATATATTAGTTATGTTTCCAGGTAATCTGGGTAGGATGTGTTGTCAACGCCAGGGTTAGTGAGTGAGTGAGTGAGTGAGTGAGTGAGAAATTCCAGTCATTCCCAAAATTAGTCCTCCCGATTAAAGGGGGTTTACTGTCTCTGCGGAGCACGGCAGTGGAATGGATACAGCACTTGCCTCCTGCTCAGGGAGATTGGTTGTTCAATTCCCGGGCACTCCCAGTTCACCCAGCTGTAAATGGGTACCTAATTTTACAAATTAGGGAAGCGAGGGCAGTCGAGTGCAGTACTGACCATCTTGCCTCCTTGTGTACGGAAGGCTTAGTATACAGTGTGCTGAATCCACACTGTCCCTCAGGAGCTGTTATGCCTATGGGACCCACCTTCACTTTTTATAGAAGTATCTGATCTTAGCAGCCTTATATTTTCACATCCATAGAAAGGCTGAAATAAGCACTCCTCCATGCAAACCTATAACACATTCTACACCTAACATCTTCCCATTCACTGGACTATAACTAGCCTGGTAAATTTTTGGTATATTTTGCCAATATTCGTAAACACAGCTAATGTGTCTATCAATTTCATGTTTATCCATTGCCTAATTATCAGTGGTTATACTCAATTAAAATTATTATCTTAATTTTTTTCATCAAATTATTATAATAAATGTATTTTTCATCAAATTATTATAATAAATTAATTTTTCATCTCATCAAGGGAGGATCCATATATATAAAATCTTTCTCTTGAAATACTCCTGTTTAAGAGTAAGACTTCCCAAATAATATAACCTGCAAGAGTCAAAACATTATTTAAAGTGTTATCACTGTCAGGATCATCAGACAACAGTAAATAAGGTAGATGATGCATGACAGATCATGTACAGTACTGTGCTCTAGAAGTCAATAGAAAACAGAGTAAATAATTATGGAGTTGACAATTCATAAAAATAATTCACATATGTACACAAAAAGCAACTATAAACAGCATTATTGAAAAAGCAAAATGTATTAAAGCATGCAAACATCACCTCATATTAAATGGTGCAACAGCAAACTTACTAGAAACAGTTATATAATACACATGCTTGTTCGGCCGGGTAAAAATTTCGCTCCCTCCCTAAATATGGCAGCATCAACCCCAAATGAGATAAAACAGCACAACCGTACCAGACAACAGACAGGATAAATAAGTTTGGAGACTCATTCCCATGACTCAATTTCACCACGGGGAGCGAATTTTTTTTTCCATGACGGCACATATAAATACAATATGCACAGTTGTCAACCAATAAATTACATTAATTACTGTAGTAAACAAGTGAGAAATGTCACACACCAAATGATACAATAGCTTAGCTGGCATTCACATACTGAAATATCTGGTATAGTAATGCTAAACTGTATAGTTAAACCCCAATTTAATTCAACAAAATTTGTAATTCTGATCATTACTTCTGTGCTGTGGTGAGAACATACTCATCAAAAAAGATATGATTTGAACTATATTCTCATTTTAATTTTTATTTTTTTACACCATGTATACATAAACAAGACATTCAAGACCTTAAACATCCAATGTGAAATACAACAGCTTTTCCTATTGTACAAGGTTTAATTCTGAGGGTGATGTTATTATGAAGAGAGAAACCACTACGGTACTAGCATTCCAGGGCAGGGAAACCATCATTTGTTCATTCATTCAACATCAATGACAGCAACTCCACTTATATCATTCTTTAACCATACGTATCAGACTCCCTCTCCATGCAGCCACAGCTCACAGTATAATGGGTGCATGCCTCTTAGTACAGTATTAACTTTCTTCTCCCAAAAGTCACGTCTTTACACGTACAGTTCTGATTCAAGTAATGGGCGAGATGCTGTTAAAATCAAACTTCTCTTTATGTAACCAGTATTAATGTACATGCAAGATGATATAATGAAAATATAAATGGAAGACTGATATTGAAATCCATGTTTTTGGTCAAGAATATGGCTGGGTGGATCTTGTAATGTACAGTATGTGATAAATAAATAAATAAATAAATAAATAAATAAACAAATAAATAAATAAATAAATAAAATAAATAAATCTCTCTCTCTCTCTCTCTCTACTATTACCTTTAAAGAGGAAAATTCAAGTAAAATTGCTCCCAAGAGGTAAGAGTTTAAAAAAGTCTATGTCTAGCTACCAACGCGCACACACACACTTAACTCTTCTAGCAGGCCACCACCTTAGACCAGTATTGTTCCTCCATGCTCAGTTCTATGCTAACACCAATATATATATGATCTAAGGCACTGTCAGTTGCATACTCTATATAAAAACTTCCTTTCTACAAAATGAACACCTGATGAATATTCAGATTTACAAAACATACCTTTGTAAATAGGATTATTTTAATATAAAGTTAAATTCTCCTGGGAAAATACCTGAATGAAGTTCCTTTACTTTCCATAGTGTGTAAATTCTGCAACCAACAAGTATCTTTGGAAGTGGTAGCCTGAAACAGGTGTTCTTTCTCCTACTGTCATAACTGACATACTCTATCAAGATTCAAATTATCATTCTATGTTCAATATTTCTATCTCTGTACATCTTATTGTTTCCCTGAATGCCTACTTTTATCTCATTTCTATATCCACTTTCTTTAAATTTTCTACCACAAGTACACTTTAAGAGGCAAATGTTTTTCACATATTGTTCTATATTATGTAAACAATAGCTTGAAAAATTCAACTTCTATAGTCATTACAACACAATATGAACCAATAAGTATTCTCAGCATTGCTGTTAGGTGTTTGACATTTGCTGCCGATTTAGTAGGAAACTAATTCACAGTCTCCCTCTTTAAAATGCGAAGTGTGCAAGACAACACACGTGAGATGATTTACCATGGCAACCAGTATATTTAAAACAACAATTTGTACGGTGATTTATTTCACACATCATCAGAGAGTAAAATGGTGTAATAAAGTTCAACTCACTAGCCAGCTCACAAGCACAGAACATACACACACTATTGTTTTGTGAATTAAATGTATAACAAGGGTTATCTATTTCAAGAGTGTGTAATGCCAGACCATAACTAAGTACTGCACTTACAATAATATACTGCAACAAGAGTATTTTAACTTTAATTTTAAAATGGATTTATTTTCATCTACACATAACAAGCACACAAAAGACTACAAAGCAGAAGAGCTGTTACACGAGATACCTGGACAAGGAGCATGAAAGACTTGGACAAGAACAAAGCAGCAGTGGCAGCACTACTCACGCTGGTACCCAGGAGTGTTGTTGTGCGAGCTTGAATCAGGGTCAAATATGCTGGGCCCCACTCTTGCTGTGACTTAAGTTAGCACGTGTCTTTCAAGTTGTGTTGTTCTTCCAACTAATGTACAAGACAATTTACCAAATAACTTGTCACATTACAGTGTGCCAGTAACTATACTCCCCATATGCCACATTTTTAGAGGCAAAACAGATTCATAATGAATATACAGTTATGTGTTGTGTCTCATTGCCTAACTTGATGGCAAGACTGCTTCCCAGTTGCTGATAAAAAATCTCTACATTCGCATTACACAATAGTATTGCTTGTCAGTCACAGTGCAAAGAAAATTAATAGAAATGGGAAGGACATAGCTACAAGAGTGGACGAGTGAATTATCTATGAGGAATGAAAATTATTTAACAAAGGCAGGTCTCCCTACATTTCTGCTATGGGTTACAAACACTAGTTCCTCAATATGTCAGGCAATGTCATGAAAAAGGTGCGAGTACTATGGTTACCATACCACCCAACGGCCATAACCCTGGACAGTAATGATAATTTGTTTTAAGTATAGTAACTTACCCCATTAAATATCTCTATAATATTCCACATACAATACTAAACTTGGTTAAATTTATTAAAATTTTACTTGATTTATCATGGACATAAATCCCAAAAGGCAAGGATATAACAGGGGAGGGTAAGGAGCAGAAGTTATGAGAGGAGAAGGAAGAATAAAGGTAAAGAGGAGCGGAGGAAAAGAAAGAAGAGGTTTTGTATCAGTGTAGTGGCAACATTAATAATATACTCTAAGAGATAAAAAAATTTCAATGTCTGGGGATGTGAAGCTAAGACTTGGTGATGGATGGAGGGGAAGGAGAGAGAGAGAGAGGTAACAGAGAGGATGAAAGGAGAGGAATGGGAAATTAGAGGTTACAAAGGGAGGGTAGAGAGATAAAAGGAAGGAAGAACAGAAAAGGGGGTGAAAATTCAATGGATGTAAGTTATAGTAAGGAAGGAAAAGTCAAGAGAAAGAAGAGAGAATGGGATAAAGGAAGGGAATGAAGAAGTGAGGATTATGGAGGGAAGAGAAAGACAGGGTTAAGGAAGGGAAGAGAAAGATATAAGGATTATGAAGGGAAAGAGATGGGGATAATGAAGGGAAGAGAAAGAGAGAGATAATGAAGGGAAGAGAAAGAGACAGGGATAATGAATGGAAGAGATACAGGGATAATGAAGGAAGAGAAAGACAGGGATAATGAAGATAAAGAGACAGGGATAATGAAGAGAAAGAGACAAGGATAATGAAGGGAAGAAAAGACAGGGATAGTGAAGGGAAGAGACAGAGATAATGAAGGAAGGAGTGTTCAGTCATTCTATCTCATTGCTGACTGTGCTACTAACTTTGTGTGGTGGCGCATGCTGTATTGTTAACCTTTTTTATGTCATGCTTCAATTACAGTTTCTTAATAAACTTCAGTCAAAATAAAAACACTGTCCTACTTTCCAAATACACCCAAACATACCCTTCTACAACTTTACCAACATCTAAAATGATGAACTCACTTCTGAGGCAGACAGAACAAACGTTTCACTGAGAACATCAACTACAGTTTCCCACAGTATACACTTCTATCTACGTCAAGCTGTATGCTCCAAGAAGAGGAAATAATCTCCTCAAACCCTATAACAAAATAAAAGAAGACCCACTCATAAAACACACTAATAAACAAATTTTGGGGAGTTTAGGCAGCCGAGATAAAACCTTTCACAGGATGTAGGATTTAGGCCTCGTATAGTATAATACAATACAGTATGCAGTTGAGTGGTTCCCTGCTGGTTGAGTCAGTCCAACTGAGCTACTGGGTCATATTAACTACTGTACTAGACAGTTTTGGCTGCCACCTCCTAGACCACTACTGAAACATATTACTGTACTGTAGTCTAATAACCAAAATGCCATGATCTCAGAATGAAAAACTTAAGAGAACAAAAGCTACCACTTTCTGCAGTTATTGGAATAACCTTTATCATCACTAACAGCATAGCTCTAAGTGACAGTGGTAAAAATTAACCCAACTTTTGATAAGATATATAACATTAATATACAGTGGAGTCATGATAATGAGCAAAATACAAATTCGCATTTTTAAATTTGCAGGTACAGTACCTCTATTATTACTGTACTGTACCTCTATTTTAAATTTTGCTGTAAAAAATCATAATTCATAGCCAAGCGCCATATGAAACCATAAAAGGTATGAAATATAATTTCAATACTCAAATGTGACTTGGAAATAAAGAACATATAATATAAGAGCAAACAAAGAATGAGAATGAATTCTAAGGGAGGGAGGGAGGGAGGGAGGGAGGGAGGCTGGCTGGCTGGATTCATCAGAAATTCCCCAAGCCGTGACCCCTTTATAACAACAGTATGCAATTTTGCCCTAATTCCCATATTATTTAAGTTCATTTGGTGTTGGAATAATAATAATACAGGTTGTACCTCTCTAGACCGGCAACCTCGGGACCTGACCGGTGCCGGACCATGGAAATTCACACTTTTCCTGGGTAGATAGTGACTTGTGCATACACTTGGAAGCACTAGCACCACTTTCACTGCTTCGTGGTCTCTTTGAAGACATATTGAAGGGTTAAATGTTGTACAGTAGGTTCTCAAATTTTGCGAGTTTTTAATTAGAAGTTTTTTATTTGGACACAAAAAAAACTGCACAATTTAAAATTTTGACGGGGAAAACTTGAATTTCGATGGGTTTGAGCGGCCCGCCAACGTTCAGACATGCACAATTGTGTAAACAGCGTCATTTCTCGATGTACAAAACTTTCATTATTGTTTATTACTGAATGTCTTTTTGATTGAATTAATGCTTATGTGTGCAAAATAAACAATACAATTCATTAATAATACGTAGAATACAAAAAACACGAGGAGACGAGACAGCATTGTTTTCGTTGTTTACAAAACCAGTGACTGACTGGTTCTACATATAAAACTGAACACAATAAGACCCTGGTTGTAGCTGTAGTAAAATAAATATGGTTGTTTTAAGTAAAAAAAAATAAGAGATCGCGTATGTAAGTGCGCACATGTGAAAACATATCATTACATAAGCATATGAAAGCAACACTTATTTACTGTTCATATATGTTTTAATTAATGTTTCTTTATTTTTTTTATTGAATTAATGTTTGTGTGCAAAATAAACAATACAATTCATTAATAATACGTAGAATATAAAAAACACGATGAGAAGAGACGGTATTGTTTTCGTTAATGTTTACAAAACCAGTGACTGATTGGTTCTACAGTGATACCCCGAATTACGATTTACGCGGTCAATTGAACCCATGGAGTACCGCATAAAACGAAAACCGTGTAAATGGAATAACAGAACATATGGGATTAATTCCAATAGAGACTGGCCCGACCCCCAAACTCCACATTTTCCGACACAATACTTATGTTACTTTTACTATACCGTATTTCATTTTAGAATTTCTATGTATTATTTTCGCCTTTTCGACTTACGACCTAGTCGTCTGGATGGAACCCCGTCGTAAGTCAAGGAGAGACTGTATACAAAAATATAAAGCATCTGAAATGTATGCCCACATAACTTGTAACTTGAATTTTGTTGAAAAGTCATTCCAATACTGTATCTATAATAATATAAATAATAACAATAGTGTAATAATTTCATATGATACAGAATTATAAAAATAAATTATTGTACTGTATACAATACTACCGAGATCTTGCGTGTACACCACACAAAGCATTTCACATACCGGTATCTGCATATTTTCAAATTAATTTTAAAATAAGGTACAGTATATCTGTTGAGTACAGTGTATACCAATTCCCCATTAACGCCATTTCAGTCAACGTCATTTCGTTATATCGTTATTAAAAAAAATAGAATTATGAAAATGATAACTGTACAAAAATTAAAAAAATTGTGTACAAAGGCACTCAGCGCCAGATTGTGACAACAGTTGGCTGTGTAAGCGACTAGTGTGGGTGCCACATTTGTTTGTTACTGTTGGTTGGTTGATTGATTGATGCTCTTCCAATATTCATTTAAAATCCAATTATAAATATATTTGAGCCCTAGAACAATGAGTGCTAAACAGAAGAGGAAAATTGTTACATTAGATGTTAAATTAGATCTGGTAAAGAGATTTGAAGGACAGTGAGCTGGGGACATAGCAAGAGCTGTCATTTTGCAGCCTACACTGTAGGTAAGAACAATTTGTGGAAATGCAGAAAATAAAAATATCAAATCAAGTGCTAAAAGTGTTACTCCATTATCTGCTACAAAGTTAACTTGTAACAGAAGTGGCATCATGGAAAATATGGAAAGAAAGCTAAACATGTGAATCGAGGATCAACACAAAACTTTCCATGTTCGTTGCTCTCCATACAAGCAAAAGCTCTAAGTTTATTTGAAACTTTAAAACAAGAAGGTGATAGTGTTGAAAGTGAAACATTTGTGGCAAGTTGAGAAAATTTTGACCAGAAATACAGGTTGACAATCCCTTATCCGAAATCCTTGGGACCAGAGGCATTTCGGATTTCGGAATTTTTCTGTTTTCAGAATGGTTACTTATTTTTTTTTGTATTAGCCCATCCGGGCACAAGTCACTGACCCACATTGGGGCCTGGGGGGCAAAAATATAATAATAATAATAATAATAATAATAATAATAATAATAATAATAATAATAATAATAATAATAATAATAATAATAATACAGTTAACCCTCACTTTACGCGGTCCCGCATTCCGCGTTTCCACGTTTACGCGGTGCCTTGCCAGAACCTCACGTGCTCACATTACGCGGTACGTGAACCCCATTACGCGGAGAGTGTCCGGCGCGACGCTATTTTTAGATTCGCCCCACCCGCCACCCACCCGCCTGCCTGCCTGCCTCTCCCTCCTCCTCCTCCCTTCGCTTGGGCAAGCGGCGCGGTAAGGTTGCGCAGTGTGTGTCTTTGTTGCGTTATCACTGACGTCATATGACGTATCAGACCTGTGATTGGCCATGCATCCCTACCCCCCTCTGCTACTAGCTGTAATTGGCTTAAAGTATTATGACGTGTCCACCCGGGGGAGGGAGGGAGGGAGGAAAGACGACGCTTGACCTAGCCGCGGCAGTTTCATCCCTCAAGGCCACTCCGTGTAAACGCGCATCCATTGTTCCGTAAAATGGCTTCCGCCGGACCACCACCCCCAGAGAGAAACCTTTCCTTACCTGGACCCAGCGGCACTAAACCAAAGAAGACACGACGTTCCTTAAGCTACGAGGTGAAGTATAGCATCATCCAAGAGTTGGAGAAAGGAACAAGGCAGGTTGATTTGGCGCGCCAGCATGGCGTGAACGAATCTACGATCCGGACTATAAAAAAGGATTCAGCCAAGATAAAGGAGCACATGAAGATCACAAAGTCTCCAGGTGCTTCTATGATCAAGTATTTTCACAACCAGGTGCTTCTCAAGACAGAAAAATTACTTGTGAGGTACTTGGTGCGTCAGGCGCGACGGAACATGGCGGTCGACACGCGCTCTGTTAAGGACTACGCACGTGAACTGTACATGGCAGTGGCACGAAAGATGGGAACTTCAGAGCCCAAACCCTTTAATGCTTCCTCTGGGTGGTTACAGAGGTTTAAGATCCGGAACAAGATCACCAATATAAACATTGGTGGTGAAGAAGCGAGTGCTGATCGTGCTGCGGCTCGGGAATTTCCTCCGTTTTTACGTGAGATTATGGAGGAAGGACAGTACAGTGACGACCAGGTGTTTAACATGGACGAATCTGGTCTTTTCTGGAAAAAGCTACCTTCCAAGTCCTTCGTTGTGAAGAATGCCAGCAGGATTCGGGGCCGGAAAATGCAGAAGGAACGCATCACCGTCCTGTTTACCACCAATGCCTCCGGTACCTGTAAGCTCAAGTTATCGGTGATCCACACAGCCCGCAAGCCGCACGCCTACAAGAGCATGGACATGACCAAGCTAAATGTCCACTGGCTGACCGCACGTAAGGCATGGATGTTCTCTACACTGTCCCTCTCCTGGTTTGATGACTGTTTTGTTCCCGATGTAAAGAAATTCTGTGAGCGACAGAATGTCCCATTTAATATTTTGTTGCTGCTGGACAACGCACCAGGACACTCGCCCCTACTGTTAGATCGTCACCCCAACGTAAAAGTGGTCTTCCTTCCTCCCAACACTACGTCTTTAATCCAGCCCATGGACCAGGAGTTGATTTGCAATGTGAAAGCTGCATTCTCAACAAAAAAATTCCAGCTCCTGAACGACTACACCAACACCAGGGAAGAGTTGCGTAACCTGAGTGACACCACCACCGATAGCAAGAGCGAAGAAGATGAGGATCAACAGTTAGAACAGCAAAAAATACTCTTCAAACAATTCTGGAGAGTATTTAACATCAAGAAAGCTGTGGACTTCTTGGTGGAGTCATGGGATCAGCTGTCTATTGCTACAATTCGTCACGCATGGAGACATGTGTTGCATGGAATACCAGGTGAGAGGAGGAGTCAATCTGTGACTGGTGAGGTTCAGAATGTTGCAGTAGCAGTGGACCTTGCCAGAGAAGCTGCGCAGACTGTTACAGTTCCAGGCTTCTCCGAGACCACCAACGACGACATCCTGGAGGTGATCAGAGATCCTGAAGTGACTGCCGACGAGATGTTGGAAGAAGAACACGTCAGTGAAGAGGAGGAAGAAGGTGCGTCATTCTCCGAAGAACACAATTTAAGTCATAGTGATATTAAGGGTGCCATGGAGTGTGCAGAGAAGATGAAGTCCTTCCTTTCCCGCGACAATGACGATGACCGCTATGAAGTCTTCCATACCCGGCTGGTGCAGGCTATGGAGCCGTACATCAAGGTGTATCACAACAACATCAACGCCAGCCGTCAGCAAAGCATAACAGATTTCTTCGCCCGCAACCCACCACAGCCAGCCCAAGCCAGTGATAGTGGCAGTGAAGATGACTTTGAGGGATTTGTCAGGGAAGCCCTGACAACTGTAAGTGACAGTGATGGTGATTCACCTAGTAATGGTGAATCACCTGAGGGCCAGTAATCTGCCCTCTGCCTCGGAACCAGCCTCCATCCCCGTATACCGACCCATCTCTTCTACTACCGTAAGTGTTACACCTAATTTTTAGTTTTCTAACCTAACCTTTATTTTTCCTATGTTAACCTTTATCTTTCCTAACCTAACCTCTTCTATATTACTTGTTTTTTCATACCATCATAAAGTTAAGATAAAATTTTTACTACAACATAGTTGTGTGTCGTCAAAAAGTGGAGTTTGGGGATCAGCCCGGACTCCATTTCAATTAATCCCATATGTTATGTTATTCACTTTACGCGTTCCTCACTTTACGCGGGACCCTCCGGGTTACATTAACTGCGTAAAGTGAGGGTTAACTGTAATACTGTAATAATAATACAGGTAATGATAATAATTCATAGGTCTAGGTCGTGTTACTCACTTTTTTCTTTTTTTCATTCTCGTATTTCTTTATAATTATTATTATTATTTTATTAATACAGTATTATTGTTATCTTTATTATTTTATTTTGGCGTATTTTTAATAAAAATTTTTATTTACTATGAATAATTACAGGTATTATTATTATAATTATTATTATTATTATTATTATAATTAGTATTGCTATTACATTTTCGCCCCCCAGGCCCCAATGTGGGTCAGTGATCTATGCCTGGGTGGGTTAATCCCTGTATTAAAAAAAAAAAAAAAAAAAAAAAAAAAAAAAATTGTTCCACAAAAAACTTTCGGTTTTCAGAACTTTTCGGTTTTCGGATAAAGGGTTGTCAACCTGTATATCCAAGGAACATAACCCCCATTTATATCATTGTGTCTATGGTAAAATCGTTTTCACGTAACGTCATTTCACTTAAAGTCGTGGTTTTCAGGAATGTAACAAGGACGTTAATGGGTGAATTGGTTCCAGTTCAACGGTCATTGATTACCAATTGAAAAAGAAAAGAAGGTTAAATTGCCAACTTCTATTAAACCTTATTCAGCAAATAATAATTTTAGAGTAACGAATGTCTTTCATATTGTTCAATCTAAAAATAAAGCAACTTCTAAACAAGGAAATATGCCATATGCAGAATAGTATACACTAGAAGTGTTATCAGCTTGTGTTGCTGTATAATCAGGAATAGCTGTCTTTTATATATTTTCTTCGTATTTCAAGCACAGGATTGGGTCATACGGTAGTTCTTTTACTTTTGCTACCCGTCTTAAATGGCAGAAAAAAGTTAGGTCGTGAGAAATTTGGCTCAGCAGTTCATTAATATACATCTTACTACAGTACAACAGCATCCAGCCCAGATACCACTGTTTGAACTAATCATACTGAAAACTGTGACCACCTCGTTGGACGATTGCACAATACAGTGACCCCTCCGTTAACGAACTCAATCCGTTCCAGAAGGTCGTTCGTTAACCGAAAAGTTCGTTAACCGAAACCATTGTTTCAATGGGTTTTTGGGTAATTGGTTCCAGCTCACCGAATATTTCCTAAATTCAACAAAAATGTTAGAAAAGTTCACTTACTTTGAGGTGTGTATGTAGAAGGCTCCTGGATGATGATGATGATGATGATGATGGGATTTAGAATGGGGGTGGAGGAGAAGGAAGAAGAGAAGGCATTGGGGTGGAAGGGAAGTCACCCCATGGCGCCATTTCACCCATAAAATTTTTGCTCTCTTGGTGTAATTCAAGATTATTTTCTTTAAATCAACACTGCACTGCATTATATATTGTCAATATGTAAAATATATTTCAAAATGACCAATAATTTGCTTGGAAACAGAAAAAAAGCATTTAGTTGAAGAGAGTCTCAAGCAAGATGTTACCTCCAGTGAAAACAGAGAGAGACTAACTCCTGTTTGCTGTGTTAAGAGGCTGGATGCCGTGCATTAAACTAGTCACTTTACCTTCAATTATGTTCAATAATTGTTAAAATGACTAAAAATTTGAATATTAAACTTTTAAAATTATTGAATAGTATAAACTTCTTGATATTTACTAAAATAGTAAGGAATTTAAGCCCTAGAACCGATTAATGTATTGGTGGACTGATACGAAAGCTGGTTGCCCGGTCAGTGCAAGCGAAAACATGTTGAGGTCGGTTCGTAAGAACTTCGTTAACCGATTTTTTTTTCGTTAACCGAATTGAAGATCCTTATGGAAGGCAGTTCGTTAATCGAAATTACGTTAACCGAGGTGTTCGTTAAACGAGGGGTCACTGTATAGGTGTAAATTTTTAAGAGAAACTGTAGAATTTAGAAGTGAACAAATGTTTGAAGGTATGAATATTGCTGACAATGCACAGGAGAGCAGGGATGTAGCATTAGCTGATAGATGACTTGGGAGGGGAGGGGGAGCAAAAAATTATTACTGTACTGTACAGCATGTACAGTAATCCACTTAATATGCTTATTATTGAATTATAATCACTGTACACCAAATTATTTGTTAACATATTTTGTGGCATTTTAAGACTTTTCGGGAAGCATTTTATTCATAAGAACATATGTCAGCTTATATACAGTAATGGGAGTCTATAGAATATAGTATGGTCCATTTTTAAAAAAGGTTTTTTAATCGTACAACATATGAGTTATCCAGATCGTATTTCCTCATTTTTCTAGCAAAAGTGCAACAAATCATGCACCAAAAATTATCAACCATAATGGACCCTACATCATTAGGTTTCCTCTTATCATGTGAACTAGTTCTGTTGAATTTCATGAAGTACAGATGATAAATGGTTGGCTACTCTCCCATATTGATAATACAGTCACACAGTAAAAAAAAAAAATAAATATAAATAAATAACTCTTTCTCATAATAAACTCTCATATCCCACTCTACTCTACACAGCCACCTTTACATCTCACATGTCTTTGTTAGTTGTAACGTTTTATATCCCCATTAGTATCCTTCCAAAACTTGAAATTATACTAATACAAAGTTCTCAGAGTGTATATCAATTATTTATGTTTATTCTATATTGGGGTTTTCCAATTTATTCTTAATTTCATGAAACTGCAATAAAAGCCTTCTCGTGATTAAAAAGTTTTAGTTTCTGCCTGGCTATGAGGCACATTATTAGCTCAACTGCACATTATGAAACAAAATGTCACAAAAAAAATTAAATCATTAATCTCATCAAACTGATCAATCATCTAATCTACAATATTTGTCTCCTTTTCATGAATAAGACTCCTGTATGAAGGTCTTTATGTTCAAGGATTATTATACAGCATTACTATAACTTTTAATATACCTGTACTCATACCTTATACAGTAAACCCTTGCTATTCGCAGGGGTTTGGTTCCAAGGAATGGTGTGAAATGGTAAAACCCGCGGATAACAACTTATACTACCTTAGTGTACTACTGTATACAGGTACCTATACTGTATCTGAGAAACTTATGTCACGAACGCTACTCTCCTTCATGTGTGAAGTTTGGAGCTTGATGAAGTGTACAGTAGGATAAAATCTGGTTACTGAAGAATAGGGATATCATCAGGATCACTGTTGAAAGAGGGTGATGCAGTGGTAGTTGGTGGAGAAGTGGGTGGCAGGGAGGCGGGTGGTGGGCTGGTACATGGTGGGGAAGCGGGTGGTGGGGTGGCACATGGCGGGGAGGCAGGTGGCGGGGAAGCGGGTGGTACATGGCAGGGAGGCGGGTGGTGGGGTGGCACATGGCGGGGTGGCACATGGCAGGGAGGTGGGTGTTGGACTGGCGGCAGGGAGATGAATTAGCTGGACGAGCAGCTACTTCTTTCTTGAAAATATCATGATTGGTACAGTAGTGTTTCCTCTTGGCTTTGAAGTTTCTAAATGTTTTACTCCACTAGCACTGACACTAGGCAGTCTTTTAGGGGCCATTTCACACAGAAACACTAAAGTTTTGAGTACAAAATGAGATGCTGCGTCGTAGGCAATGGTTGAACGCAAACATAGGGAGAAGAGACGCTGCGGGCACGAGGGGATGACTTGTTGCGCTGTGGGAGAGGCTTGTAAGCAAGCCACCATCTGCTTACTGCAAATAGTCGAAATCACAAATTGCAAGCCCGCAAATAGCAAGGGTTTACTGTACATTAGCTTTCTCGCCAGGCTGTAACATTTCACCAAACAAATGCCGTTTTTCTTCAGTGAAACAACACACTGGTTGCCCTCATGCACTAAAGTAGAACATCCAAACATTTATTATATTGTGTATCCAGAACAATGCAGACAAATGCTCACAACTTGGTGCACACAATCAGCCTTGTTCCCGAAATTGTACTCAGACCTTGTATAAACTGGTTGCCTCATCTATTGCACTAATTCTCATCCATTTTTTTCTTAATGTTATTGCTATCAGTGTAAGCTGTTAGAAATACAGTACCAGTACTATTACTGTGAAATATTCAAATTCAAAGCAGAATTTTTTTTTTTAACAATGCATATTTATCTTGCAAATAACTTGAAGAAATGCAAGGAAACCAAAGTATTTCATGAAAATTTTGCATACCCCAAATACTTTTAAATGTGGAGCAGAGCATATAAAATATACAATTTATACTAATAGTCTGTAACATACAAGAACAAGCAGTCACCATCAGGTACAGTGATAATCGTTGTCACTTATGATATTCTACGTGCGTGAACCATGCGTGCCTTTCGAACACTATTTTTGCTGCCATTTTAAAGTATCAATAAACTGAGATGGTCCATGAATAAGACAATACTGACACTAACTGATCTAATTGACAAAATGAAGGAATGAAGAGTGATGTCCCCTTTATGAACAATGAGCAGAAAAAAGTGACCTGTGAGATCTACACCAATAAAAATCCTCTTGGCAGAGTTGCCTTTACCAGAGGCTTTAAAATGTACAGTGGCAGAACACTTTATCTGTACAGACAATATTGTTATTGCAAGCAGACAAAATATGACCTAATAAGTGCTTTAAATCCGTTAATCCTACAGTTATATCAGGAGCAGTGAGGCTTCAGAACACTTAAGCTTAACCCTTGTGAAGGTACAAGTTTTGAACTCAATTTGGCTATAAAAGAAAATCCATGTTTCCAAGAAGAAGGAACAGAAATAAGGGGAAAAAGGGTGTTAAGCAAAATGCAGGTTACGGTCTGGGTTCTGCTCAGATATAAGTACCGTGGTCCCTCGGTTAACAAGCACAATTCGTTCTAGAAGGTTGCTCGTTAACCGAAAAACTCGTTAACCGAAACCATTGTTTTAATGGGTTTTGGGTAATTGGTTCCAGCTCACTGAAAATTGCCTAAATTAAAAAAAAAATGTAGAAAAGTACACTTACTTTGAGGTGTGTATGTAGAAGGCTCCTGGATGATGATGATGATGATGATGATGATGATGATGATGGGAATTAGAATGGGGGTGGAGGAGAAGGGAGAAGAGAAGGCATTGGGGTGGAAGAGAAGTCACCCCATGGCACCATTTCACCCATTAAATTTTAGTTCTCTTGGTGTAATTCAAGATTATTTTCTTTAAATCAACACTGCACTGCATTATATATTGTCAATTTGTAAAATAAATTCCAAAATGACCAATAATTTGCTTGGAAACACGGAAAAAAAGCATTTAGTTGAAGAGTCTCAAGCAAGATGTTACCTCCACTGAAAAGACACAGACTGACGCCTGTATGGTGTGTTGAGAGGCTGGATGACGCGCATAAAACTAGTTTCATTACCTTCAATTATGTTCAATAATTGTTAAAATGACTAAAAAATTTAATATTAAACTTTTAAAATTATTGAATAGTATAAACTTCTTGATATTTGCTAAAATGGTTAGGAATTTAAACCCTAGAACCGATTACTGTATTGGCGGACTAATACTACAGCTGGTGGACCGCCAAATGCAAGCGAAAACATGTTCAGGTCGGCTTGTAAGAATCTCGTTAAACGAGGCGCTCGTTAACCGAGGGACCACTGTGCACAGAGAATGGGAAGTGAAAGATTGGTAAAAGGAGTGCAATACACAATAGAGGTGGATAGTAGGAAGGAAAGGGAAGACCAAGTAAATGGAATGATGATGTGTTAGATGGCTTGAGGTGAGGGGGATGGTCATTTAAATACTGTAGCAGTGTGTGAATAAGCAGAGAATATGGTGTCAAGTGATAGTGGGGCAAGGATACTGAGCTGATTTGTGATACAGGTTTGTGTAAATTGACTGGGTAAACCAGGTGGATCTTTGAGACCTTGTTGTGTTAAGAAAAAAATATACGTATATCCAGTATTAAAGTAATGTACAGGTATTACGTAAGAATTAATGAACAAATTACAACATTTAGGAGGGAGGGAGGGGGGGAGAGAGAGAGGCTTATTTCATTATTACTAATAGAAGAATTGTAAATTTGAGATTTTTGCATGTACTGTACTATACATCAATGTGTGAGACAATTTTTTCCACAATGGAAATTTTTTTAAATCAAGTCCTCGTAAATCAGGGTCTGCCTGTATCACTGTACAAATTGAAATCTTATACCTGTATTTTAATTTAATTTTCTCTCACTGGACCTCTGAGCACATGAAATGATACCGAGGTGAAGCAGCTCGGGAGACTTACCAAGTTTTGTTAACTGAAACAAAAGAACCTCATATGACTCTCAATATGAATAGAGCTAAATTAGGTTTAGTAAATATTATAATTAGAAACCCCCCCCCCCCATGCAATCTAAGCCTTTGAAAATTTTGGACAAATTTAAAATGGTACTGTACCAACTCCACTTCACTTAAGAAAAACAGACCCTGTGTAGTACATAAATCATGTTTTCACTTATCACTAACAGGCCGAGCTACTCGTGCAATAAATCCTTAAGAACATTAGTACCAGAATATGAGCTAGTGCCACTTACTGACCAACCATCAGAAACCACTAAGGTTTAAATCTAAGTGTTTTATACCGGTATTTACACTTTGATTAGTAATTGAAAGAATACTGCCCAATATGAAAACAACTCAGTTTACTCTAAAAAAAAGTGCTTAATTGACTGTTAGCAGGAACCAACATGTACAAACCAAAAATGAGAGTTATCATAACATTCTACTGTATTTGTCTGCTTACTCCATGAAGTCTTCTTTGGAGACCTAATGTTTATTAGACATTGTTCCTTCAAAATCTATCCATTAGGGTCTAAGTATGAACTTCTTTTTATGATCAAAGGTATTTTGGAATGCCTAAGGCTTCTGAATGGTTTTGCCCCAGTAACCTTAATAGTCAAGAGACAACCACCAAATGAATGAGTAACTCTTTGCTGCAACACCTCTGTCTGCACAAGTACAATATCCAGCCACTATACATGCCAAAGCACTCTGGCAATGGTAGGTTCTGCCAGGAGGCATCTTACTGGTATAGAACTCTCAGGTCTCTCATGATTGACCAACAAGTCATTAACAAGTCAAAAATATTGCTTACTACCCAAAAGGAAGCCATAAATACTGCATACCATTCCAATACCCATGAATACAATTTGATAATCACCTTGGTCAAAAATTTAATCTCAAAATATCCTGTCTACAATACCAGGCACATCAGTAATATCACACAGTACTCTAGTAGAATGCATGCCAATACCTGATTACATACCAGCCATCAATGACCAACAAGCACCAAGTAAAATGCATAATTTCCACCTAAGAACTATTCCTTACCACATGTGTTAGTACAAGCCATACACTAAGTACTGTATATGAACTCTAGTTTCTAACATAATCGGGAGAAAATATTTAAAAAAAATTAAGGATAGGACTGAACAGTAAGGAAATATTTCAGAGATGAATAGGGTCTATCAAAGAGGTATAATAACAACAGTACTTTTGCAAACATTTGAAGCAATTCTATGCCACTGCTAATACCCACTGTAATCCTAAATGCTATGACTATTTGTAACAAGTCCATTAAGGAGTACATAAAGGGTATATTTCTGATAATGTTTATCTTTAATTTGCATGCAATCTCCACACTAGTCCAGATTTATAAGAAAATTTAACATCATAATGTCATAACTGAAGAGCTACAAGGTGCAGTACTCACTGAAAATTAAGTCCCCAACCACATTAAGTGGATACCTTATAGGTATAACGAGTCAGGTTCTATGAAGGTCTTTTTGAAAACAGGAGTGGCCCTTATGATGCTTAATCCTCCATGCCATTAAAGGCTGTAACTGCATGTTACCTTTTAATTTAATTCACAAAAATATTGCAAAAACAATATATTTGTTCTTGTATAAATATTAATATACAGTATAGGGCAGTAACATTAATGCTCCTGAGATAACTATCATACAATCACAAAGGAAACATTTATATTTTGCACTGACTACCACCTCACTAAAAGATAGCTTTTTCAAACATATAACTGCTTCGAATGAACAAGGCCAAGTAATACCAAGGCAAGCTACACGCCACCAGTTAGGTTCAAAGCTGATAATATAATGAGACTTGTTATGTTCCATGTTAAGTTTTCCAGATGTGTGTTAGATACAAGAGTTGGGACCATAAGAAGATAAAAAGACTGGATATTTCACAACCCATGGGTACCAGCCAAAGCAATGCATACCTCCTGGTTTGCCAGGAATACCTGAGATATCCCACACTCGAACTGTTGAATCCAGGGAAGCTGACACAATGAGGTCTTGATTAGGATGGAAACGAGCACACATAACATAATGGTTGTGCCCAGTCAAGATGGATACACATGAACGACTCTGCCAATTCCAGATACGGATTGTCTGGTCATCTGAGGCAGATAGGATCCAGGGATACTCCTGGAAGATAAAGTAGAACATTTTCTTATTACACACACACTATGTTATCCAAAGTGTAATACCTTTTCAAAGAATACTGAATTGAATTTACTACATTATTATAACTGTGAAATGACTCAAGCACATATCCTTTTAGATCAGTACAGTATATAAAACAAGGGCATCAACCAATGAAAACAAGGAGATAGAAAACATTTACTACTCAGTAGACCCTCACTATTTAATAGTTCAATGCTTTACTTTCATTATTTTGTGGCTCCCTAAATTACTTTTTTTTTACTGCATTGTCAAACTCCATTATTTTGTGGATTAAGTCCAGAAAAATCCAATCTCATGGACCACTGAATCCATCACTTAACAGCAAATGTTTACAGTGTACAGTACAGCATATTTTATATTGTGATTGAATATTTTGTTATACCCTGAAGTACTATGAGCAAAAGAGAAAGTAAAGTAGCATATGCTACTGCATCTGGTGGTATCAAGAAAAGGCATGCGTTGTTGTTAAATCAGATAAAAACTGCGTGAGAGTATTTTGGAATACATCTCAGCCTTGCTGCTCCCACACTAATATTGCCATCAGCTTCATATTATTTGGGGTTACATACCTAGGAATTAATTACATGATATTTTTCCTCAAATAAATGGTATTGTACTTCACTTAAAAAGACACAAATGTGAGAAAAGTCTTTGGGGCAATTTTTTAATTCTATTATTATTATTATTTTATTTATATATATATATTTTTTTATACTGCACAGTTATATACGAGGGGTGATCAAAAACTTTGGTGAATGGTACCTACCAAGGAATGAGTGAATAGTGGTTAGGTCGATGGGTGGAGCTTACATCATCCACCCTCCTAGTTGCCACCAACCACGATTACAGTACACTGTAGCATGACTTTAAATGAGGACGTGTCTGTGGCTTCTGGTGCATTTGTCGAAATGTTGCAGTGTGAGTAATGGTCAAACATGAAATCTTGCTTTAAGCTTGGCAAGACAGTGACAGAAACACACAATGAGCTTCTTATGGTTTATGCAGATATATATATATATATATATATATATATATATATATATATATATATATATATATATATATATATATATATATATATATATATATATATATATATATATATATATATATATATATATATATATATATATATATATATATATATATATATATATATATATATATATATATATATATATATATATATATATATATATATATATATATATATATATATATATATATATATACACAGTGAGTTCTGCTATAACGCGTGTTTTGACAACGCGAATTTGCTCGAACGCGATTTATGAATTGAGGAACAATATTTGTAAAACGCGAACTCGTTTGCTCTAACGCGATTCCACTCGAACGGTTGTTGTGACTTCAGTTCACGTTCGACATCACATGTTCAATTGAGTTATGTGTTTTGTTTGTGAACAATTGCAGAAATAATGTATGTAATATTTATGTATACAGTATACCTATATATTATAAGTAAATTGTAAAATTTTACATAAAAGAGAAAATCAAATTACATAGCGTTTTACACCCGCGCTCTCTTTACATCATACACAGTGTTTACAGTTTACGTTCGACATCACATATTCAATTGATTTATGTGTTTTGTTTGTGAAGAATTGCAGAAATAATTTATGTAATATTTATGTATACAGTAAACCACTCACAAGATCCTACAGTACCACTAATTATTTTATACTGAAACTTACGTTTGGGAAGCTGGATTAAAATGAAGATTACCGGTATATTAAAATAATAAAAATGTATTATAAACCAGTCGAACATACCGTAATAAACACAGCTGCTATTATCATCCACCCCCCCCACCCCCATTTGCCAGTGACAAGAAAGGGAAAGTGACCTTGACTGTGACCGCCTGTGGCTATTTTTAGCCGTCCTTGTGTTCGGAGGTGGTCAGTAATGCATATCTGTATATTTACTGATCAATATATTTATCTCCTATAAATAATTCATTTAAAATTCATTTTTTTGCAAAGAATATTCAGTAAATGACTGCATTAATTCTTGAAACTACCTACAGTGGTAAATTTAGGATATAAATAATGAACAGAAGTCACGTCATGGATTCGGAGTTTGGTCCTTAACGATCACCATAAATGTAGCCTCCCTTTTTCGCGAAACACGTATATAAATTAAAGAAAATACTTGCAGTATATTTAATATATTACAGTATATTATATATAAATAAATAAACAAATAAATTCAAATTCCCTTATCATCCTGTGTCATATACAGAAATACTTGAGTCCCTGAGCGAGTACACAAAAAGAAAACGGACATCCTGGAGTGGATAGAGAACGGACATCTCTACTGGGGGACTCAAACGTTTCTCATGTTTTGTGGGCGCTCTAGCATAATATAAATAATATGTAAATTACAATTTACTTATACAGGTATATATATATATGTAAATTGTAAAAATTTAAATAAAAGAAAAACTAAATACGTAGCGTTTAAAGTGTACTGTACAGTATGTACAGTGCTGTGGCTTGGCGCGGGGTTATGCAGTGTTTACAGTTCACGTTTGACATCACATGTTCAATTGATTTATGTGTTTTGTTTGTGAACAATTGCAGAAATAATTTATGTAATATTTATGTATACAGTATACCTGTACAGTATATGTAAAATGTAAAATTTTAACTAAGAGAGAAAAACAAAATACGTAGCGTTTTAGACCTGCGCTCTCTTTACTCCACACGTTCACTTTGCTAGACGTGAGAAATTTTTAAGCGTCCTCAGTGCTTTCTGATTTACTGTTTCCCCAATTTTGTGACTATGGAAAAGAAGAATATCTCGGGGAAGCATTCTGGTGATCGCATTTCTGGTGGTGATCGTAAAAGAAAGGCTATAACACTTGAAGGCAAGCTTGATGTTGTCAAGCGTTTTGAAAATAAGGAAAGAACATGTGATATTGTGCGTGCAACGGGAATAAAGGAGTCTACTTTGCGCACCATTAGAGCCAATGCAGCAAAGATTAAAGCAAGCTGTGTTGCTGGAAAAACCAAGAGAGCTAGCAAAAGTGTAAGATCACGGCCAAAGGAACTTGAGGAAATGGAATGGCTTCTAAGTGTTTGGATAGAAGATCAAACGAAAAAGCGATCTGGGACCAGCTTCCTCACCATTAAAGAGAAAGCCTTGTCAATATATGAGGACCTAAAGAAAAAAGCTGAAAATCCTGATGATGTGGTTGCCTTTAGTGCAAACATTAGACGTCTTTTTTAAGTCAACCCCCAAGAAGCAGACTGAAGACACTGAACCACAGCCATCCACTTCTGGAATTAGACGTTTTTTTCTTCCCTCCCATGCATCCAAAACTGCACCTGATGATGATGATACTGATGATGACGATGACAATTGTCAAATCCTGTCTGCATGACTCCTCAACCTCAACATTAACCTTCTCCCCCATCAAGTTAAATTCATATTTTTTCAAGGTAAAGTGTAACATTTACTGTATGATTTCATTATTAGATATGAATGTAACATTTATTTAGACTGTGCTATCCTTTGTGTTAGGCTAACTACGAAATTTTTTTTCGATTTGGAGTAATCTGCACCTAACCCTATTTTCTCCATAAGCCCTGTTATTTCTATTTCGCGATTTTCTATAACACGATATTTTACAAGAACACAATTATCGCGTTATAGCAGAACTACCTGTATATTTGTATTCCTCATCGATGAATTCCGGACTGCAAATTCTCAAGGCATATCAGCATATACCTAGATCACGCGCACCTACAGTGATTTACTTGCATATATATATATATATATATATATATATATATATATATATATATATATATATATATATATATATATATATATATATATATATATATATGAGAGAGAGAGAGAGAGAGAGAGAGAGAGAGAGAGAGAACGATTTTCCGAGAAAATTTCAATTCCAGCTATGAGAGAGTTTCGGGCTTGAGGGATTCCGGTTAACGGAGATGTTATTGTATATAGCAAAATGGTCGGTAAAGTTCTAGAACATCAACAGATGAAGAAAAATTTGTATAACTTCACAATACCAGAGGGAGTGAAATGGTTTTACCTGAGAGGCTATTACAGTACTGCACACTTAAACACAGGAAAATGGTAAACGATGGAAACATTGAAGTGTCCTAAGTACTGTACTGAAACTAACTCCAATCTCACAAATTGAACACTATATTAAGCATAAATACTTCACAAACTAAGACATGCTAATTAAGGATAAGGTTATTGACAATGATATGTTCACTCATTACACCCATGACAAAGTGCCTACCCTTGCACTCATACATACAATACCTGTATACAGTACAGTAGTATACAGTACCTATCTTCAGACCCAACTTAGAGAATTATATATACAATATATATATATATATATATATATATATATATATATATATATATATATATATATATATATATATATATATATATATGTATATATAAAAAAAATATATATATATATATATATATATATATATATATATATATATATATATATATATATATATATATATATATATATATATATATATATATATATATATATATATATACAGTATATATATGAGGGGACTAAGAGAGGCTAAAATGCTTTACAGCATAGAGCAACTATGAGGTGGAGTATAACTTATCTAACCTGATGAAATTCTGTTGTACGGATGTAGTCCAAGTGGCCAAGCAATGTGAAGAGACATCTCCGTAACTTGTAGTTCCATACCTGTCAATTATATACAAAAATTATCAAGCAGTACCAAAATTTTAGAGTACAGAGTATTTTATTTGTGGCACATATATGGTACCTTTATAACTACCTATAGGTGGCTCCTCTCCTGCATTTACCACTTAACATTGCCAATGCTTTCTTTCCCTGAGGTGTGAACCCCAAACTCTGAAGTGTGAATTCAAAATATTCGGTAGTGAGTGGGAGGGGTGTGTCGGGGTATGTACAGGGGGTATATATGTGCTAGGGGGGTGTGGGGGATATGTACAGGGGATATATACAAATTCGCAGGGGTTAGGTTCTCAAAATGGCTGCGAATAGCCAAATCCGCAAACAATATTTGTGGATAGGGAGGGGGGTGTGTGTTTGTTACATTTTTACTTGCATACAAAGAAATGTATATTCCCTGAGGACAATTATTTATTTTACCTGTACAGTAGAACGTTGATTTAAACCGATTCAATTTAAGATTATTGATTTAAAGCGACACCTACCATTAAGGACAATGTTTTAATTTAAAGGGAATCTTTCCTATTATGCGCAAGCCAATCTGGCGCATCATATTTAAAGTTTTGCGCCTAATGTTTCTCTGGGCTCGCTACACTGTCTTTAGGGCAAAGCTGTACTGTACATGCACTCAAAATAATATACTAAATGATTACTAAAATTTTTGTCTAATGCAAACTATGGCATGTTTATATTCAAATTAATCACTATCTTAAAAGAATTCCAGCAATGTAAATTACAGTCGACCCTTGTTAATTCGGACCCCTTTAATCCGGATTTCGGATAAATCGGACGAAATCTGAACTGTCCGTATAAAATTTCTGGTTCTGGGATTGTCCCAGTTGCAATTGGGGTTGAAATTTCAAATTCTGTGTCACTTCTAAGGAATAACAAAGTCTCTGGTGCACTCTAAAATTAAGAGAAAACGGACGACTCAGGCGTCCTGAAGTGAGAGAAAATGGACTCCTATGACAGGGCACTCAAATAAAGAGACATGGCTACATGTTTTGTGGACTACCCACTGTACAGTATTGATCGTATAATTTTCATCACTTTGTAATAAACCTAGTCATGCCTATGTGTGTTTCTGATAATTACCATAACATTATATATTTATATATTTAGCGGTTGTACAAACACAAGGCCTCACACATGCCACTCAGACTGACAGATTTGACAAGTTTTACCAACCATAAAGACAGTTGAAGCTTTAAACATCACTCACAATGGATCTTGAATATTCCAACTGTAATCAGACATACCTAAGTTGCCTCAACAATTGCAACCCCAGTAGCAATATCAAATTCTGTCACTACTAAGGAATAACAAAGTCACTGGTGCACTCTAAGATTAAGAGAAAACGGACGACCAAGGCGTCCTGAAGTGAGAGAAAACGGACTCCTATGACGGGGCATTCAAATAAACATACACATAGCTGTATAATGCAATATTATGCAATATTAACCCCTAAATCGGTTAATTCGGACAATCAGCTAAAACGGACACCCTTCCCCCCTATTAGTCCGTTTTAACGAGGGTCGACTGTATATTCTCCCCGATCACTTCTGTGACATTTTATAAGCAAAAAACATAAACTGAAGCTAAAGGACATAAATCAACAATTAAATACTTCACTAGACCTTGGCACCAACTGTCAAACATGTCATCTTCTCAGCCAGGGTTTGGTGCTTTAGACTTAAAGTCTTTAGTCACTCTTTAGGACAGATAAATAAATAAGCACTAGACCTTGGCATCAACTGTCAAACATATCACCTCACCTTTGTCCCTCCCCCCATCTTCCCAGCCAGTAAACAGACCATTTCGCATCCCTTAATTTTAGCTGTGTTGATTTATGAGTGTTTGTTTTAACATAATACTAAAAAAAAATAATGTTTTGTTTATTCTAGGAGATGGGCTGAGGTGCATGTGGGTAGACTCTCAGTCTTTTTAGTATTTTGTGTTTCTCCCAAGTATCAAACTAAATTATTCCATTGAAACAACACTTCGATTTAGTGCGAATTCGGGTTAAAGTGACCTCTCTTGGAACCTATTTCGTGTCATATCGACGTTCTACTGTAGTAGTAGTATATGAGAGAGAGAGAGAGAGAGAGAGAGAAAGAGAGAGAGAGAGAGAAAAAACGCACGCATGTATTGGTATGTGTTTTGTGTGTGTGTGTGTGTCTACACACACACATATTTACAAAACCGATAAAGGAAATTACTG
Source organism: Homarus americanus (assembly GCF_018991925.1). Taxonomy (NCBI): domain Eukaryota; kingdom Metazoa; phylum Arthropoda; class Malacostraca; order Decapoda; family Nephropidae; genus Homarus; species Homarus americanus. Next base: position 13,707,720 of record NW_024736071.1, on the reverse strand, counting down.
TCTAGAATGAAAGGCTCCCTGTCCCACTCGCAAAAATGCTGGCAACTTTAAAACTACCCACAGACATTCTTGGGTACATCCAAGGTGTCATCCGCAAATAACCGGGAACCGCGAAGTAAAAATCTGCGAACTTGAGGGCTCCCCTGTATATCAGTTGTGATAGATTACAGTGCAGAATAATACTTTGACAATACCAACGGGGTTACTTCAGCTAAGAGTAATCGTCTAGTGCTAGCCAGATGAAAATACTGTACACTATAGTACTATACGAGTAGTTAATAATAGAATGACAAGGGGATGAATTTATGTACTACAGTAGGTAAGGTGTTCTTTTGCAAAAAGGGGGCCTTTATAAGCAAATGGATTAATGTATGAATATGTTTGAATCTTTATCTTGTAGAAAAAGCAAAGTTTTGTGTAACCCCTTTACTATGAGATGGAACTTCCCCAGCTGAAAAAAAGTCTGGTGGTAGCAAAAATAAAATAGATGAGATAACATGATAATGAAGAGATTAATTAGTTATCAAAACAAGTAACTTCAGTATTTTCATCTGGCTAACACTACATGATTACACTCCGCTGCAGAAACCCTGTCGGTATTGTGTTATTCTGCATTGTAATCTCTCCAAACTGATATACACCTCCCCCTCACAGAAAGACACCTACCCCAACACACCCCTCCCCTCACTAGTGAATGCTTCGAATTCACACTTCCAAGTTTGGGGTCTCACACCTCAGGGAGAGAGAGGCCTGGCAACACTAGTGATAAACACAGGAGTGGAGCTTACTATACATTAGAAACCTGATGGACTGAGAGTTTTTGCATTGTGATAGGAAACACTACTGGAACTTATAGGAGATATTTATCATATTGTGGCACAGCTGGATGCACCATGGGTAATGGCAAAGGGCCCATTACATCTTGAGACCTAGTGTCAACAACCCGAATGTTTAACAAGTCAACCTCTCTTACCTTTCTTAATCCTTTGGGAAGTAGAAAACTATATACCAGGGCAAAGTTTATAAGGATTTCAACAATTTAGTGCAGTTCAAAACTACTGGACGAGCAAATGATCATGTTTACATCTGGTGCCGTGTGAGCCTACAGAGGCAGTCATTGCTAAGTGTTTCCCACATGCCATTAATATTTTCAAGAGTGAATTCCACCCTAGAAACTCATTTATCTTACTGTACGTACTTTATTTCTCCATTTTATTTTATCAATACTAATAATGATATTTTCAGTGAATAATTTTCTTTATATTTATACTCTTTCAACAGCACCTTCCATTGTCAGTTGACAGTACCCCAAGTGAAGCCTCTACTTATTCATTAATCAAGTTTACAACACGACAGTACATGTAATGGTGCTTTACCTTCAACACCATTCTATGTCTGTGTCAATCTATTATACCCATAAAAAAATGAGCTCCATGCATAAATCCAATCACTTCTTTCTATACCCAAAGACCTTATTACTCTAGGTACTCTTTATTTTCCTATTCAAATCACCAATTAGCAAATAATTTTATCTCCCTCAACTGAATTACATACACAACATCCAGACTCACTTAAAATTTACTATTCACCTCTTTATTTTGGTGGTCTTGGAACATTGCCCACTAAAAACCTAATTCTGACAACAAGGAATCAACCACCTTCATTCTAATACAGTTACACATCAAATTAATTTAAACATTTACCTGCATCACATTGTGTACCTTTCCTATTTTATTTTCGTACAGACAGCCATCCTTCACTCACTCTATTCTCTCCGTTCATTAATTCCTCAGACAATTTTAATCTTTTCAGTATGACCAAATTTGTTCATCACCAAATCTTTAATGTGCAAAATCAAATACTGTACCCTGTAATGCTCAACCTTAAAAATGTGTTCATAGGTTACACTACAGTAGAGGCAAGACTGTGTCATTTTTAACATTGATGCTATGGGATGAAGACTTCTCTACTGTTGATTCTTCTTTGGTCACCGTGACACAGCATCCCCCTGGGTGGCTTGGCACTTATTCCAAACAACTGTACTCTATCAGTAATGATTGTTTCCTTACATATACACTTTTGTATCATCTATTTTTATTTTTCCATTCTATCTTTCTCTTCTTATTCCAACATTATATTTTCTGCATATGTAATTACCAAGGCCAGACTTTGGTACTGTAATTACATATGCAGTTGGAGATAATGTCTGCCCAGGTGACAACAGAGACAATACAGCATCTATTATCAAGCATGTAACAAAGAAATATCTAGAGAAGGGGAGAAAACTGTACAGATATTTCGTATTTGTAGCATTATAAAGGGATTCTGAAAGGGTACCTACATGAGGTAGTACTGTACAGTTATTTTCTGACATAAAATACAGTACATTATTGTGATTTATCTCTGTAAATGGTCTAAAACAAGATGTCAAAGTAAACCAAGACAAATATAGTATAACCTTAATCTTGTAGTCATCTCCTCCAGACACAAATAATGGCTGCTGCTGGTGGAAACAAACTGCTCGCACAGGTCCTTCATGCTCATCAAACTTGTCCACCATTGTACACATACGATAGTCCCATAGCTGGATGATCCCACTGTGCAAGCTGTAAATAAACATGAAAATCAGTGAGCAAACTAAGAAAATTAAAAACAATATATCAATAAAAGGCTATTTAGGAATGCAAACTACAGTAGAAGTTTAGAGGAATTTTTAAAGAGAAATGCACACAAATCAATACAGTACAGGTATCACTGAACTGAATGGTAGAGCATTTTCATTTGTACGTGGTTAGACAATCTATAGGCCCGTATTTTATTCTCTGGCAGACATATTCTGCAAAAGGTACGTACAAAGGGTCCTACTGTTGCAAAATATTTCTCGTGGGCCAAATTAAAATTTCCCAAGCTTTGTATTTGCTGAGCATCTTTCTGGAAGAGCTTCTGACAACTAACCTGAGGCAAAGTTGGCCTCTTGCCCATTAGTATTAGATGGACCATGACTGACTTAAGACATACCATATCTGCTTGTATGTGGCACCCCAGGCAGGTGGAAATTTATACCATTATACTGTACTGTATTTGATTCTGGAGATAAGGATGCATAGTGATATACAGTAGAAGTGAAGATGGTAACTTTCAAGATTTGACAAGTGAATCTGAGGGGAAATTTAGGAAAGAGGATGAAGAATATGCTGGCTGTGATGAAGCAGTTTCCACCAGCCATGTGTACACTTATGAGGCTCCAACATGAGATTGAATTTATTACAGTACTATAATTGTTTATTTCATGAACTTTGATGGTGTAAATCAAGAGTTTATGGTTGGATTCAAATGTTTTTATGTTTTAATATTTTATATTCCCCCTACAGAGGGCAATGACCATAAGTTGCCATCACCATCCTCAAAGGGTTAAGTTACTTTCAATGGCTGATGGTAAAACTTCAACAATGAAGAATGAAAAATAAACATTCAAGTACTGTACTGAAGAGGAATTCACAGTATTTTCTGCCACCTTGAAATACTTGAAAACAATAACCTATAACCCTTTGAATTAAATGAAGATGAATGAAGTTATTGGCACAGTATATGAAAGGATGAAAGTTACTCTGTCAAAGTATATTACTGCACTACTGTACGTACATTAATACCCCATTGAAAGCTGATTCACTATTAACCACTTGGCTTTTTTTTCTTTTAATTCAATAAAACAGGTAAAAAATTGTGAATTCTAATGAACTGGGTACACCCACCATTTTCGTTTATGTTGGCTGAGCAAGCAAAGTGTCTGGGTGGAAGACCAGACTCAGTGCCACATGCTTTAAGCTAGTTTATCATCATGGGAAAAGCAAGAAGCATCTTTAACCACCTTAAGGAAGAAGAAGGTGAGGGATTGGTGACGGAGACATTTACGGACTCGTGTGTACCGACCTCTGCTGTCATTGCTCAAGTGGGTTGGCACTCACTCGAACAAGTGTCTTCACCACTTAGTTAATGATTTTGCTGTGTATTATGTGCTTGATTTATTCTTTAATTAATTACCTCTGTGTATTAGCAGGCAAATTAAGCATCATATATCAATCACAACTTTTAAATAACACTGTTAAGAATGCATTTCCAAATCAAGTTGAAAGCTGAACCACTGAAAGCTCTCTTCTCCAAGAATGCATCCTGAGCTTACAATGAGGTATATGTAACTACTGTACTGTACCTCAAAACTGTAAATACCTGTACAGTACACCATTAAAATTTATGTAGTATCTGTCCTCCCTTCTGGGGTAGGGTGGGAGTACAGTACAGTACTGTATTAAGCTCCATCCCATTAAAAAGAAAACTTACAAACTTAAGCTTAAGGTGTATGCTTCAGAAGACTAGACTAGACTAGACTAGACGTACGTGTGTGTGTGTGTCATTATAGAAAGTCTGTATATCTATCACACAGTATTTCATTAGTCAGTACTGTACAGAACTCTATAAATTACAAGTTTCAGTTGAAAAATGTGAACATAGAAATACAAAAATGTCAGAGTTTGATGTACCAAGACTACATACAGCTTCAAGGACATCCACCTAAGTGAACAATAATAAACCTATTGGTATTCTGGACAAATAAAAACTTGAACAAAATTGCAAGTTACTTTTTTTTCTTTGGACAGTCTGTAATGGGTCACACTTTCTGGGTAGTAAGCGATGACCATTCTACTTTGATTGATAGGTAAAGTGATTTTACGTGCTACATCAGATGTTCCAGCTGGACAACTTCTTCATACAGTATTGTACAGTACAGCCATAACTTGTGGACATCAAATCATTATGTTCAATATAAAGTGCTGTACATAAATCAAGAATTGAGCCATAAGCTCACTAGTCCAACTACCCATAATAAAGAACAGCCCTCATTAATTCTATCACATTATATTTCTTCCAATCTAAGTTTTCACTTGGAGTTGGTTAATGGCAACAAACCTCAAGCAAGGTAATAGGAAACACTGCACTGTATGTGCAACGGAAATGAAAAAAAAAAAGGCACTGAAAAAATCCTCCTATCCTCACCTTGTATACAAAGAATATAGCAAAGACTCTTTCATATCCACCTTATCCAATTCACACAATATACAGAGCATATCAGTGACTCGAGGAAAGATCAGACAAAGGTCAAGGGAATCAGTGAACAGCAGGCAATACACAAAGGAGAAATAAGTGATTGTAAGAGAAACCATGAAATAAACAATGAATGTACAATATACAGTATGTGAGAACAGAACAACAACCCCACAGCCAGGCAGAGGTACTGTTTGCATTATCATACCTACTGTATACCGGTAACTGATCACCCTTAAACAGTATTCTGGGATAACGTAAATGGTTTAGTTCAGAGCCATCATTGTATTGTAACTTTGACAAAAAATAAATAAAAAAAAACAGTACAGTACACAAATATAGATAATGTATTTTCCTTGAAAAGAGAGAGGTGTAAACCTCTAATTTTGATCCAATTGTTAAATATATTTAGGAAGATTAAATCCAGATGAAAACGAATCTAATACTGTACTGTGTAACACTAATTGAAACATGTAAGATTAAACTGATCGTTAATTCCACATTAAAAAGTATCTATGATCAACATATGAGCATATTTTATTACCCTGAGCCCCTGAAAACTACAGTACAGTACATTACAATGATGCAAGTACACTAACATAATTTCCATTACAAACAAATAAACTTGGCTTGGAAATACTTCGGAGATAGTACAGTATACCAATTTTAAATCCAAACCAATGAGTGTAGGCTTATACAGGTAGTACTATGATGCCATATGTCAATGTTGAAACATTTGGGTAGGTGATATTGTGAAAAGGAAATGTGGGTGGAGTCTTGGGTGTGGCCCCTTAAAAGGTAATGCTTGGCCGAGAGCAAGGCAATTTTTAGATTGGGCTCAGGGAGTTGGAGTACCAGGTAATTGGGCTGGGGCTCTTCATGGGAAGCCAGGTTGGAGTTAACCAATGCATTGGGTGGCCGTGTGCCATATATTACAGCTTACCAACAGTGCTTAGAAATGGCTCTGTTATATCACTTGATATATATATATATATATATATATATATATATATATATATATATATATATATATATATATATATATATATATATATATATATATATATATATATATAGAGAGAGAGAGAGAGAGAGAGAGAGAGAGAGAGAGAGAGAGAGAGAGAGAGAGAGAGAGAGAGAGAGAGAGAGAGAGAGAGAGAGAGAGAGAGAGAGAGAGAGAGAGAGAGAGAGAGAGAGAGAGAGAGAGAGAGAGAGAGAGAGAGAGAGAGAGAGAGAGAGAGAGAGAGAGAGAGAGAGAGAGAGAGAGAGAGAGAGAGAGAGAGAGAGAGAGAGAGAGAGAGAGAGAGAGAGAGAGAGAGAGAGAGAGAGAGAGAGAGAGAGAGAGAGAGAGAGAGAGAGAGAGAGAGAGAGAGAGAGAGAGAGAGAGAGAGAGAGAGAGAGAGAGAGAGAGAGAGAGAGAGAGAGAGAGAGAGAGAGAGAGAGAGAGAGAGAGAGAGAGAGAGAGAGAGAGAGAGAGAGAGAGAGAGAGAGAGAGAGAGAGAGAGAGAGAGAGAGAGAGAGAGAGAGAGAGAGAGAGAGAGAGAGAGAGAGAGAGAGAGAGAGAGAGAGAGAGAGAGAGAGAGAGAGAGAGAGAGAGAGAGAGAGAGAGAGAGAGAGAGAGAGAGAGAGAGAGAGAGAGAGAGAGAGAGAGAGAGAGAGAGAGAGAGAGAGAGAGAGAGAGAGAGAGAGAGAGAGAGAGAGAGAGAGAGAGAGAGAGAGAGAGAGAGAGAGACCTAAATTCTCTTGGTACCAAAATGCTACTCTGTAATTAATAAAACTCCCCACTACACCTGACCACCTCCTCCCTACACTACACTCGACCACCCCCCCACTACAGTACACTCAACCACCTCCCTCCCACTTTACTCGACCACCTCCTGTTTGAATATTAGGGTCACCGTACACATGCCATTCACTTTAGGCTATTATGACCACCCGTGAGTCCCTTGACATCCATGTGTGTCTGTGAGTCACTTGGCATCCACATTGGCACCTATGAGTCACTTGGCATTCACATGGGTACCTATGAGTCACTTGGCATCCATATGAGCACCAGTGAGTCACTTGACAGCCATATGAGCACCAATGAGTCACTGGACAGCCACAATAGCACCTGTGACTCACTTGGTAACCATATGAGCACCTGTGAGTCACTTGTCAATCATAACAGCACCTGTGAGTCACTTGGCAACCATGAGTATCTGTGAGTCACTTGGCAACCATGAGTATCTGTGAGTCACTTGGCAACCATGAGTATCTGTGAGTCACTTGGCAACCATATGTGCACCTGTGAGTCACTTGGCAATCATGTGTGCACCTGTGAGTCACTTGACAATCTTATGTGCACTTGTGAGTCACTAGGCAATCTTAACAGCACCTGTGAATCACTTGGCAATCATATGTGCACCTGTGAGTCACTTGGCAACCATATGAGCACCTGTGAGTCACTTGGCAACCATGAGCACCTGTGAGTCACTTGGCAACCATATGAGCACCTGTGAGTCACTTGGCAACCGTGAGTCACTTGACTGAGCACCTGTGAGTCACTTGGCAACCATGAGCACCTGTGAGTCACTTGACAACCGTGAGCACCTGTGAGTCACTTGGCAACCATGAGTACCTGCGAGTCACTTGGCAACCATGAGCACCTGTGAGTCATGATGGGCACACGAGAGTAATTTTTATATAATATGTCCTAAGTTATATAGGGCCATTATAAGAATCTGGTGTTAATATGTATACACACACAGTATATATAAACAAGTACAGTATACTGTATATACAGTATACTACATATACTGTATGTGTGTATGTAGTGCCCAAAGAAAACATGCAATGAATAGAAGATGGTGGGATTGAGTAGCAGCATGGTGACATAATCTAGTACATAGCCTCAAGAAACAAATTGTTACTGCTGTCACTATTGGTGGACGAGGGATGAAAAGGGTAAACAGGTATACCGGACAAAAACTGGACTGTGGGGGAGGAAGGCCAGTCGTCTTAGAAGGGCACCATGTTAACGGTAAATGATGACACAGGAAATAACAACAATAATTGGCCCTCTGAAGAAACTGTAAATAATGAATCATTTTAAAATATAGTTGGACCATAAATAGTATTCAACAAACACGAAATATGAAACACCATAATTAGTGAACAAAGTAAACAAAAATCGAAGACATACAATTTAAACGTGTGAGGTAACAATGGGAGAGGGTCAGGTACAGCATCACAATTAGGAAACAAGGACTCACTGAAGCATACACTAACGGTGCAGACATAATTTCCGAGCAGAAATAATAAAGTGAGAACTACGCACAAACACACAAGGGGGTGGGGAAAACGAGTAAATAGGTTAGTCAATTAAAATAAAACAGGTAGAAAGATGGGTAAAGTGTAGTTACCGGTAAATTTAGAAAACGGTTTGTTGGGAGAGCATTAAAGAGGTCGGGGGTTCATCCGCACAAAAAAAAAAAAAAAACAGTAGGCAGGGCGGTAGGGAGGGACTCCAAGGTGAACTGGCACACTCAGTAAGGGGGGGATTCGCCCAAACCGGGTTAGCACCACAGCTCTCCCTTGTACACTGGTACAGTAATACTCTTTCTGTTGTGGTAAATTACTCACTGCTATTTAACAAGTTCCTCTACACACTCCTATGTAATGAAATCTGAGAATCAATATATTTACTCAGTTCTCAGAAGCCTGGGTTGGATATAAGAAGGGTGTCCAGTGAGCCCCTACCGGATATGCAGGTTTACGTATTCGGGTGTTTAAGTTTCCTCCTGTATTAAAGAAAACTAGACCCATCAAGACACAAATGGATAGTAACATTTGGATACACAGGCTCGGCGCTGAAGCCTTCCACCACAATATTCAACTAAATAAAAAAAAATGACAGCTTAAGTTAAGCCATTGGAGCTGAACTAATGTTATCATGGTAGTCAGTCAGTCCACATGATGTAGGCTTTACACCCCATTATAGTTGATGAAGCCTCACCACATTAATCTCGATTCATCTGTGGGTAAAACCTTAAAACGATCTCATTTATTGACACAAAATGTAAAATTCTTGGTTTGGTGGCCGACGAGAATATTGAAAAATTCACCGAAATCTTTTAAAAGTGTGTCAGCATGTTACTGAGTAAGGCAGTGGTTCTCAACCTTGTTTGCCCCATGCACCCCTTTCACCATATGTCAGAATGTCATTCCCCCCTCCTTTCCAAGATTGTCTGCCTCAAAAAGTGCATTCCAAATAATATGCATATAATACTGAAAATCCTTTATTTTTTCCATATTAGTATCAGTTTCCCCCCCCCCTGAAAACCTGAGGGGGGAAATTCCCCCCCTGGTTGAGAACCCCTGGTGTAAGGGATATCCAGAGGTATCCAATGAATATATAACACTGCTCTGACAAACGTTCCAGTTGAAAATGGTGATATGGCGGCGTGGCTGAAGGTGGACGAGGTATTAACAGTGGCGGTGGTACATTAATAACAACTACAGTATCAACGTAAGTACAATATTAACAACCTTATGAAAAACAAAAATACTGGCACATCAACTGCTTCAGGACTAACTTTGAAATAGTAGTTGCACTATAAGAAAGTTCACAATGGACGTTTGTGTAGTGCCTTAACCAAAAGAATGACAGCGACCAGGCAAAAGTTGTATATGCCAGGGACTTTGTCACCAGAAAGCTGGAGGCTACCAGGAAGACCTAACACTCTCCTCGTTGATCATCAGAAACTCACACGCACCAGCGAATGCCAGGTCCTTCGTCCCAGTTTCCTACATCTCAATAACTCCAGTACTGAACACCCAGCATACTTGTAAAGTGACATCCAGTCCAAACTACTCCTGGACGCACTTTATAACAAGAGACAAGCAACCACCGATTAGTTTCACCTGAATTTATAGCACTGTATGATCTAGTGTGGTCACATCCATAACCCCAAAAACGACACTGTGGCAATGATTCTCCAGACCCAATATGAAAAACAAAACCTACTGTACATAACAGTGTTGGGTTTAATTTAACTTCAGTTCACTGGATTAAAAAGTGGATTTTACTTAAAGATTTAATTCATCTAAATTTTAATTACACATCTCTCTTTCGCCTTGGGAAATAATCGGAAATAAATTACAAATGTTCAATTACCGAATTTTATTTCCTCTTTATTTCATGTACACAGTGATTATTTTGAAATGGAATTGAGCCCAAGCCTGCAGCGCAAACTGGGAGCTAAAATGTGCATTTGTGTACTCAGTAAAGTTGGATGCCTAACAGTGGTGCCGATACTTTTGCCTTTTCTTTGCCATTTCCAGGAGTTTTCTGTTGGCCAGGAATTTCTGGTATATGATGGTACACTCTTCTGAGAGGTTGTTACAGATTTGGCGCTCTGCCCTGAGACTGTCCACTTCCAGACGGTTACTCTCATTTCTTCATGCTGAAGTCATCATCGAAAAAAAAAAACCTTTGTGAGGTTTTGCATTGTATTCCCCAACCTCTCCTCTGTCTCCTGGGTAAGTCAGAGAGAGCTAATTGGGAACCTGTACATGTGGGTGGGAGTCCTCTGAAAAGACTGTTTTATGTCACACATTCCTCCCTGAGCAATAAATTATTGCTCAGGGAGGAATGTGTGACATACAACAGTCTTTTCAGAGGACTCCCACCCACATGTACAGGTTCCTAATTAATAATAAAATAATAATAATAATTAACGGTTTATTGAAAGAGCTTGGCAGCCAGAAGGCTGAAAATATACAGTTACATATTTGGGGAATGGGTTACGAATTTCAAATAATATACAAGTAGCATAAGTGATACAAATAAGATATATAATAACTAGAAATAGTATTTACTGGGAGTGAATACACTGGTTTATTACAAGTTAATGATAATTTTTACAATGGTTGGGACTGGGCTGTTCTTATAGCGATCAGTTCGTGCACGTATGGGCTGGATGCGATTGTGGTGTCGAACAGCAATTCTCGGGCTAGGGATCTCAGGTGGTAGTAGGATTTGAATTGAATTGGAATTGATGAAAAAAACCCAGTGAATTGAATTGGAATTGAAAAATACAAAATTAAAATTAATTGAATTGAATTGGAATTGATATGAATTGATAAAATAATATATTATACTGTAATATGTGTCTTCATTATTTTGCAATAATTAACTTATATTCAAATAAAAACTAAAATATACAGTTAGCTAGCACAAAAAAATGATAAAAATATATCAAGTGATGTATTAATTTTCATTGAACTGAGAAACTATTTCCTGCATATTTCACGTGTTTCTAATAAATATATTTCAGATATATTTAAGATTCGCAACAAGTTCAGTTCCTGTCAGTGGGCCTGACTGAGATGGTGTGGGTAAAGCACACGTGTTTAATACACGACCTGGCAATGGCCTGGCCTGCCCTGTTGGTCTGTAATTGGCAGTATAAGCTTGCCACTCTGCCCTCCTTCTGTCCATATTGAAGTGACTGGGGCATAACACATATTAGTATTGAACTGTCCGCACTCCGACTCAGCAGTGTTAGTCAATGTCACTGTGACAGGTGACTTATATCTGTCTCAAAAGCAGATATCTTATGTGGGCAAAATGCCACCCAAATCAAATGTGGAACAACTTGATGAAGATGATGAGTTTGATGATAATGACTGTGATATCCTAACACCTGATGACACTACAAAGTTTGAATGCCTACCCCCAAACCGCAGTCCAGGCTTCGCTCATACTTTGCACCTAGTGGTGAAGGATGGCATGGAGCAAGATGGCCAGATCAAGGAAATTCTTGCAAAAGTATCAGAGCTCGTCAGCTTCTGCAGGAAATCAATAGTGGCTGCAGAAGTGCTCTCAAATGAATTCAAGCTCCAGATGGCAACATGTACATGCTGGAATAGCCAGTTGACGAAGATGAGTACTTCGAGTTTTACCTGAAGTTTGGAACAAACTTGACACTCCCTACAAGCTGAAGCAGTATGAGCTGAACACCATCAAGGAGCTCTGTGAAATACTTGAGCCATTTGATTGTGACTAATCGGATTCAGGGACAAAACATGGTGACATCTAGTCTGGTAGTTAACTGTGTTCTTGGTGTTCGGGCTGCTTTAGCTAGTCTCCATGAAGTGTATAAAAGCAAGCTTGTTTCTGTACTCCAGTCCTCAACAGAAACTCGTCTGAATAAGTTTGAGTCTATGGAGGCTTTCCAGCTAGCTGCCACGTTACAAGCTGGACTGGTGTCATGACTATGACAATGAAGTGCAAGACATTCGTGACCTTCTGACTGAAATACAATATGGCACACAGTGTTGATCCTACAACAACAGACACTTCCCCTGCTGAACCACCACCGATGAAGAGGAACAAGTTTTTTGCCCTGGCCAACCGGTCTTCTACACCAAGACCAACTCCATCAGAAACTGAGGTCTCACTCTACCTCAACCAGCCATGTCTACAGGAAGCTGGTGATCCCCTTGGCTATTGGAAGGCCAAGCAGCCTGAGTTTCCCGTCCTCACCAGGCTTGCAGCAAAGTACCTGGCCATTCCTGCTATATCGGCTCCTGTGGAACGACTGTTCTCCATTGCTAGCAAGCTCTTCAGGCCAGAGAGGTGCAATTTAAGCGATAAAAGATTTGAGTACTTATGATGATCAGATGCAATCCTCAGTAACTTGGACTCATTCACATTTTGTTTACTAATACAAAAAATTAAACCATTTGAACTTTTGGTTGGTAAAGAATGTGATTGGTTTGTGTGGTAGAGCATTTTTTTTAAATAAAGAAGTTAATTTGAAACCTCGATTTTTTATTAGATTAATGGTAGATTAGAATTGATTTTGTATTGAAAAGCATTTGAATTGAATTGAATGAAATATAGACCATAATAAATTGAATTGAAATTGATTAATTCAAATTTTATTCAGAATTGGAAATGAATTGAATTGACAAAAATGAATTGACCCCATCTCTGCGAGAGAGCATTTCCCTCCATTTTCTATTTTGGCACTTAGCAGATTATGGTCGGGTGCTCCTTATATACAATATGTGTTAGGTTTTTTTTTTTGGGGGTGAAATCGGTTAATTTGCAAAGTTACTAGGTTGCTGATTTGACTTTCTGCTTCATTTACACACAATTGCAGGGTCTCAGTTGTTTCTCTTACTTTGACAACACAACACGCATACAGTATATCGTTTCTCACTACAGTATTGATCTTATTTTTCATTTTTGTATTTCTTTATGGTTTATTATTATTATTATTATTATTATCATCATCATCATCATCATCATCAGTGATATTATTATTATTTTTATTTTTTTATTATAACTCATTTACTATGAACTAATTATTATTATTGTTATTATTATTACCTCCCCCCAGGCCCCGATGTGGATCAGTGACCTGTGCCCGGGTGGGCTAATCCCTGAAAAAAACATGTGGTCAAGATGGTTCACCAGTATATAAAATTCACAGGAGATGACCATAAGTGAGACACCTCCGTCACACAAATTTGTCAACGATTTCATGCAAAAAATTTTGAAAATATACTGTACAGTACAAGGCGAGACATATACAATTATATATAAGATTAACTTTCGCTTCACTTCTGTAGGATATTTCTACTCCAGTGTTGGGTTAAAAGTGGAAGTGGATCCCAAATGACTGACGGCCACCACTTCAATAACTACCCCAACTATGAATTTAAGACTCATGCTATAGCAGGATGGACTAGGGGACGCCCTAATCAATCGTTTGCAGTTGAACTCAACCGGCAACCGTCGGGTCAGGAGGTGAATGCTATAACCACTGACCGGCCGCGCCCCACTGGTCCAGTGAAAGAGCACAGTCGACTAATCTGAGTTGCTAAGTGATCAATTTTCCCCAGATAATATTGGACGCGTGTCAACTCCTTTCATTATTCATTGGAGGTACGAAGGTCTGGGGTCTGAACAACACTCTGTTTTAACGATGCCAGTAGCGGTGTACTCATCTTAGGACAATGTCTGCCGAACTTCCATATACAAACAATACCTCACTAGTCGGGAATCGAACCCTGGACCTCTGCGTGCGAACAGGGATTCCTGTTCACACGCATAAAAATAACCTTTAAATGTATTAACCAACCTTGTCTTGTGGTGTGTAAACAATGGGTGGATGAGTATCCCCTTGATAATTTCTCAAGCAATTTTTTTTCATAAAAGATTCTCAACTTTATTTTTTGTACAATTACACATGTGTGCCTATAAAATACTTCCTTACATTCCACAAAACTAGGTGAAAGTAAAATCTTCCAAGTTATACTCGATATAACAGCAGTTGCAACATTGTTGTGAGCATAATACTTAGGATTACTATACAAGTGGTGAGTGGCGTGGGCAGCGGTGGCCACCACACCTCGTAATAATGGTTAAATCAGCACCTCCATCACACGTCATGTTCTCCAGGAGGAAGTATCTATAAAGAAAAACTATTGGACTGAAGAAAAAAGAAGGAAGAGGCAGATGCCCAAGTCTGGGTGGAAAGATAAACTAATGATCTCTGGTACAACGGCCAGCGGCGGTCACATCACCTCACTCTTACATCACTCTATAGCGGATGTACTGTACCTAGTTGGCATCATCAAAACAAAGCTATAATTTTATTAACTCTTTAACTGTTCACTCGTCCATAACTGTCACAGCTGGATATTTGCAATCAACACAACGGATCTGGCTTGCTGGTGACATTCAACAGCTAGTTACCAAGTTATTTTTTCTAATATCCCCAACATGTGTGTACTGTATGCCGGTTACCTCTTTAAACACACACACACACACACACACACACACACACACACACACACACACACAGTAAATCCTTCCTCAAAACTGTACCTGGCATATCAATATTTCTATCGTGTAAACAAATCTGATTAATATCTCAGACACGCACCTTCAACTTTGCCTGGTGTAGCTGCTTGACACTCCGGGGGGACGACCAGAAATAATTGTATCGCCTTATTTCCTAGAGTCAGGCAAAACTTAATGTCCAGTTCTTATCATAAATGTCATCACCCTGAGCGTGTTAACGTCATTTGCCCCGCCCCCCTCCCTCCTCATTTGTGACATATTAAGGGGTACCCGATAGCTCTCGTTCTAGGCATGATTACAACTCCATAATCTGTGTGTGTGTAACGTAATATGCCTGACCTTCCTACACGACCTCTTCCTCTCCCAGACACGACGTGCCCTCCCTCCCTTTCTCATCCACACCTACCCTTTCCCTTCACTGCCTCTCTCACCCACACCCCCCTTCCCTCACTGAATCTCCCACCCACCCCCCTTCCCTCACTACCTCTCCCACCCCCCCTTCCCCTCACTGTCACTCCCACCCCTTACTGCAAGTACCAGTTCCACAAGTTGACCTTTATGACCCCTTTCAACACATCCACCCCCCCCTACCATCCCCGCTGGCTCCTTGAGTGGGTCGCACGACTTAAGGTCTCGGGCTCCAACAATACTCATGATACAAGTACCACACAATGTGTCAGCTTATGAAAGGTCACTTACATGGGGAAAAATATACATGAAAAGCACACAAACCAAGTGATGCCTTATGTATCCCAACAATGGTGTTAGCGGCCCGACGTCTTCCAAGGACTCAATGAGGTCAACCCATTTTTCCCACAACCGAAAGTTACTTCGAACAAAATTCCATTATACAAGGACAAAGCACCAAGATATACATGATGAGAGTGGCACAACGTGTATATGAATGAGGGATGTCTGGAGCATAGTTAAATAACAACCTCCACACCTCAGGTACAAACGGTCACATCGTTCACCCACACATTAAGTAATATAAAATAAAATTCTTACATAAGTTAAACATCACCTCCACAATGTCCCGATGCTGTATATGTACAGGAAAAGCGTCAAAACAAACCTGGAGGACAATAAACACCATCCCAACTTTAGGATTACACAACAATGACAATAAGCTGCCACAGCTGCCTTACTCGTATACACAAGTCGGTCATTTTTATCCCGCAAAAAATTCTGCATATATTATTGTCTAATCATCCTTATGGAGAAAAAAAAATCTCCAGTGGAATCTTTACACTAAACGGTGATAGAACGTTGAGGACAATCAAATAAAAAACACCGAGACAGGCTGACAAACATCGAGCATACCCCGAAACATAAAGGAGACTAATATTAACAAGAGTGAGAAAGAGGGAGGATTTGGCTGGTGCAAAGTGAGTATGGGAGGCGAGGGGGCGGGCGGACAAGTGTAGTGTGTAGACAAGAGTTGCCTGCAAGTGAACCAACCAAGGTGCGCAACGGGCCAGGTGAGAGGCGAGTGTTGGCCGGCCACCCCACACCAAGGACGACCAGCACCCAGCCATGAGACCTCCTCCTCACCCCCCACCCCTCCTACACCTTACTGCACGAGGACTACACCACCACCACCACCCTCCTACACCTTACTGCACGAGGACTACACCACCACCCTCCTACACCTTACTGCACGAGGACTACACCACCACCACCACCCTCCTACACCTTCCTACTGCACGAGGACTACACCACCACCACCACCCTCCTACACCTTACTGCACGAGGACTACACCACCACCCTCCTACACCTTACTGCACGAGGACTACACCACCACCCTCCTACACCTTACTGCCTACACCACCACCACCTCCACACCTTACTGCACGAGGACTACACCACCACCTCCTACACCTTACTGCACCACACCACCACCCCCTACACCACTGCACGGGACTACACCACCACCCTCCTACACCTTACTGCACGAGGACTACACCACGAGGACTTACACCACCACCTCCTACACCTTACTGCACGAGGACCACCACCACCTCCTACACCTTACTGCACCTACACCACCACCCTACCTTACTGCACGAGGACTACACCACCACCACCCTCCTACACCTACTGCACGAGAACTACACCACCACCACCCCACACCTACTGCACGAGGACTACACCACCACCACCACCTCCTACACCTTACTGCACGAGGACTACACCACCACCCTCCTACACCTTAATGCACGGGACTACACCACCACCACCCTACACCTTACTGCACGAGGACTACACCACCACCCCCTCCTACACCTTACTGCACGAGGACCACCACCACCACCCTCCTACACCTTACTGCAGGGACTACACCACCACCTCCTACACCTTACTGCACGAGGACTACTGCACCTTACTGAGGACTACACCACCACCCTTACTACTCCTACACCTGCACGAGACTACACCACCACCCTCCTACACCTTACTGCTGAGGACTACCACCACCCTCCTACACCTTACTGCACGGACTACACCACCACCACCACCACCTTACTGCACTACACCACCACCACCACCACCCACCTACACCTTACTGCACGAGGACTACAACTCACCACCCTCCTACACCTTACCACTACACCACCACCACCACCACTACACCACCACCCTCCTACACCTTACTGCACGAGGACTACACCACCACCACCCTACACCACTGCACCTTACTGCACGAGGACTACACCACCACCACCCTCCTACACCTTACTGCACGAGGACTACACCACCACACCCCTCCTACACCTTACTGCACGAGGACTACACCACCACCACATCTGCACTACACCACCACCACTCCTACACCAACTACACCACCACCCTCCTACACCTTACTGCACGAGGACTACACCACCACCACCCTCCTACACCTTACTGCACGAGGACTACACCACCACCCTCCTACACCTGCACGAGGACTACACCACCACCACCCTCCCACCTTACTGCATACACCACCACCCTCCTACACCTACACCACCACCACCCTCCTATGCACGAGGACTACACCACCACCACCACCTACTTTACTGCACGAGGACTACACCACCACCACCCTCACTACACCACCACCACTGCACGAGGACTACACCACCACCACCCTCCTTACTGCACCTACACCACCACCACCTCCTACACAGAGGACTACACCACCACCACCCCTGCACGAGGACTACACCACCACCACCCTCCTACACCTTACTGCACGAGGACTACACCACCACCACCCTCCTACACCTTACTGCACGAGGACTATACCACCACTAGCACAATAATGAGTCACAACCGAGTACTGTAGTGACGGAGGCGCCACGTGACTGGGAATATTATTGATAAACCACATGGAGCCAGTATTACCTGCCCTTAAAACCTCTTTATGTGGCCAACAGCATGAGACGCATCCCATCTCTCTCTCTCTCTTAATCAATGAGCTGGCTATTAAGAGCGAGATCTTGCACCCGTAAACTCTTCCTGGGGACCTGCAGTACAAATAGGAGGAAAGTCGGCCAAACATGAGGTATAAGCTGTGGTGGTTGTATAAATTTCCCTGAGTAATGCTTCCAGTAGTCCCCCACCACCAGTCTTTGACTCCCTACCACTCATCCTACCTACAGTATGTTGTCGAGGGTGCTGCTACAATATACTGCCCAGTTTTCTAAATATACTCAAAGGCGGTATGATTGGGAATAATATCACTGTCGGTCAAACTTACAAAAATTATTACATTCTAAAATGTACTAGCTCCTGGCGCACTCTTCCAGGACTAACTAAATTTGTGACATTTTCATGATATACAAACAAGATTTAAGTCAGTCCCATGGTCAACTAAATCAGTTTTATATTATGGATAAGGTCCAAATGTAAAGAAACCCGAAGTGAAAGGAGGAGCCCATCAAGACAACGTCCGCCTAAGATGGCACAAGCAGACCTCCGCTATAACATAGAGAGAACCATCTACCTAAGAAACATTAATTTTCTGACAAGTGAAAAATTTAATTTTAGGGAGCATCACCATGTTGTGACTTTTGCTCCACAATACCACGTCCTCCATAACCCCCTACACACTTCTACCCACCACCCCCTTCCTTCTCCTACTCACTGGTTATCTTACCCTCACTGGCTGGTGTCCTATTATGGTTCCTGGCCCGCCCGCTCCACCACCTGAGCTTGTGGAGAAGAGGGAGGGGGAGTTCACTTAAGATCAGACCCGGTCTTACCGTTATGCACGTGCGGACATGTGTGTACTTACGAGTACACTGCATGTGTATACTGTACCTTGTATAAAGTGAGTGTGTGTGTGTGTGTGTGTGCACCACCACTACAACCATACTGTCACTGTAACTAACCCAACCAGACGACTTTTTCTGCTTGCTTCCAACATCCGGAATTTTAGTAGTGCCACTCCCCATACCCTCCACCCTCGCTCCAAACCTCAGCAGTGATGGAGGAGTGGTTCTGCCTGTTACCATGCCACACCCACCACGACCATCATCACATTCCCAATACTCTATATTATAATACATTATAAATAAACGGGTTTCCTGTTTCGGGTCCATCTATGATGTAGCTCTGCACATCATTTACACACATGTCTGCCTCACACGGGATATTGTTGTTACGTCTAAGCTGCCGCCCCATAGTCCTGTTTGCTTCTTACACAAAATATAATATATAGCCTTTTTATTTCATGATGAACTAAGTGGACAGCACAGATATGATGACGTATCCAGACAATGGCACCTCAACTTTAGCTACATCTGATCACCTAGTACTATTACAAGACAAACCAGAGAGCCTCGCGTCACACCACACACTGGTTAAGACAGGTACAGTCGAGTTCCCTCCCCGGACCTCGCAAACTGAAGCAGTATCGACCTTAGAGGAGATACAACAGCACACACGCACCAAACAACAGTCAGGTAAAGTCAGTTCGGAGACACCTTCCCGTGACAGTCCCACCACGGGGGGGGGGGGGGAGGAGGGGGAATTTGTTCGTGACTGTACATCCTCCTCCAAGGTCTTATGTCATCCAGTTATGTTTTCTGCAACAAGCCGGCGACGATATGGCCATACACTGCCGCTTCGGTGGGGATTTCAACTTGTATTAATAGTGTCCCAACCAGCCCAGTACATTATCATAACCACTGCCACCGTACCTTCACTTCCTCCGTCATTCCTCATTACGTCACCCAACTCCATGTAAGTTTCATTCAATCGAACCTCGACCTCATTCACTTCTCATCCTTCTTATCTATGGAACTCTTTCCTTTCACTTCTTTCCACCATCCAAAACATTTTTAAATCCCCAGCATAATTATGCCAACCTGATCCCACATACTTGCATCACCTTACCTATGGTGTACGAGGTGAGTCAATTCTTAATATAAGTCGCCCAGAGAGTCACAGGAGACACTATATGTGTACCTCACCAGGTCTCTTGTTCCAATTCAATGGTTGTCATGACATCTAAATATACCGAGTGACTACTTACCTCCACACTTCCTCAACTTCCCTCCACACTTCCTCATCTTCCCTCCACACTTCCATCCACACTTCCTCATCTTCCCTCCACACTTCCTCAACTTTCCTCCACACTTCCTCATCTTCCCTCCACACTTCCTCATCTTCCCTCCAACACTTCCTCATCTTCCCACTTCCTCAACTTCCCCCCACACTTCCTCAACTTCCCTCCAACACTTCCTCAACTTCCCTCCAACACTTCCTCAACTTCCCTCCACACTTCCTCATCTTCCCTCCACACTTCCTCAACTTCCCTCCACACTTCCTCAAATTCCCTCCACACTTCCTCAACTTCCCTCACTTCCTCATCTTCCCTCCACACTTCCTCATCTTCCCTCCAAACTTCCTCAACTTTCCTCCACACTTCCTCATCTTCCCTCCACACTTCCTCATCTTCCCTCCACACTTCCTCAACTTCCTTCCACACTTCCTCATCTTCCCTCCACACTTCCTCATCCTCCATCCACACTTCCTCATCCTCCATCCACACTTCCTCATCTTCCATCCACTACCTCAATGTTTTCTAAACTTTTTATCTGTACCTTTCCCATGTTCCAGCTCCCGGTCAGTTAAACATGTCGGCAGCATTCAGCTATCCCTCCTCTAGTCAAACTCCAGTGCAAAGTCTAACCCGCTAACCGTGTACTGTATCCATAAAGGCATTCATCTCTCCGGCCGTCCAGCCTTGCAGGCAGACATAGGGGGCAAGACACACTAACAGTGAAAGTAGTTGATCTTCCAGTCTGTACACCAGCCCACTCCAGGCCGGTCTTGCCTCACCACAATCCTCCTCCCCTCCTACAACCTCCACCTCCCAGCCCAACAACACCAATCCTCCTCTTTTCTTCCTACATCCCCCTCCCACCCCCAATACCATCACCACTCCATAAAAAATCCCACCTCTCCTTCCACCCACATTCAACCAACCCTCCTCTACCACACCTCCACCACCTCCCTAAATAAACAACTCCCATCTCTCCTCCACTCCAGCACACCTCACTTCTCCCTCAACACGCACTCCTTCACAGAAAGCTTTCTTTCTACAGGTAATATACCAAGTCGTCGTTTTCCACGTCCTTATTATCTTTCATATTGTAAACCAACTGTAAGCGGAGAACAGACGAACAGAGAAAGCAATGCCAGTCATGCACATTGGTAGCATTACTAAAACGAAAAACATGAACCTAAAATGGAAAGTAAAGTATGTGAGAGAATACGCAAATAAATATATCTACTTATTGCATTACTGCTCTTCTCTTGTTTTCTACACTTCTAATGCATCACTTCTGCTGCCATTCTGCCTTGTGTTGTCATTCAAGCCAAGTATTTATAAGCGGGGAACACCACAAACGAGCAGCTTACTCCACGAGTTTGGCCAAAGTCACTCATTAGGGGAACAAAACATACGAGACCAGCATAAAGCTACATTTCGGTGCAGGCGTGCGTGAGACAATACCTGAGGTGGCGAGACCAAGACGACGTGAGACAAAGCAGAGAACAAAAGTAAGATGGGTAGTAAACAGGAATCATGAAGTAAGAAAGGAAGAAGAGCAAAGTGTGGCTGGAGGTGAACAACAAGATAAACAGGAAGGTGGATATGAAGGGGAGGAGAGGAGGGGAAGTGGAAGGTTGGGGAGAGGAGGGGGGAAGGTTGGGGAGGGGAAAGGGGAAGGTTGGGGAGGGGAAAGGGGAAGGTTGAGGAGGGGAAGGGGTAAGACAGGAGAGAGGGAGGAGGAGAGTGTGTGGAGGAAGGACAAAGAAACTAACGGTACTCCTGGAAACTTGTTCAGTGACGCTACTTGGAAAGGCCGAGGTCTTATTGGTGTTCCGTGTGAGTGAGAGTCTTTGTGAGTGTCTATCTGAAGCTCTGTGTGTGTGTGTAAGTTTGTCGAAATGCATGTGTACATGTGTTTATTTACATGCATGATTTGCGTGTTGTCAGAATGTCTTTATGCCGTTTCCATAATCTTTAAGTATGAGATCCGTCTTTCCCGGAGAGGTTTACTGTGTTTTCGTCAATACTCGCTGTCTTCAAGTCATTCATGACAGCCCTAGGTGTCGACTGTGTACTTACCTGCACATTGCTAGTTTGGTGTACAAATTGCCACACTTTACTTAATTGATGTAATTTTTTCGCAAAGCACTTTCACTTGATTAATTCCATAAATAAAACACAACATGATAGAATTTCATAACAATGCGTATGGAACAATTGGTACAGTTAGGTGCTGTTTTAATTTGTGGCCGCAATAGCGGTGGCAGCAAACCCTGAGTTCCGACACCACCTGCCGTCCACTCCAAACTGCATTCATGGAATTCTCGACATTTAACTTTGCCCCACAACGACACAGGACGAAATGCTACAGATCAACTATCTCTCCATACATCATTACTTAATAAAGAACTCTAACACTTCAGTTTACAGGTTGTATCAACATCATCTCGTCATTTTATGAAATTCCTACATAATTCCGATTATGTCCTACTTACTATATAACCCTTGTCTTCAATGTCTTGCCATTCTTCCATGTTGTAATCACGTCAAAATTATATTGAAAAAGTGAAAGTGGGTTCCACATGCATGACTCTGTTTGGGACAGTGTGGATACATAACATCACAGATACAGTCAATAACACCAGAGTCGGTGCAGCGAAGAATGGCGAAAATGATTCCGGGACTTAGAAACCTTCCATATCAGGATAGGTTAAAGAAACTTAACTTGCATTCCCTAGATATGATAGAAGTATTTAGGTGGGTGAAAGGAATCAATAAAGGGGATATAGATAAAGTTCTTATAATATCCGAGCAGGATAGGACTCGGAGCAACGGATTTAAGTTGGATAAGTTTAGGTTTAGGAGGGAGATAGGAAGAAACTGGTTCACAAATAGGGTGGTGGACGAGTGGAACAAGCTTAGCAACTTTGTAGTAAGTGCGGGAACTCTGGAAAGTTTCAAAAGGAGGCTAGATAGATTCATGGATGATAGTGGTTGTAACTCTCGACAGGAGCTGCCATGCACAGGCCAACCGGCCTATTGCAGACTCCTTATTTTCTTTATGTTCTTATGTTCTATAACACTAACAATATCGACATGGCTGAGCCAGTTGAGAGCCTCATCTTTCTTAGTGCAGTATACAAGGAGGCAGCGTGGCCGGCACTGCACTCAATTCCTTTCACTTCTAAACCGTGAAGTAAGGTACCAATTCACAACAGAGTGGAGATTTGACTGCCTCAGGGTCGAACCAGAGGTCCCCAAGACAGGACACGAGATCTGTATCTACTCGGTCGCAGCAATCCTTACAATGATATTATATCAACAATGTTTCACCCAGTTAATGCTAAATCCTTCTGTGCAGTAATTTCACCGCCACTACTTACATTTACTAAGGCAAGACACACTATTTCCATAACACAAGTGTCGGTACTACGTGGAAGGACAACTAACACACCAGCCTTCGAACTCCGCCTCTGTGTGTACAGAATATTACACATGACCAACTGATTGTGTGTCATTGTTAACATAACATAAGAAAATAAGGAGTCTGGCAGCTCCTGTCGAGAGTTACTACCACTCTATCATCCATGAATCTATCTAGCCTCCTTTTGAAACTTTCCAGAGTTCCCGCACTTACTACAAAGTTGCTAAGCTTGTTCCACTCGTCCACCACCCTATTTGTGAACCAGTTTCTTCCTATCTCCCTCCTAAACCTAAACTTGTCCAACTTGAATCCGTTGCTTCGAGTCCTATCCTGCTCGGATATTATAAGAACTTTATCTATATCCCCTTTAAGGCTTATCATTATCAAGAGGACTGTCTTCGGTAACTGATGGTACAATACAGTATAAGAACATAAGAAAGTGGGATACTGCAGGAGGCCGACTGGCCCATACAGGGCAGATCCCTTTCACACCCATCCCAGCACTTCCATGTGCCTATCCAACTTCGTCTTGAAGCTCCCTAGCGTCCCCGATCCTACTATAGCACTCGGTAGCCTATTCCACATATCCACAACTCTATTACCAAACCAGTGCTTGCCTATATCCTTTCTGAATCGGAATTTATCTAATTTAAAGCCATTTGTTCTAGTTATTTCGTTATTACTGAGCTTCAGAATGTGTCTAACGTGTTGATAATTACAAATTAAAATTTGGACCCTAATTCTGTACGAGTATAGAGTATGCCACCACTCCTTAAATAAAAAAATATCCTGAAGTATTAATGTTCATTAAGACGTTGAAAAATGTGATAAATTATCTAATTTTCCTTGTAACACGACCTTGTTCATCGTGCTAGAACGTGTAGTGTTCCGTTAACAAATGTCAATAAGTCTACTAACATGATAAACTTTACAAGTACTGTACATTGTACAGAACATTGATACAAAACATCCAATACTGTACAGTAATTCCTTATCATGAGGAGCACCAAACATGGCTTACACGGCTGTCATCGAGTCTGTCAAGTTGTTGCAGTTTAAGCCCAACATCCATGTTATATTATGATAGTTATGTGGTGTAAACAAATTCACTTGATCCTAAAATACCTGTCCACAGTTTCAGATGTTAACCACTAACGAAAGAAGGCGGAACCTTTATAAACAGGATATCCATCATAACTTGTGTAAAAAATAAGGATCAAGTGTACACTGGATATGCGACAAAACACAAACTGAATCACTACAATATCTGTACAAGTATTTACGCTGACTCTTTCTCTGCATAACAAAGAACAGACCAAACAGGTAGTAAGCTGTGCTGTTCACAGGTAACTATAGAATATAAAATGATAGCGTAAGAGCTAATTCACAGGCAGGGTCTCTATAGTGGCCCTGTACAGTATAGATGCAATGTTCATAGCTTGTAAAATTAGAACAAATGATCCGATAAGACCCGTACTATGAGCGTGAGCACAATGATATATCTTTGTAAAATCGATGTTCCAAGTTTAATATACTCGGACAATATATCGTCAAAACAGTTGTAGCACAAATATGGTACTAAAATGCTACTCTTACATTACACAACAGAAATTACCGATAATAGAAAAAAATTCTAGGTTCTTTCGTCAACTCGTTGGGCCCTACAGAGGAAACCACCAGCAGCTGTTAACCTCCGCCAGAAGATACACAAAAACTCATCCAGTATAGTGTTGGAACATTGATGCGTGAGAGTATACCAGCCTTTGTCTTCGTGTCTGTCTGTGGCAAAATCCAACAGCCAAATGTCATCCTCTACCCAAAACCAGTGTATCACAGCCACCTGCCCACCACACACACTACCACCACCCACACTACAACCCATCCACCACCTGCCCACCACCACCCACCCCCCACACACACCCCCACCACACACCCACCCACCACACACCACCCCCCCACACACACACTACCACCTGCCCACCACACACTACTACCACCCACCCCACCACACCACCACCCCCCACCACACACACACACACACACCCCACCACACACTACCACCACCCCACCACACACAACCCACCACCACCTGCCCACCACACACACCCCACCACACCACACCACACACACACCACCACACACTACCACACACTACCACCCCCCCACACACACACCACCACACTACCACCACCACACACACCACACACCCCCACACACCACCTGCCCACCACACACCTGCCCACCACACACACACACCACCCCACACCACACACACCACCACCCACCACACACACCCCCACCACACACACCACCACACACCACCACACTACCCACCTGCCCACCACACACACAACACCACACACACCACACACACCACCCCCACCACACACACCACCACCTCCACCTACCACCTGCCCACACACACACCACACACACCACACACCACCCCCACACACACCACTACCCCCACACACACACCACACACCCCACCACACACCACCTGCCCACCACACACCACCACACACACCCACCCACCACACACACACACACACACACACCTGCCCACCACACCCCCACCACACACACACCATCCACCACCTGCCCACCACACACACCACACACACCACACCACCACCCCACCACACACACACACCACACCTGCCCACCACACACACACACACTGCCCCCACCACACCCTCACCACCACACACACACCCCCACCACACACTACAACCCATCCACCACCCCCACCACACACACTACAGCCATCCACCACCACCCCCACCACACACACACTCCACCACCTGCCACACACACACCACACACACACCACCCCACCACACACACCTACCCCCCACCACACACACTACAACCCACCCACCCACCACCCCACCACACACACACAGCCATCCACCACCTGCCCACTCACACCACCCCCACCACACACTACACCATCCTGCCCACCACACACCACCACCCCCACCACACACACCCCTACACCCACACACCACACCACACACCACACACACCCCCACCACCACACACACCCATCCACCACCTGCCCACCACACTACCCCACCACCACACCACACACACTACCCCCCACCACACACACACCCCCCACCACACACACACACCCATCCTGACCTGCCCACCACACACCACCACCACACACACCTCCATCACCTGCCCACCACACACACACACACACTACCACCTCCATCACCCACACACACACACACACACACACCACCTCCATCACCTGCCCCACCACACACACCACCTCCATCACCTGCCACCACACACACCACCTCCATCACCTGCCCACCACACACACACACACCACCTCCACTGCCCACCACACACACACACCACCTCCATCACCTGCCCACACCACACACACACACTACCACCTCCATCACCTGAACACCACACACTACTACCACCTCCATCACCTGAACACCACACACACACATTAAAACACTTTCACCACACGTCCGTACACAAATCATCACCATCACCACAACTACATCACCCCTCTGACTGGTATCCACATCTCCATCACTGTCAGCCTCACTACCGCCACCCATTACACCACCATGACCACAATACCATTACTACCATCACCCACACTGCCACCACCATCCACAACAACACCCAAACCACCACCTACACTATCACTGCCACACACACACCACGTCAGCAGCACCTGGTGGAGCATGAAACCAGAAACACTTTCCCGTGTGTTCTGGAGTGATGTGTCTCTGAGCATAATACTAAACTTATCACATAATTTTGTAAGAGAGAAGGGAGGGAGCGGGTAGACAGGTGGTGCCATGAGGGGTGGATGGTGTAGTGAGGGGGGGAAACTGTATCGTGAGTGCCACACTGTGTCGTGAGGGCCACGTGGTGTCGTGAGGGCCACACTGTGTAGTGAGGGCCACGTGGTGTCGTGAGGGCCACGTTGTGTCGTGAGGGCCACGTTGTGTCGTGAGGGCCACGCTGTGTCGTGAGGGCCACGCTGTGTCGTGAGGGACTGTGTCGTGAGGGCCACACCGTCGTGTGGTGGCCGATGGTTACTTCACTTGGGAACCTGGTCAAGGACTCGATGATGACCTACCTACAACCCCTTGGCTCCTGCCTCACCCTCCACAACCACCCGCAAACACCATCACACACCAACACCCACACCACCATCACCACTACCACCAGTTCGCCACCCACAATACCACCATCACACACCACCAACACAACTAACACTACCACCCACACTACCAAAACCAACAAAAACACCATTCACAACACTACCACTGCGGGAACTCCGGAAAGTTCAAAAGGAGGCTAGATAGATTCATGGATGATAGAGTGGTAGTAACTCTCGACAGGAGCTGCCATGCACAGGCCAACCGGCCTATTGCAGACTCCTTATTTTCTTATGTTCACCACCCACACCCATATTTTCGTCACCACCACCTCTATCCACACCACCACCATCCACAACACCACAACGGCCACCTCCACCACTGCCCACACTTTCACCACCATTAACATCCACACCACCACCACGACTCACACTACAACCAGTAACCCAAACCACCGCGTCCATAATCTCTCCTAGTTGTAGTCCAGAATGGGTGGCAGGTGGCAGTGTGTCACTACGGGACCAAAGGTTAGGGCAGCAGACTATCACTTTCTATGGAGAAGGGGACAGCTTGGCTACAAACTTGTACACTCAACCAGGTCACCTCCTATCTCCTCCTTTCTTCCTTGTCTGTATGTCTGTCTTCATCTTATAAATCATCACGGCCAATACAATAAAGTCACTTACACAAGGCCCATGTGTTCTGAGGTGACTTGCATGGAATGGGCTCAGTACATAGGCTTTGATCATTAATATCTTATAGAAAACACAGTATAACAACTTGTTCAGCAATATTACACCGCTATATAATGGTGAGATTCTTACTTTAATTTTCATTCATCTATGAACTATCTTTTTACGTAATGGTATCCCACCAGGTAACTGTCCCACCTCAACGATCATGTATGTCAACTTTCACTTCAATGGATAAAGTGGTTCTGGGCTGGCAAAAACATATGAAGTTTACAGGTGTACGCCATAAAAAAATGGTCACTAGACACCACAAACTACGCTATAATAATATAACCTGTCCACAGATATCTAACTAAAATTTAGTAAAAACCTGATCACTGAATGTGAATCATAAGCTGCACGTTGAGGGACAAGGCCCAGGACCACACGCTCGTCTCACCTCACCTTCGTCATCTTAACTAAAAACAATAACAGAACAATGACCAGGAAATTAAACTGGTATTAACAGTGTCCTGTACTTACCAAACTGGTCTTCAGTCTACCAGACCATTCTCGAATCTACCAGTCTCCCACACCTACCAAACTGGTCTCGTCTAGCAGACTATTCTCAAGTCTACCAGTGTCCTTATCATCGGTCTACCAGACCACCCTAGAGTCTACCAGTCACCTACACCTACCGAATTGATCTTCAGTCTACCAGACCAACCCAATTATCGTGTAACAATATACAGTCGATCAAAAAACTATCCTTACAAATTTATGTTAGACAATATGACACAACGGAGATTTTGGCAACCCTACCGAGACAGCAGTAGTTGCAGTGTTCCTCTGAAATTCACCGATCCCCCCCCCCCCTAGCCAAGCACGGATAGGGAGTATTTTGATTGTAAGTACCAAGAGCCACCAGACCTAAAAATTCTGGTTTTGTTTCAGCAAAACGGTGGAGTTTATTAAATAGAAACCTAAGAGAGAAGTCAATGACAGATTCCGATATTATTATATCTTATGGAGACATGCCTATAACTATCTAAAAAAAGAGGAGGAGGGGGGGGGGGCGGCGGGGGATCAGTGAGTTCCTTGCATCAACACATGGGCATGTAATACGGTGCGGTACGAAATTATGGTAAAGTACAGTTATGAGGGTGATAAAAGTTCGGTTCGATATTTTTTTTCAAAGTACGGTATGGTACGGAAGTACGGTTAATTTTTCGTACTTTTATTGGACCATTTCGAACCAAGCCACTCCATTGTAATGTTGGCTGGCCACGTGGCCAAGACAATAGCTTGGGACGATGCAGGTGTGCTCCAGCCTTCAGGTGAAGCCGTGACGTCAGGTTAGGTGAAGCCGTGAGGTCAGGTCAAGTCAGATCCGGCCACACTCAGTGAGCCAGAGACACCCCTGTTCGTTTATTGGGCTCGCGCTGCACTCGCGGCGATGACGGTCTTCCATACAGTGACACAGTCCGTTGCCCGACTTGACCGACGTCTGGAGCCGCTTATCTCCTGGTCCCCACCCCCAGCTGCCGAGTCCGAGCGTGATGTAGCTCCCTCCACCAATCACGGCACTGCCTCATCGCCCACACGCAAGCTGTGTTAAGCCATGGCACATTTTTTCTCTCACTAAAATTCCCTTCCATCATCCCTTTTAAACTTCCACTAAACCTCCTTCCCCCCTGTCACTCGCCTTTATTGATTGACCCACAAAATTACATTGCCCCAGGAGGGAGGATGCCTCTGCCAGGCTTTGACACACACACACACACACAATGACACATTCTCACTCCCGAGTCTTTGTGGGCTAGGGACATAAAATTAAGTAAAATGTGTAATTTAGTATCAATACGTTGGTATGTACTGAAAAAACAAAACGATATAACAGCATTCACATAAACATGGAAAATCTTACTCACGTGAGTTACCTGTCGAATACCAAATTGCAGGTTACAAATTATTCCATACCGATAGGTAGATTAGGAAAGGAGGCGGAGCAGCAATCTATGTCAGGGATAATCTGAAGTGTGAAATAAATAAGGAGATGAAAACTGAGCGAAACACAGAAACAATTTGGATAGAATTAATCGATGGTAGGGAAAAATTAATCACAGGAGTAATATATAGACCTCCTAATCTTGATAGAGTTAATGGGCGACTTATTTGGGATGAAATGCGCAGGGCTTCCATACAAAGCAAAGTCTGTATAGCAGGCGACTTCAACTCAGAATCAGAGGATTTTCTTAAAACAACCCAGGACTGTTTAGTTTGGAAATAGAGTAGTCGACGAGTGGAACAAGCTACCAAATATCATCATTAACTCTAATACGCTAGATAGCTTCAAACAAAGGTTGGATGGAAGGATATATGAGCGATAGGGGTTGGGTGTAAATGGAACTGCACAGTATGGGCCAATAGGCCCGCTCCAGTTTCCTTCATTCTTATGTTCTTATGTACCGAACCGCATGCTCTGCACATGGGCGCCAACATCTTGAATCTGACGAGAATCGAGACAGTCGAGCCTTTACAATAAACATGGCTGTTTCTGTCCTGACATGCTGCTTCACAAGTGTTGACACAATAAGAAAGAAAACATTCCAGCACGTGTGGACCACCAATAATTTTCAAGCAATATAATCCTGAAGATTTAACAAATATAAATTCAGATATTTAAAGGTAATAAAATATTTAATTATAAAATATTTGACATTTCCACCCAGCCTATTTTTTCTAGGATATGTATGAAAAAAACCAGGTAAATTTTATTTTGACCTCACAGTACACGATGACAGCATCCATTGATCCAACACGCGGCGTTACCGATAATGTGGTACTAACCTTAGGACCACAGCATTTCTTCCCAGCTTAACATATCTAACACCTAGTTATCATTATCAATCAATGTACTACAGTAACAATTGTGGTGTTCAACATGCTTAAATTCGACAGGTGTGGTGTTGGACAGGCGTGCAGTGTTCGTCAGGTGTATTGTTGGACAGGCGTGGAGTGTTCGTCAGGTGTGGAGTGAACAACTAGTGCGTTTAGAGTTCAACAGGTGTGGAAGGTACACTGACTAAGGTGTTGTAATCGTGGGGAGAGGCACCGTTGAGGAGCCTTGCATGGCTGCTGACCTTCTTAGGGTAAACGCTGGGAAAGATGGAAAAAGCAGTGGTGTGAGCGTTTCCTCAGCGAGCACTTGTGTGTGAGTAGTGGGTCCTTGTGGCGCGGGGGAGGGAGGAGGAGGGCGTGACCCACCGCTAGCCTTGACGACTGACCCCCTTCTCCACCTCCACCCGTTACTCCACCTCACAACTTCATCTTCCCATCGTTTTATCACTTATATCATTCTAAGGCAGTCTACCCTCCCAACCATGCTCCACACCTTCAACGACCACAATGACATCTAACATTAGCACCAATGTCTGCATAAAATCAACCTTCCTTGCCTACAGCTAAATGACTAAGCGGCAACTCGATCGTGCTATATAAATGGCACTCTCTCGCGGCCCACTTCCAGTGTGTCAAGTCTTCGTAGCGGCCACGACTCAGCCATGAGACTCGTGAGTATCACCTAAAACAAGTTTGCCTAATACTGCCCTCCATCACTAAACCACCGTGGCTACCGTAAAGTCTTACTCGTACTGAGCCAGGCAGGCACCTGAGCAGCTAACAACTGTGAGCCGTGTTGAAGGCATCTCCTCCCAACCTCATTGTTTCAAGTGTGTCTGCGACAACTATAAAGTGCGACCTGCGGTCATTCCACAACAATTCGTGTGACCACTTGCTGGAAAACAAATTGTGCGGTAGCAGGAGCGCGTGTCAGGGGTGGAGTGGCCGCCCCGCCCCTACTACTAAGTTCACTTACAGCCAGCTACTAAAACTGGAGTGACACGTGTGATACATGTTGCAGTAACTTCAGTTTGTATGATGACCAACCCTCACCACAACCAACTAATGCTCCACCACCCTCATCACAACCACTCAATGGCACAACACAATCATGGAATAATACAATAAACTCCACCATGGAACAACACACTTAATCATGGTACAATATACTCCACCATGGTATAACACACTCCACCACCAAACAACACACTCCACCATGGAACAACACTCTCTCCATCAGTACAATACAGTGTGTCTGGAAAGGCTTGTACACAGTAATATATGAATTGTCGTACTGTACAATCTACATGTAAATATATAAAAAAATGGAGGAATACAGTAGATGGCTCTAGCACACATGTAAACATAATTTCCAAATGCACAAATCATTTAAAGAGAGTAGTTTCTAGTGTATAGTTACAAGTGGGTTCACTGTCAATCGATCATTTGAAACTTTAAAAAAAATCACAATTATGAAACAGGGGGATGTTGTAAAAAAAAACGTGCCGGTCATGCACACGCCCACCAAGGTGACAACCCCAACTTTCACCCTCACAATCACAACGATAAAAAATCACAAATGTATTTTGTGTCGAGGTGTGTGAACAAACTTCTGCTTAGGTAACTCATCTGGCCTTCACACCCCCCTCTCCTCCTTTAACTGTGTTCTTAAAAAATTATTAATGCCATAATCCTCCTTCAGTCACTCTGAACATTCTATCTCCTCACCAAATCACTGTCACTCAGAACATTCTATCTCCTCATCCTTCAGTCACTCAGAACCTTCTATCTTCTCATCCATCACTGTCACTCACAACCTTCTACCTCCTCATCCATCACTGTCACTCAGAACATTATCTCTCTTCGTCCTTCACTGTCACTCAGAACATTCTATCTCTTCGTCCTTCACTGTCATTCAGAACATTCTATCTCTTCGTCCTTCACTGTCACTCAGAACCTTCTACCTCCTCATCCATCACTGTCACTCAGAACATTATCTCTCTTCGTCCTTCACTGTCACTCAGAACATTCTATCTCTTCGTCCTTCACTGTCACTCAGAACATTCTATCTCTTCGTCCTTCACTGTCACTCACCTTCTACCTCCTCATCCATCACTGTCACTCAGAACATTATCTCTCTTCGTCCTTCACTGTCACTCAGAACATTCTATCTCTTCGTCCTTCACTGTCACTCAGAACATTCTATCTCTTCGTCCTTCACTGTCACTCAGAACATTCTATCTCTTCGTCCTTCACTGTCACTCACAACCTTCTATCTCTTCGTCCTTCACTGTCACTCACAACCTTCTACCTCCTCACCCATCACTGTCACTCAGAACATTCTATCTCCTCATCCTTCAGTCACTCATAGCCTTCTATCTCTTCATCCTTCTCAGTCACTCAGAACATTCTATCTCCTCATCCACCACTGTCACTCACAACCTTCTACCTCCTCACCCATCACTGTCACTCACAACATTCTATCTCCTCATCCTTCAGTCACTCAGAACCTTCTACCTCCTCATCCATCACTGTCACTTGCTCACAATCTCTCCCTGCCACCGTTTTCTCACACAATTTATCAGAGTCCTTGTCAAATCATTCAATACCATTCACAATTATGTAGAATTTCTTGGTTAACTTTTCTAATGCAGTATTTTAGAAAACATTACCAGTGGTAATTTGCGATATCTCTTAGTATGGAAATGTATTACAGTATGTAACTACGTACTGTACTATTATAATCTTCAAAATGGTGTAACAAAGAAATTTTTCACTTAGTAATACAGTAATTAAAGGATATTTTTGCCATTTTGTAGCTGGGTAAATTGTTTTAAACCTCCCCACAACAAATCCCTAAGCACTTTGTACAACAGTAAATTTTCCCAAAACTTCACAGGGTACAAAATTTTGTATCCATGAGAACTCCAGCAAACTCTAGTTTGTTTATATATATATATATATATATATATATATATATATATATATATATATATATATATATATATATATATATATATATATATATATATATATTATATATATATATATATATATATACACACACACACACACACACACACACAGGTTGTACCTCTCTAGTCCGGCAACCTCGGGACCTGACCGGTGCCGGACCATGGAAATTCACCCTTTTCCTGGATAGATAGTGACTTGTGCTTATGCTTGGAAGCACTAGCACCACTTTCTCTGCATCATGGTCTCTTTGAAGACATATTGAAGGGTTAAATGTCGTATAGTAGCTTCTCAAATTTCGCGAGTTTTTAATTCAACGTGTTTTATTGGAACACAAAAAAAAAAAATAAAAATTTTGACGGCGGAAACTTGAATTTCGACGGGTTTGAACGGCCCGCCGACGTGCATAATCGTGTAAACAGCGTCATTTCTCTTATGTACAAAAGATTCATTATTGTTTATTACTGAATGTCTTTTTTATTGAATTAATGTTTGTGTGCAAAATGAGCAATACAATTCATTCATAATACGTAGAATATTAAAACACACAAGGAAATGACGCAGCATTGTTTTCGTTGATTACAAAACCAGTGACTGACTGGTTCTACATATAAATCTGAAGAAAATAAAACTTTGGTTGTAGCTGTAGTAAAATTAATATGGTTGTTTTAAGTAATGTTATTTAATGTTAATAAATGGAACAATAGAAGTAGCTAATGATAATGGTAAAGAAAAAAGAGAGATCGCGTATGTAAGTGCGCACACGTGAAAACATATCGTCATTACTTTACATAAGAATATGAAAGCAACACTTATTTACTGTTCATATATATTTTAATTAATGTTTCTGAATTTGTTTTTATTGAATTAATGTTTGTGTGTGCAAAATTAACAATACAATTTATTAATAATACGTGGAATATTAAAACACACGATGAGACGAGACGGCTGCCGGCATTGTTTATGTTAAAGCTTACAAAACCAGTGACTGATTGGTTCTACATATAAAACTGAAGAAAATAAGACCCTGATTGTAGCTGTAGTAAAATTAATGTAAAAAAATTAATATGGTTGTTTGAAGTACCTGTAATGTTATTTAATGTTAATAAATGGAACAATATAAGTAGCTAACCATTAATGGTAAAAAAAAAGTGAGACTGCGCGTATGTAAGTGCGCACATGTGAAAACATATCGTCATTACTCTACATAAGAATATGAAAGCAACACTTATTTACTGCTCATATATATTGAAGGGTTAAATGTTGTACTCTGTATAGACAAGCAGAGAGAGAGAGAGAGCAGCCGAACTGCCGGATGTAAACAAACCTTAATTTCCCGCGGCTGTTTTTTTTTTTTTAAGGGGATTAGCCCACCCGGGCATAGGTCACTGACCCACATTGGGGCCTGAGGGGCAAAAATTTAATACTCCTGTAATAATAATAATTATTCAGATAAGTAAAAAAAAAAAAAGCTGCCTATCTACCTATTGGACAAACTAAAATCGTTCCGGACCACAGAATGCCGGACTAGAGAGGTACAACCTGTATATATATATATATACTCTGTATACAGCTCCTCCCCGACTTACGACCACCCACACTTACGACCTGCCTCAGTTGTACCAAAATTTTGTCAAATTACGTATTTGCGAGTCCCAACGTCAGTACACAGAAAATTTTCGTTTGTAATTCACTTTAAAATGGCTGGCAAGCTTAAAAGTGAGTTTTGTGGTGCTGAGAAGAAAAAGAGACACCCATTTTAGATTTTCTATGTATTATTTAAGCATTTTCGACTTACGACCTGGATTTGGGTCCCTAACCCTGTCGTAAGTCGGGGAGGAGCTGTACAGTATTGTACAGTACAGTACAGTATACTAGTTCCTTCCTGCTATCATGGTATCTGAATGCAAAAATTACAGTATACAGCCTGTAGTTCTGTAAATCTTTTATTCAACTCTTAATTACTCCAATTTCCCCCCAAATAATAAGCTCCTAATAGTAATAAAACAAAAAATACGGTTGTGTATCACAAAAATAATCATTTCACACCATTAACCCTTTGTGTGTGTAGGGTGTATTGTATATGCAGTAATTTGTCGAGTATAGCACTGGAATTTATCTCTGAAAATTTCTTAGAAATTTTAATGAATAAGTGTCTCAAATATGATCTTCCATTCCTCCTAACTACAGTGCAGTACTACAAAAATTTACCCCTTGTACTGTACTGCAGTTTTCTAAAGACAACTTCTCAAAGAACTAAAAAGCACTGTACAGAATAGACTGGAAATAACTGGTTAATGTACAAGCTCTGATAGGGAAACAACATGCAGATCCATGATATGGGAACCAGACAAGAACGATAAGTGAGAGTGTGAACACCACGAAGGCACACTCCGTGACTGCCATGAACGAGGCAAAAAATAACATACTGTACTGCCAACACTTTCTCTTTCACGTCATGCTCCGCTTACAGTGATGCAATAATGTACCACAGATTCTGCTGCTACACACCTATACACACACTCAATATATATTTATACATACTGTACATACACACACACATACTGTAAAACATGCTAAAAGGGGAAAATTATGTACAGCAATAGAAATGATTTCCATAAATTTCTTTTGAAAATCCAAACTGATCAACATACAGTATTAAGATGATCATGATATTCATACTATAAACTCTACTGAATAGTTTTAATAACCAATCAAATGTAACCTAATTCAGGAATAACCTGGTTATGTTACAATAATAAATAAGGTCTCAAAAGAAACATGATAACTTTTGCTACATATAAACTTATTTCCATAAAGTTATAGCAATAAAAACAAAATCTTATCCCTATTTGACAAAAACGTCAGAAGTAATTTAAGGCTTAATTGAGTGCTTATTCATATTTAGCATGACACAAACACACACACACACACACTAATTCAAATACATGTATTGGTTGAAATAAAGCTGCGTCACCAGGTGGTGGTCCTGCACCCACACCACACTCACAGGTGAAGTGGAGGAGGGGGGAAGGGGAGACTGCTGTAAAAGTGAAAGTAAGAATGACCACCAGTCTGCCTCCCACCATCCTTACCACCACCCCTACCTACCACAAACAAACTTTTCAACATTATTACCACCCTTACCTTCCACTACCATCATTACCACCACTCCTACCTACCACAATCATCCCTACCAATATTATCATCACCCCTACCTTCTGTACATAACCACCACTCATATCTATCAAAACCATCCTTACTACCACTCCTACCTCCCACAACCATCCCTACCAACATTATCATCACCCCTACTTGCATAACCACCACTCATACCTATCACAACCATCCTTACTACCACCCCTACCAACATTACCACCACTCCTACTTTCCACAACCATCCCTACCAACATTAATATCCTTACCCTCATTGCCACCACTCCTACATCCCACAACCAACCCTACCAACATTATCCCCAATTTTGCCTACCACAACCAACTCTACCAACATTATCCCCACTCCTATTTATCACAACCACTGTACTTCACGACATCACACCCACCTATTACCTGCATCAACACAACTCTTTCCTCTGGGGAAATGTGAGGTATGAAGTTAAGAGTTGATTACACAGTTTTGACCTGGATGTGGTGAACTAAATGGTAGAAGGTCACTTTAGCCAAGACACAATGGCAGGTTGAGATCAGGTCCACACCCTCATGAAAATATACAAAAACTTGCTGAACTACAAAGCTGCCATACAAATTGTAGTGCAGCACTGTGTTTTCCTTTTATTATGACCAAGAGGCCCATAAGCTGCAACTACTGTTTCAAATTTTAACATCAAGCAAGAAGATATGGCAATAACTTTTACCTCCAGTATTAATGTGCCCCCCCCCCCCAAAAAAAAAATTGACAAGTACAGTAGTACAGTATCTCCATACACTTTATCCACCATTTTGTACTGCTGCACACTGGCAATAAATTTTGATCAAAGTGGCTTCTGTACCCAATATGCCAATTTAGTATTTTATGATAATAAAAAAATTACATTAATTCATTTCCATTAGACCCCGAGTTTTGGTTAAAATGTACAGTACAGTATAATAATTTGCCACAAATTTAGATTAGAAATACAGTAACCACACTATCTTTTACACTACAGTACCATGAGAGTGTGAAGACTACAAAGTTTTCAAGTTTACTTAAATAAAATTATCCCTATCCAAGCACAATATGTATGGAATGTGATACTCCACTAAACAGTACAGTACAGTACATCAAACATCAGATTCAGTATAACTGATTGTAAATCAGTTATATGTCTCCAATATTTTCTGTGCATTGGAACTCAAGGAAGTCCTAGCTTGGAGCTAATCTAAAGACTAGCTCAGCTCTCTCATACCCCAAATTTGGAGAGGTAAAGTTATGTGTGTTCAATCATAATTCCTGTATTTCTAGGGCTACTAAGAAAATGTAAATTTGTATTTACTTTTTAACTATAATTTGACCCTTTCTATCCATATAATGAAGCATGGGATATTATTATAAAAAGTAATAATGAAGTGTAACTCTTTGATAACTTAGGTTACAACCAGATGATTCAACGTGGCTCTTCATAAACTGAATGTGAACTTTTACCTTCACTCTGGGCAACAAGCATTAAAAACCAAGTTAAAAAAATATTGGATTAAACATACATTACTGTATTAAAACATTGAGCCATACAGTATGCAAATAATTTGTGCACGAGCAAGTATTCTAATGGCTGTTGATTATACTGAAATCTTCCTTTCGCTATGAACTTTTAGCTACGTACTGTACTGTGCTAGTAAATTTACAAATTACTGCTATCTTTAATTTCCAATACTTTCAATTATGTACTACTAAAGGTGTGTTAGATGGTGTCCCCAAGACAGAGGCAAACCATCACTGCACATCATATTCACTGGTCACACAGCCTTTAATTTCTTCCAAGGGAATGAGTTTTCAAAGACAAGATTTTCACGCAATTGCTCACAGAAGCACCGGGGTTGGGATCTCAACCATCCAAACACTAACAATACAGTACAGAACATGGACCTCATTAATCCGGGAAGCTTGGGACCAGACTGGTTCCGGATTAGCAAAAATTCCAAACCATTGAAGAGGAGGTTAAAAAAGGCAAAATAATGCATAAAATGTACTACAGGGGGGTATTACTGTCTAATTTATTCAGCATAGATATCTTTCTTAAAGTAGTTAAAGTCACATGCTTACATTTTGCCACATTACTATCATTTCCACTGCTTGCTGGTCCCTTAGGAAGCATATTTATGGGTAAATTTTAAGTATTTAAAGGTACTGTAAAATAGTGGCAACAGCCACTAGAAGTGAGCTATGACACCGTCCCGAACCATTGAAGCTGCCAGACTATCGGGTCCCAAGTTAGCGAGATGCAACCTGTACCGTATGTGTAAAATGCCTTAAGTTCAAGCAACTGCCACCACTGCATCTAGCCAGTTATAAAGGCTGGCTCCTCTGCTTCAACTTCTACTGTGGCTAAATGCAAAAAGTGCACAGATTGTAGAACCTCATTAGCCCATTTAAAAAGTTTGTTTGGAGCTTGGATCTGACCATATCAAGCCATCTTGCTGCCAAAAATTTAAATGTGCCAACAAATCTATCACACAATCCTTTCCTATGAGATATATCAAAGAAATGCCATTTTTCAGGAATATGAAGATTCTACACATGGAAAGCTAAGTTCATGTATCTCAGACTGACATTTCCATAACCTAAAATTCTTGAGCTAGCACAAGTGTGTACAGTATAACCATACCAGTGCTCAAATAAAATTAATTTCAGTTCACAGTTTTGCCTTCTAATCCTCTTTTGCCTACCAATCCTGTTAATCCTGCCTTTTTATTTTTTTCTCTCACTAATACAATATAATGGTCCCAACAAAGTGGGGTAAAATGGACCTGACACAAAGGTTGACTAGGGGGTCGTATGGGCAGAATATTGTAAAATACTGTATTGAGCATTAATGAGAGTTTGGATTTGTTAACAACACAACTTAATATTTATACTGCTAAAAAAATTAACTAGAAATGTAACTTCCTTTAATTGAACAAGTTATGCAACTTAACACTTAACCCCTTGTGAATGGGATCCTCTCTCCACTGAATATCACCTGGTGTTAGCCAAATAAATTATCAAAAGTGGCAACCTGTAGCTTTGAAACAATACCCCTTTCTTTAAATCTAACATAGACCTATTAAGAAATTGCAGCCTCCAGTAATTCATATTCAGATTGATCTTAAGCAGTCAGCTTTCTTGTTACATAAACCAAAATTTTAGTTACTTTACAAATAAGTAATTGCATTTGATTCAAGAATTTTTTCTCTTC
This sequence comes from Homarus americanus, assembly GCF_018991925.1. Taxonomy (NCBI): domain Eukaryota; kingdom Metazoa; phylum Arthropoda; class Malacostraca; order Decapoda; family Nephropidae; genus Homarus; species Homarus americanus. The sequence goes on along the minus strand of NW_024736071.1, from coordinate 13,666,709 downwards.
TAATTCTTTTGATTTCTTAATGAATTCTAAAGTTAAATTAAAAAAATTCATAAAAATCCTCACTCCTTCATCTAAACTGTTAAGTTAATCAAATTATGCTTATAGATTGTTTAGTACAGTAAGTTGTTTCTTAATGTTTTCACTCTAACATTTTACTGAAGTAACAACAAATTATAGTTAGCAAGAAACATGAAAGATATTTTCTTATTGAAGTAAGACACTGCTATTGTCTTCAAAGAAGTAACATCAACCACTGTCTGATATGCCATTACTGTACTGTAACGACTTTCCGGTAATCAATAAGTTTACAAATCTTAATGCTTATAGTTATTATTTACAAATGTAATACACTAAATTCTGTACACACAGTAATATCAAATAAATAATTTGAATCATAGCCAGTGGTTAAAATTACTGTACTCGCCATTATTATTAACACTAACTGTATACTAAAGCAATAAATTAAGATATTAAGTACGAATTCCAAGAACTACTCAGTCCCTACAGAGGATTGAAGCCAACTCACTTGTGTGACACCATCACAGAATTCACATTTACTTTAAATAATATTTACAGTACAGTTCATGTTCTTGTCTAATATATGTGATAATGTTTCAGGCTGCCTTGGTGGTGCTGGTGGGATGTGCTGCATGGCTGGTCAATGCCAGTCCTGCTCCACTAGACATAAAACCAGTCGACATTTCAACTCTCATTGCAACAGTTCCTGGACTTAAAGAGGAACTGGAAGCCAAGATAAAAAAAGATTCAGGTAAAATTTCAATTGTAGCCACAGCCACCAATGCCCCCGCTACCACTGCCCCAACAACCACTACCTCTGCACCACAAGCAAATGCTCCTCCAACACCAGCCCAGACCACAACACCAAGAAGCACAGAGGGAGGAAAACGTCACAGACCATTAAGACGCCGTGGTGGAAGACGTCGCCTACAGCCTAATGATCAGAATCCTGAAGAAACAGAAGCAACTTCCCAACCTCGGCGACAGAAAAATGCCCGCACTTTCCCACAAGCACCATAGTAAAACCCAAATTCACGAGGTCAAAGTGAACACGAAGTAAATAGCATGCAGTTTATAATTCACATAAATTAGTTGAAAAAGCAATGATTATCAAAAATGTCTTACTTCTATATTTATAATAATGTATCATAAAAGAAAAGGTTACAAGTTTTCACACTTGCATCTTATTGAAGTTTGACATATCTACAATGTAATATACCCTAGAGATCTTTTTCAAACACTACACACTCAAGTTCACTTTACCTGAAACACTTAACAGGAACCTCGTTAAAATTTTGTCTGACACAAATGCCCCTCTGGTACAGAACTAAAATCATGCAAATAGCTTGATTATCAAATGAAGATATATAAGGAAGCACATAAAGATGACTACAAAATTTCATACTTTGTTGGAAATATCCTGCTAGAAAAACTTAGGTGAGATGGAAGTACAGCTCCTCCCCGACTTACGACCACCCGCACTTACGACCTGCCTCAGTCGTACCAAAATTTGGTCAAATTACGTATTTGCGAGTCCCAAAGTCAGTACACAGACAAAATTTTTGTTTGTAAATCACTTTAAAATGACAGGCAAGCTTAAAAGCGAGAGTTTTGTGGTGCTGAGAAGAAAGAGAGACACCCATATTAGATTTTCTATGTATTATTTAAGCATTTCCGACTTACAACCTGGATTTGGGTCCCTAACCCAGTCGTAAGTCGGGGAGGAGCTGTACGATACAGTACAGAATAACAGACAGGTGTAAATCAGCGTATTGTACTGTACTGGCTCAGATGGGACATGAATACAGTATATACCCTTTACTACCTTTGGCTCTTCAGGAAGTGTCATATAAATTATAATAAAGCCTTTTAAGGCATATACTACTGTAGATTTATTTACATACTTTATGAAATTTGCACATGCAGCACATTATGAAGGGGATCCCCTGTTACATATTCCTTCCATTATATATCATCACTGCTTTGAGCAAAACTATTATATGAAGTCTGTTGTTACTGGTATTTCATTGATTAATAAATATTCCCATTTATATAGCAATGCAAAATACTGCATGATAAAAGGAAACTAAAAAACAATGATGTTAGCATGACAGATCTTGACATTTTTTCCCAGGGAGTAAGAAATGTGAGCATATGGTTCAAGTAACTTTTGTGAAATCTTATCAAAATAACTCGTTATGTTGTCAACAAATGTCTCCAAGACAAAATGACACAATGGACCAAATTTGATAGATAAAGTTGAAGTTCCTCAGAAGTAGGATAGAACCTCTTTAGCCATCTATACAGGAAAATCTATTTGGCATACAGTACTGTATACATTCACATTTGTCAAATCTCCTAAAACATGGTTTTAGTGAATCTTAGGAATGACAAAAATGCTAGAAAACCTCAACAGTATTACATACATGGCTGGCAAAATTACATGGTCATGATTCCTTCCACTTTTCCTGGGTCATGAAAACCTAAGAACATCCCTACCACTACTGTACAATACAGTACTGTATCGGCAAACACTACACTACAGGTTCCCCCAATTTCATTTATTTCAAATTCCAGGTCTTTTCAACACTATTTTACTTTTTATTTAAGGACATCAAAGCATATTGCAGCTGCCTAGTCACACCCAGCAGAATCTACACCAGTTTTACAATCATCCTCACACTGAGGTTAATGATTTATTAACAAAAATGAAGGTTATTACTTAACTATTCAATGGTGTATACAATAATTACTGTAGATTCTTACATCTATTAATTATTAAATCCATACGTCTTGAGAACCCAAGTCAAAATTTTTTATTTACCTTTTCCAGTTCTTACAAATTTCAAGATAGTAAGGTAAAACTGATGCTAATGTAATTATAATGAACAAATTTCATGAATTAAAGCTCCTGCCTATTGAAACTACAGTATAAAAATTAGGATTATACTGTGATGAAAATAAATGACTGTACGTTTCTTTAGTCTGAAGGGATCAACATAAAATGTCATGTCACACAATCTCAAATTATGTTACAGAAGTGCACTAAGTTTTCATGCCAGCATTAGAAAGTTTCAAATGTGATTCTAAGAAATGGTGACCAAAGTGGCACTCCGACATTACAAGTATATTAGTAGTATCCTGTAGTATAACTACTGTACCTGTACAGTAACTATGCACAAACTTGGCAGCCTTGATTTTGAAACAGCATACAATTTTACAGATACCAGTATTAAGTGGGTACAAAGAATGTGATCTTGATTTCATAACAGCATTGTCACGCAAATTTGGCCATTAAACATTTACAGTACAAGCATACGACAGGTTTGTAAATTGACATGAATGAAAAATTACCTTGAAATGTGATCACTGATTATAACCTTGAATGCAGCAATACAGATTTAGTACATGACACACTCTAGTGGTTAGACACAGCAAGTAATTAGACATAATAATCTTTGTGGCAACTGCCCGAGTGCTGCAGTTATCACTCAATAAAATATTTATACATAGATACCACAGTACCAGTATAACAAGAGAGCATCTGAATACAGATTAAAAAAGCATGTGAATCAAGATCAATCCTGGGAAGATGTACTCATTAATATAGTTTGGAAGTTTCCTAAATTCATGTACTGTACTGTATTCTGACTTACTGGATAAATAAATAGATGAATGAGCCAAAATGTAGAGAGGAGGATAGGCCAGGGAAAGCCAAGAATGACATGGAGTGGGGTTGTAAGAAATGACAGAGTTAGGAACTGGACAAAAGCGACTACAAGAGACCATGCAGCATGGTGAGCTGCCATCAGGTAACCATGGCTAACCTATACAAACATGGAAAATGACCATAGAATATTGTTGATTAATGATATAGAAGTGGAGTGCCACCAGCAACCCTGGCTTCAATCCTACATCCATAAATTTCGTATGTACCACATCTGTTATTAGTGATACACATCAACTTTCATCATAATAACTCACTTGGCTGATGTTTACAGCAGCTGTTGAAGTGTGACAAATTAAGGCAGGTTATGGTAACCCTGACTTTGACCCATGAATCCTAATTGCTATGCAATTGGAACCTGGGATAAATACTGAACCAAATGAGCTAAAGAGCCACACAACACCCTAAACTCTGGCAAATTCAGTCTGAATATATAATCATTTTGAAACTAGAGACAGTCATTCCTGCTGCTAAGAACTGTGGCAAGGTCAAAGGGGACTTCATTCATAAGTAACCAGTTTATGCCCATTTCTCTAAAGCACCTAAAAACATGAAGACTACACAATTAAATTAAAAATAAACCCAAATCCATCGCATTAAAAAAAATTATGAGATCCTCGGCAAAAAACATCACCAAGCACTCGTAAGTTCCACAATACAGTATGCACATTAAAATCATCCATCTGTTGCTGGTTCCACTTTAACACTGCATTTTACAACTTATGTGCTTCTCTGATCATACTCTTCCATAAAGTAGAAGCCTCACTTTCCTGCTGAATTTTAAATTACCTCAGTGTGTTTTTATCCATTTGTTTTCACTACAATATTTTCTTATTTTTCTTCAAATAAGAACCTAAGTAAAACCTCTATAAATCGGATTTTAAAAAAACGGAATTCGCTTTTTTCGGACTCGGAGATGCTCTGGTCACCAGATATAGTATTAAAAAAAATAAATAAAACATGAAAAGGGGAAGATTAAATAAAAAATATTTTATGAAATGGACAACACTTACTGAATAGTGTACAGTGGTCTAATCAGATTTGCTATATGCCTTCTGAGAACTAAGAAACTTGAGCATGTAAGCAGGTTGGGTCTGATCAGGTGTTGCCGCATTCGTCAGGTTTATTTATTTATTGATTCAGTATTATATTCTCATATGATTGGCCTCTTATGGTTTATGGTTCATCATGATTAATATAACATCTTCAGTAATAGATAAAAAATACAATACTGTATGTAATTTGTAAGATGACTTGAAAATAGAAGGATAAGCTGTATGAGAAGGTTATTTACTGAAGATGTGTTTGTGCGAGGGCTTTCTGCAGACTAGGTTACAACGGGTCACTACAACACACTGTATAGTATAGTATTTAATATGAAGATACCTTTATAAAAACGTTTTTTACTACCTTTGAGTGTTATATGATGACTCAGTTTGGCTACTTGTACACTTAGACAAATGATTAATGAATAAACCAGGGTATACTGTATGCAGATACATAATACTTTACACTTTACAGTAATATCTCCATTAGTTAGAATCCCTCAAACCTGGAAATCTCTGATAGCCAGAATTAAAATTTGCTCAGAAAATCACTCAGAGCCGTAATTTTCCAAAAATTTCCGGCTTTTGGAACAAATTTTCTGAGGTTGAAGATCAAAAGCATTTTCTGAAATTGTCTTGAATAAAGACGAAAGTTAAAGTATTTGGGAGTACAGTGAGTTCTCCTATAACGCGTGTTTTGATAACGCGAATTTGCTCTAACGCGATTTATGAATTAGGAACGATATTTGTATAACGCGAACGCTTGTTTGCTATAACGCGATTTTTGCTTACTATTTCTCCAATTTTGTGGTATTAACTGTGAATATGGTAAAGAAGAATATCTCCAAGAAGCGTTCTGGTGATAGAATTCCCGGTGATGATCGTAAAAGAAAGGATATAACACTTGAAGAGAAGCTCGATGTTATCAACCTCAAAATCACCCTTCTCCCCCATCAAGTTACATTCATATTTTTTCAAGGTAAAGTATTACATTTACTGTATGATTTCATTATTAGATATGAATGTAACATTTATTTAGACTGTGCTATCCTTTGTGTTAGGCTAACTACTAAATTTTTTCGATTTCGAGTAATCTGCACCTAACCCTATTTTCTCCATAAGCCCTGTTATTTCTATTACGTGATTTTCTATAACACGATATTTTACAAGAACACAATTATCGCGTTATAGCAGAACTACCTGTACCTGACCTGACTCGATGTCAGGTGGAGGTAGGGTGAGGGATTAGTGGTCTCATGTTGCTGACCTTCTGATGTAATGTCAGGTCACCCTTTCTTGGGTGGGTGATACAGTGGGTCTCATGACCTGAAGATGTCTTGAATAAACACGAAACCTAAAGTATTTTTAAGGAGATTGTGATAAGTATAACTGAGCAGTTGTATCCCTTCAACATTTTAAAATATGGAGTGAGAAAGCAGAAAGGTGTGAGTGGTTAGAGAGATGGAGTGGAAAGGAGTGTAACATGTCCCAGTGTTGCCAAGCGATAAGCTCAACAGCTGATCTTTTAATTCGCCTCCAAGCAGTTACACAACAAGACCCTTGCTGGATGCTTGTCGTCTCAATTCCCATGTGTGTGTGTGTGTGAGAAACATACAAAGAAATTTTGTTGAGCTTGCCAAGCACATTGTAGGATTTGAAGAAGTTGATGAGTTTCTGCAGGAGTCAGGTGGTGAGGTGACAGGCCAAGACACTTACACAGCACCCACATTAACAGCACTACTAAACCATTATCTTATAACATTTAACATTATAATTTATATCTTAAATTTAATTGATACATGATGGCCCGACTGGGCTACTTTTGCACTTAGACACCTGATCAATGAATAAACCAGGGCATATGGGGGCGCATTATACACTAGTGATGTCACTAAGCTTTTTAACTGCAACCACAACTTCTGAGCAACTGCATAATTTATCACAACCTGTACTCAAATGTGCAAGTTAATTACTAAAAATTTTATGTCTAGTGCAAACTATGGGATGTTTATACTCAAATTAATTGCTATCTTGCAAGAATTCCAGCAATGCAAGTTATATTCTGCTAAATCAAGTCAGTGATATTTTACAGGTTGACAACCTCTTATCTGAAATTCCAAAAAACCCTGTGCATGACATACTCTATTTTTTATTATTAATTTTTTTTTTTACGGGGATTAGCCCACCTGGGAACAGGTTACTGACCCACATCAGTGCCTTGGGGGCAAAAATGTAATAATAATAATAATGATAATAATAATAATAATAATAATAATAATAATAATAATAATAATAATAATAATAATAATAATAATATTAATAATAATAACAATAATAACAATAATAATAAAAATAATAAATAATTCATAGTAAATAAAATTTATAATAAAAAATACACAAAATAAAATAATAAATTAATAATGATGCCAATAATAATAATAATAATTACGGTAATAATAATAATAAATAATAATAAAGATATAAAAAAATAAAAAATATATAAAAAGTGAGAAACACAACCTACTGTACTGTAGACCATTCTGAAATCCTAAAAATTAAAAAATCCTAAACACATCTGGCCTCAAGGATTTCGGATAAAGAATTGTCAACCTGAGAACGTATAAGTAAAAAACTTTAACTCCCTGCCTTTTATAATCCTTGAGTACCCGTTATTCTCGCCCCACAAGGGGTCACAGCTCAAGGTTGAAGAAGACCTAAGTCCAGAAAACTTTGAGGACAAACTTTTTCGGAGTGAGAGTTGTGAACTCGTGGAACAACCTGCCTGAGTGTGTTGTGACAGCACCGAGTGTGAGCTCTTTCAAGACCAGACTTGGCCAGCACTGGAGCACGTTCAGATACATTCAGGAGGCAGTACACGCCCAGTACTTGCCAACACTGCGTAACAGAGACGTGACCGATCGCCCAAGCGCCTAATGAGCCAATCAGTGGCAAAGAGGATAAAAGTAAGTAAAAGTAACACAGCTCTATTCACACCTGTATCATAAAGAGCATTTGATTTTTTTTAATATACTGTATATACTGTATTAAAGGATTATTTTGATAAAAAATGGTGTCTAACGAAAATAGAACTGATTTTACTGACTCCGGTATTAACATTTCCTAGGATTTTTTCATAAAAGAATAGAATTCCCATCACTATATCATATAGAAATATTTTGATTAAAGATATCTTATTGGAAACGTCTCAAAGAATTTATTAAGGATCATTATGAAATCAAATTCATCTCCGTATCACAATCAACCACGCTTGAGTGAGGAAGAGGGGGTGGGGAACTGACCATGCAACCCTCCAAAAAGGTTTGCTTCCATCTACAACACTCAGCTCTCACACACACGCACACCACTAACACCCACAACATCACCATCCACACCATCACCACCCCCATACATCACACCCTAACATTTTACACACACACACACACACTTTCAACACTACTCACACACCCCAACAAAGGAATTAAGACAGCAAGCACAAGGAGTGAAGGTCTTATTGTATGACACATTTGCGTGTGTGAGACTACATGGTAGCGAGTTAAATATCAGCTGTTGAGGAGCGCTTGGCAACACTCATTTCCACTCCACCTCTCTAATTACCCACATCTTTCGGCTTTCTCGCTCCATATTTTAAAATGTTATGTAACAATGTTGAAGGTATATACAACTTTGCTCATCTATACTTATACTTATCACAAACTCCCTAAAAATACTTTAGGTTTTGTGTTTATTGAAGACATCTTCAGGTCATGAGACCCACTAATCCTCCACAGCTCCATGGGAGTAGAAAATAACAGTCTTTGCTGTAACACACAGCTTCAATCACGCCCATATCCTATGGATTTTAAATTTTTCAATATATTTATTTAATTAAATTTTTAGATAAACTATTTTTGATTATTATACAGTCGTAAAGAAATGAAGTTTCATACTTAATTAGAACTGCATTTATGGATTCCAGTAGTTTAGACTCAAGGTAAATATCCCCAGCACCCAGAAACATTCTGGGAAGTGGGCTAGTGTCTGTCTGTGCAAGAGGTCTAGTTTAGACACTCTAAAACTTTCACAGTAACTGGAAAAGGTTCTGGGGATAAGGAATTTTTCCGGGTTTGAGAAAGTCGTCTGGTGACCCGGAAATCTCTCATCCCCGGAAGTGCTCTGCACCAATAGTTCCGGCTAATGGGGATATCACTGTATTACTTATTAAGTGATGATAAATACACTACAATAAGTATTTATTAAGTAATTATAAATACGCTAACTGTACTGTACTAATTTACCAAGTGTTGAAGACAGACATTGTGGTAAGCCAATCAGCTGTTTGCTCTTTATAAAGAAATGAGTATGAAATGACTCATGATGTTCAATGTGGGATTCTTTTTTCAGGAAACCTGATTATTTTAGGATAATATTTTATCAACCTGGCACCAAATGATCCTAAACTATATGAGAATTGTGGTGGAATTGCACAAAGAAGTGTTAAAGGAGTCTTGTGGGAGAGAGGAGGAGGGAGCCACCCACTCATGCTACCCATCTACACATCTCCACCAAAGTGTGGAATAAGCTGAAAGTTGAACATAACATACAGAACGTGTGATTCTCTCAAAGACATCACCGAGAATCAAAATGTTGGCTGCTAACAAGCAGCAGCAGTTTTTACAATAAGACTAAGTTTTATCATTTATGAGTTGTGCAAAGCATTCGGTAGATGGAATGAAGTTTGCATAAAGTGAAAAATAAGATTTGTTTGGATTCTGAATAAAGGTTTTAAAGTTGCTGTACCTTGTCTTTTTGATAATATATATAGTTTAGTACTGTATAGAAATAAAAATGACCGAGTCACTGAGACCATGAGGTACACCAACAAAAAAAGGTTCAAAACTAATACAAAAGGGGGTTGTCTGGCCATAGCAAACCCCAAATAAAATATTCCTAGATTACGAAACATACCAGACTTTTGTGTGATACTGTAGTCAGAAATAAGCATACAACTGTACAGTAGACCTTTCCCATTCGCGGGTTTACGATTCGCGATTTCGACGATTCGTGGTAAGCAGCTGGTGCCTCGGGTGGCTAGCATGCGGGCCTTCTCCTTCAGCGCAACGAGTCACCCCATGCACCCGCGGCGTCTCATCCCGCTCTGTTTGCTCTCACCCAATATCCGTGACCTAGCATCCTGTGTCATACTCTCAAAACTTTCGTGTTTCTGTGTGAAATGGCCCTGAAAAGACTGCCTAGTGTCAGTGCTAGTGATGCCAGTGGAGTAAAATGTAAAAGGCAAAAGTCAGTGATGACCCTGACAAAGAAAATTTAATTATTAGACAAGTTAAAAGAGGGGATGAGTGCTGCCGCGGCTGGTCAGTTGTTTGGTGTAAACGAATCCACAGTGCGGTAAATAAGAAAGATTGAAAAAGCAATTCGTGATTCAGTTCAAGCGAGTGCTCCTGCAAGTGCTAAAGTGGCGCAGGTTGTTCATAACAAGAACACTGTGAAATCTGAGAAAGCACTGAACATTTGGATTGAGGACCAGCACCGCAAAAATGTTTCGATTGACAGCAACTTGTTTCATGAAAAGGCTTAAAGTCTTTATACTCATTTTTATGAGTCAACAGGTGGTGAAGGGGTTAATGCAGTGACTGAACCAACTTTTAGTGCCAGTAAAGGTTGGTTCGAGAATGTTAAGAGAAGATTCTCGCTCCATAATGTGAAGCTGACTGGAGAGGCTGCATCAGCTGACCACACAGCCGCAGGAGCATTTCCCGCCAAGCTGAAGAAAATAATATTAGAGAAAGGATATAGACCAGAGCAAGTGTTTAATGCTGATGAATCTGGTTTATACTGGAAGAAAATGCCTGGTAGAACATACATAAACAAGCGGGAGAAGCGTGCCTCTGGGTTCAAGGCAGCCAAGGACAGAGTGACGCTCATCTTCTGTGGCAATGCGGCTGGCCACATGATCAAGCCTGGTTTGCTTTACCGCTCAGCAAACCCAAGGGTTTTAAAGGGAAAAAACAAGAACCTTTGCCAGTGCTTTGGCAGTCAAACAAAAAGGCATGAGTAACTGTGCAAGCATTCCTGGACTGGTTCCATAAATGCTTTGTCCCAGATGTGGTAAAATACCTTGCTTCCAAGAAGATGGAATTCAAGGTGTTATTATTGATAAACAATGTACCAGGCCACCCAGAAAGTTTACAGTTTAGCCATCCAGGTGTAGAGGTGGTGTTCCTACCCCCTAACACCACTGCTCTTATCCAACCTCTCGATCAGGGTGTAATACATACCTTCAAGGCATATTATACACGCCGCTCTTTTGGTAGTGTCTGTAGTGCCATGGATGAAGACCCTGACCTTGATGTTAATAAGTGTTGGAAGGAGTACAGCATTGCGAACTGCATTACCAACATCAGTGAATCATTCAATGAACTCAAACCAGAGACAGTGAATGCTTGTTGGTGCACCTTGTGGCCTGAGTGTGTGAATAACTTTCAGGGATTTCCATCCATAGTAGAGGATGTGAATGACATTGTGAGTGTTGCACATCAGTTGGGTGGTGAGGGGGGTTTGTGGATATGGCTGCTGAAGACGTGGAAGAGCTGATTGATGGGCATGAAGAGGAACTTACAGAAGAGGATTTGGAAGAGTTGGTAAAAAGTGCCAAGGAAGATGAAGAGGAAGACATTATGGAATTACAACAAGAAGGTTGGAGCTTGGAAAATTTGGGTGAACTATTTCGTCAGATAAAGATGGTGAATGATTTCATTGTTGACCATGACCCTTCCATGGAATGCAGCCTTAAAATGGTCCAAGGAATCAACCAGGTATTGTTTCCCTATCAGGAAATGTTTAAAGAACTCAAAGCCAAGAGGAAACAACTACCAATCACCATGTTTTTCAAGAAAGAGCCAGCTACTACCGCTCCACCCTCCTCCTCCCAGTCACCTGCCACCTCAACACCCGCCTTTCGGCAATGCGCCACTTCCTGGTCGCACGCCACTCCACCACCTGCCTCTCTACCAACCACCACTGATTCACCTTCTTCCACCAGTGATCTTGATGATCCACCTATGCTTCATGAACCAGATGTCTCTCTATGTACAGTGCACCACTTCATCAAGCTCCAGATTTCCACTTATGAATGTAAGTACAGTATTGTGACTTAAGTTTCTCATACACAGTACTGTACTGTATAAGTATACCTGTATATTAGTGCACTAAGCTATTATATAAGTTGCTATTTGTGGTTTTGCCAATTAGCGCCATTTCTTGGAACCTATCCCTTGCAAATAACAAAGGTCTAATGTATATGTCACTGCTCCAGAGCACATACATAACTCAAGAAAAGGCAGCTGATCATTAAAATGTTCAATTACCACCTGCTTGTAAGAAGATAAAATTGAAATTTTGACATACAGGGTATTTATTAAAATATTTAGTTGAATACCAGGGATTTATTTCCTACAAGTCAGTAAGGTTAAATATCTAAATGTATTCTCATTCTTGCCTGGCATTTGTGGCCCTCTGATGCCACACAAGATGCAACCAGCTGTCGAGTATCTCAAAAAATTATCTGTTCACACACTGTGTGAAACATTATGAGACCATGGATGATAGATATTGGGACATGCATTTACTTTGGTATATAGTTTAACTTAAGTTATACAATGTGTATTTATTTTGGTGCAATTAATATGATGTTCGGTTACCAAATGTAGTAGGATCAGTAGGCCACAGAGCCACACATACCAACCCTCCCAGTACATCACAAGTTTCATGTAACATTTCAGAAGTCATCAGACCCATCCTGACAGATACTTTTTAGAGATACAACAGTAAAAGTACCCTGTATGTTCCCCCATGAAATTGCAGTGATGAATCCAATTAAATTAAAAAACTTATAATGTATCCAGGTTTCACAGAACTATATTTAGTTCTAAGATAGATATAGAAAAAATCATATTTTTCAGGAAATTGTCACACCAGTTTGCACTTAGTTTGGCATGTACAGTATAGAAATACCCATTATAGATATGCACGATAAATGGAAATTTTGTAACCCCTATAGTACATGGGTTCTACCAATTGGTATACAATTTATTCATTTAACGAGTGTATTTTGTAACACACTGATGTTCGTTGGTTAAGTCGGGAGCTTTACTGAAATGCTTTTATAGACTGCAAAGTAAAATACAGATGTTTATGGTACAAAAAGGAAAGGATGCACTTGAACTGCAAGATAATGAATGGGTTCGAGATACAGTTTTCATGGTGGATATTACAAACCACTTAAATTACCTGAACACAAAAATGCAAAGACGCAACAAATTGGTGACAGAATTTTATAAACACATTCGTGGAGTCGAGGTGAAACTTCAACTTTGGGTAAAGCAACGTGCAGAGAGTATTCTGGCACACTTTACGGCCGTAAAAACCCCACAAGACACATCTCAGTTTCATTGTGATGCTCAGACAGATAAGCACTGCAGCAACAAGATTTCCAAGTTAAGAAGTGAATTCCAAGAGAAATTTGTTGATAATAAACACTGTACAGTACCTTGAGAAAGATTTTATAATTTTTCAGAACCCATTCACTGTTAGTGTTAATGAGGTATCAGAACACTTTCAGCCAGAAATAATTGTGAAGCAATGTAACTATCTTGAAGGTAAGTTTTCTAATGTTAATTCAATGATATCTCCATCAGCCAGAACAACAAGTACAGAGCACTTCCGGGAGAGATTTCCGAGTAATGAGACAACTCTCTTCATGCTGGGAAAAAAAAATCCCTTATCCCCAGAGTTTCCCAAGTACCAGGAAAATATTCTCGGAAGTTACAGAAATTGCAAATTAAGTCATCCCTCAAAACCAGAAAAAATTCCCCATCCCTGGATCGGGTACAATTTTCCAGAAAATGCTCTTAAAACTTGTGGAGTGTTTGGTCTCAAAATGGCCGCAAATTGACAAATCCACAAATATCATTTGCTGACCGTGTGGAGGGGGGGGGGAATACATTTTTACTCGTATGCAAAAAAATTTATATTCCCTTTATGTGTTTGCCCTTAGGACAATTATTTCTTTTACCTGTACAGTGATCCCTCAGTTAACGAACGCCTCGGTTAACAAAATTTCGGTTCACGAATTACCTTCCATAAGAATCCCCAATTCGGTTAACGAAAAAAATTCGGTTAACGAAATTTTTACGAAATCGTGTCAACACGTTTTTGCTTGCTCACCAGCTAGAATATTAGTCCGCCAATACAGTAATCGGTTCTAGGGCTTAAATTCGTTCCCATTTGAGAAAATATCAAGAAGGTTGAACTATTCAATAATTTTCCAAGTTTTATATTAAATTTTTTAGTCATTTTAACACTTTAACACTTATTTAACATAATTGGAGTACAGGAAACTAGTTTATGGTGCACCCAACAACCACTTGACTCACCCACAAAGGTGTCAGTTTGTATCTCTGGTCAGTGGAGGTAACATCTTGCTTGTGGTTCTCTTGAACATAAACTTATCCGCCATAAGCCAAAATTTCAAGGGAGCAAGGCGGACAGAGCTCGTGATCCACCCACGCTTGTAAACAAAGGGACACACGTCACGCGTTCAGTCATAAATTAGTGATGCCCATGATAACACCACTTGTGCTCTCTTGCACCGTCGATTGTGTTTTATTACCATTTAGACATACTGAACATTATTTTGAAACTTATTTGACATTGCCAGTAATGTGATTATGTTGCAGGCTGACATAACATACATATTTTTGCATTATTATTGAAAAATTAGACAATAACCATGGCCCCTAAGAAAGTGTTTGGTGTTCATTAGGGTGGTGAGAAGGTTCCGAAAACCTTATCAGTGAACAAAAAGTTAAAGGCGATTGAAAAGCTAGAAAAAGGGTGCTGCTCCCTCGCAAATAATTATGTGCTGAATACGGAATTTTAAAGCACTCAGACTCTGAGTGCCTGCAAGCCTTTTGCAGTCAGAGGCATGTCCAGCTGGATCTGCCTTCAATTTCTGGGGGTAAATGTACTGTACTGTACTGTACTGTACTGTACTGTACTTTGTGTACATTACTTTTTTAATAATTTCTTATTAAAAAGCAAGCATTTCTTTCATAAAAAATTGGATACATTGGTGTTGTACTCATTTTTTGTTTAATATATATACCGTATTTATATATATATATATATATATATATATATACACAGTTGTACCCCACTTAACGCGGTCAATTGAACCCAGAGGGTCCCGCGTTAAGTGAAATCCGCGTTAAGTGAACAACAGAACATATGGGATTAATTCCAATAGAAACCGGCCCGACCCCCAAACTCCACTTTTTGAAGGCACATACCTATGTTGTAGTAAAAATAACATCTTAATTTTATGATGGTACATGCACACAATTAATACTTAAGAGAAATAGAGAAATACAGTCGCCAAGTTAATGTCCATTCAAATAATGGACTCAACTCCCTCCCCCTCTCTCACACTACACTGCCTGGCTCTTCCCTCTCAGAGAAATTTTTGGGGGAAAACCACTAAATTTTAATAAATAATACCTCAAACTAAAGTTAGGATAATACAATTGACATTGCTGGATTCCTTGTAAGACCAGGAATATTTTGAATATAAATGTCATATATTTTGCACAAAAGATAACATAGTTACCTAGAGAAAAATTTTATCTAAAAATTGTATGTTTAATGCAAAATATATGATGTTTATATTCAAAATGATCACCAAATTATAAGAATTCCAGCAATGTAAATTATATTCTGACCGGGTAATTTGTATGAATTTTATGAGCTAAAACAAATATCTTCAGTTAATAAAAAAAAAAAATAATCTTCACGACACTATCTGTCAATCAAAGTACCCCACCTTGCCTCCCCCCCTCTTCCAACCGCGCGGTCAGTCCCAACCCTCCCCCCCACCCCCCACCAATCCTCCCTTCAAGAGTTTTTAACATTTAGTATTAAATAATACCTCAGATTAAAGTTAGGATAATATAATTGACATTGCTGGATTCCTTGTAAGACCAGGAATATTTTGAATATAAATGTCATATATTTTGCACAAAAGATAACATAGTTACCTAGAGAAAAATTTTTATCTAAAAATTGTATGTTTAATGCAAAATATATGATGTTTATATTCAAAATGATCACCAAATTATAAGAATTCCAGCAATGTAAATTATATTCTGACCGGGTAATTTGTATGAATTTTATGAGCTAAAACAAATATCTTCAGTTAATAAAAAAAAAAATAATTCTTCACAGGGTAACAGATGGTCGGTCGGTCCCTCCCTCCCCCCCACCCCCCACCAACCGTCCCAAGGAGATGTGTGGGATAACCACTAAATTTTAATAAATAATACCTCAAACTAAAGTTAGGATAATATAATTGACATTGCTGGATTCCTTGTAAGACCAGGAATATTTTGAATATAAATGTCATATATTTTGCACAAAGAGAACATAGTTACCTTGAGAAAAAATTTTATCTAAAAATTGTATGTTTAATGCAAAATATATGATGTTTATATTCAAAATGATCACCAAATTATAAGAATTCCAGCAATGTAAATTATATTCTGGCGGGGTAATTTGTATGAATTTTATGAGCTAAAACAGGCAGTCAGGCAGGGTGGCGGGTGGGGCAAATCTAAAAATAGCGTCTCGGACACTCACCGCGTATATGTGGAAAAAATCCGTGTTAAGTGAAAGTTCAGCTCTGGCGAGGCACCGTATATGATAAAACGTTAGTGAAACCATTAAGTAGATAATACAATAGTGTGTGTGTATATATATATATATATATATATATATATATATATATATATATATATATATATATATATATATATATATATATATATATATATATATATATATATATATATATATATATATATATATATATATATATATATATATATATATATTTCATGTAAATCCACAATGAAAACGTGGATAAGATATATCTTGATAAAATCACACGGGAAAATGGAAACAACGGAGTACCTTAGCTTTCGTCTTTATTCAAGACATCTTCAGAGGCAACTGAAGATGTCTTGAATAAAGACGAAAGCTAAGGTACTCCGTTGTTTCCATTTTCCCGTGTGATTTTATCAATATATATATATATATATATATATATATATATATATATATATATATATATATATATATATATATATATATATACACACAGACACACACACACACAGTCAACCCTCGCTTTACGCGGTCCCACATTCCGCGTTTATGTGGTACCCTGCTGAAACCGGAATGCTCACATTCCGCGGAGAGCGGCTGGCGAGCTGCGCCATTTTTGGATCCAAACCTCCCGTCATCTCTCCCGCCATGTTGTGTAAGCGGCGCGAGTAGGTTGCGCAGTGTGTGTCTTTGTTGCGTTATCAGTGACGTCACATGACGTATCGGACTGTAATTGGGCCATGCATCCTTACCTCCCTCCGCTGCTAGCTGTGATTGGTTTAAAGTAATATGACGTGTCCACCCGCGGGAGGGAGGGAGGAAAGACGACGCCTGACCTAGCCGCGGCAGTTTCATCCCTCCAGGCCACACCGTGTAAGCGTGCATCCATTGTTCTGTAAAATGGCTTCCGCCGGACCACCGCCCCCAGAGAGAAACCTTTCCTTACCTGGACCCAGCCGCCCTAAGCCAAAGAAGACACGACGTTCCTTAAGCTACGAAATTAAGTATAAGATCATACAAGAGTTGGAGAAAGAAACAAGACAGGTTGATCTCGCGCGCCAGCATGGTGTTAACGAGTCTACGATCAGGACAATTAAGAAGGATGCAGCCAAGATAAAGGAGCACATGAACATCACAAAGTCTACAGGTGCTCCTAAGATCAAGTATTTCCACAACCAGGTGCTTCTCAAGACGGAAAAATTATTTGTGAGCTACTTGGTGCGTCAGGCGCGACGGAACATGGCGGTGGACACGCGCTCAGTTAAGGAGTACGCACGTGAACTGTATGCTGCAGTGTCACGAAAGATGGGAATTACAGAGCCCAAACCCTTTAATGCTTCCTCTGGGTGGTTACAGAGGTTTAAGAAGAGGAACAAGATCACCAATATCATTATTGGTGGTGAAGAAGCTAGTGCTGACCGTGTTGCGGCTAGGGAATTTCCTCCGTTTTTACGTGAGATTATGGAGGAAGGACAGTACACCGACGACCAGGTGTTTAACATGGACGAATCTGGTCTTTAAAGGAAAAAGCTACCTTCCAAGACCTTCGTTGTGAAGAATGCCAGCAATATTCGGGGCCGGAAGTTGCAGAAGGAGTGCATCACCGTCCTGTTTACCACCAATGCCTCCGGTACCTGTAAGCTCAAGTTATCGGTGATCCACACAGCACGCAAGCTGCACGCCTACAAGAGCATGGACATGACCAAGCTAAATGTCCACTGGCTGACCGCACGTAAGGCATGGATGTTCTCTACACTGTCCCTCTCCTGGTTTGATGACTGTTTCGTTCCCGATGTGAAGAAATTCTGTGAGCAACAGAATGTGCCATTCAAGATTTTGTTGCTGCTGGACAACGCACCAGGACACTCGCCTCTACTGTTAGATCGTCACCCCAACGTAAAAGTGGTCTTCCTTCCTCCCAACACTACGTCTATATTACAGCCCATGGACCAAGAGTTAATCTGTAATGTAAGAGCTGCATTCTCTACTAAAAAATTCAAGCTCCTGAACGACAACACCAACACCAGGGAAGAGTTGCGTAACCTGAGTGACACCAACACCGATAGCAAGAGCGAAGACGACGAGGATCAACAGTTGGCAGAGCAAGAAGTACTTTTAAAACAATTCTGGAGAATATTCAACGTCAAGAAAGCTGTGGATTTCTTGGTGGAGGCATGGGATCAGCTGTCTGTAGCAACTGTTCGTCATGCATGGAGACATGTGTTGCAAGGCATTCCGGCCGCTAGGCAGAGTCAATCTGTGACTGGTGAGGTTCAGACTGTTGCAGTAGCAGTGGACCTTGCCAGAGAAGCTGCACAGAGTGTTACAGCTGCAGGCTTCTCCGAGACCACCAACGACGACATCCTGGAGGTAATAAGGGATCCTGATGTGACTACCGACGAGATGGTAGATGATGATGACGTCAGTGAAGAGGCAGGTGGTGCGTCATCCCAAGAAGAACGCCGCTTATCCCATAGTAATGTTAGGGGTGCCATCGAGTGTAGCTAGAACGCCAAGCTGCTCCTTTCCGACGACCCTGACGCAAACAGGTATGAAATCTTCACTACCCAGCTGTTGCAGACTATGGAGCCCTACATCAAGGTTTATCACGACAACATAAACACCAGCCATCAGCAAAGCATAACAGAGTTCTTCGCCTGCAACCCACCACAGCCAGCCCAAGCCAGTGATAGTGACAGAGGTAGAGACAGTGATGATGACTTTGAGGGATTTGTCAGGGAGGCCCTGACAAGTGTGGATGACAGTGATGGTGACTCACCCGAGGGCCAGTAGCCTGCCCTCTGCCTCGGAACCAGCCTCCATTCCCGTACGCCGACCCATCTCTTCTGCTAACGTAAGTGTTAACCCCAACCTTGTTTTTTTCTAACCTAACCTTCAGTTTATTGACTGTTCCCTTCTATATTATGTGTGGGTGAATACCATCATAAAGTTAAGATGTTATTTTTAGTAAAACGTACGTATTGTGTCGGGAAAAAGTGGAGTTTGGGGGTCGGCCTGGTCTCTATTTCAATTAATCCCATATGTTATGTTGTTCACTTTACGCGTTTCTCACTGTAATTTGTACTGCCTCCAATAAAGTCAGGAGAATTAAACTTACCTTTACAGGAAGCTAAAGTAATATTGTACTCTTCTGAACATAAAACCAAAGAAGAAAACTTTGTATAGTGTCTTACCTGGCCAGAACCCAGGGCCGTTTGGAGTGAAAGGACAAGCCCTTCACCCTTGCACTCTTCGTCTCAAATTTTGTCAGCATTTTCTGTTCATCAGCAAATCACACTTCTGAAAAAAAAAAACCAATTAATAAATTAGAATTGTACTAGTAAAAATACACAGCTTCCACTCATATGCAAAATTAACCCTCTAGCGCACCACAACGCAAATTGTGTCATATTACTGGGTAGCACTAACTGCATAAGTGACACAAATCGCATTGCAAAACTTTTAAAAGTTCACCAAAAATGTTTTCAAAATATTTGCGTAAACTTTTCATGCGTCATTGACGACTGCATGATCTTACCAGGCAAGCTTCCAGAAAGTACCACCACATGGGTGGAGATAAGCATGGGTCAATCATTTACCAGTCTTCTCTGGTCAGCCAAGCTGGTAGGTTATATCTCTGTCCATTTAACTCTTAAACCCTCCACATTTGGAACACTGTACATCTAAAATGATGTTTTACAGTGAAATAGTTTTTCAAGTGATTTCAAGTGTCTGTACAGTAATGTGTTTGTTGTAATACTGTACTCGGAATAATAATAATAATAATAATAATAATAATAATAATAATAATAATAATAATAATAGTAATAATAATAAAAATAATAATAATAATAATAATAATAATAATAAAGAAATACAAAAATGAAAAAAAATATCAAGAGTGAGAAACAATATACCTGTATGTATGGTGTGTTGTCAAAGTAAGAGAAACAATTGAGACCCTGCAGAAAGTCAGATCATCAACCTGGGACTTGGGTCACATAGCAGCAGAGTCTACCATTAGACAATACATTATGCTTCCAATATCTTCCCAGACGGTAGTACCTCCTTGTTTGGTACATGAGCTGCCTAATACCTACACCAGTGAAACCGTTGCTTGATATACAGCCCTTTTGGCACAAGTACACACACCTCTTTGAATATCATCACTTAGAACTGCTTATCAGTCATCATTTTCATCAATTTAAAAAAAAAATCTGTATAAGAAGGTGAAATCTTTAATACAGCACTCACTTTATACACCTGGTCACCTCCACATCTTAGGGGCTGTAGTGTTTACATTCTTTCTCTTGTTTTTGTCGGTATGACAACGACGGGAAATATTTTCCAACAGTAGAAGGTAAGCAAATGTAAACATGTATATCAACGTCTATATAAAACAAAAAAATCTATTTAAAAACAAAATAAAAGTAAAAAACAACTCGTTTTTTTTTGCAAAACCAGTGACTGATTGGTTCTACATAATTATAAAACTGAAGAAAATAAGTACTCCATTGTAGCTGTATTAAAATTAATGTGGAAAAATTAATATGGTTGTTTTAAGTAATGTTATTTAATGTTAATAAATGGAACAATGGAAGTAGCTAACAATTAAGGGTAAAAAAAAGTGAGATCGTGTATGTAAGTGAGCACATGTGTAAACATATCATCTATTACTCTACACAAGAATATGAAAGCAACACTTATTTACTGTGCATATATATTTTAATTAAAGTTTCTGAATTAAAAAAAAATTCTACCCACCAGTGGTAGTAAAGTTGAAAGCATAAGGACAGCCAATGTTGTTGTGTGTGTGTTTTTACTTGGACGACGAAGTTGTATTTAAATTTGGAAGATTTTAATTTTGTGGGGTTTTTACAGTCTAAATGGGTATCCAAATATGAGAGCCTACTGTAAATAGGTGTCCAAATATGAGAGCCTACATATAAAGTAACAAACATTCCTGCATTTGAGACCAGCAGACAACCTTTAGCAATTCCTCAATAGATGGCGCTGCCGCACCACTGCCATTAGTAAACAAACCACACAGCAGCAAGGGTTTATTATTTGGGTTTTTTTTGCAATATATCAACAATATTAGTTAAATCAATAGTTTTATAGTACTGTATAGATAATACTTGTAATTGTTAAGTACTGTAATGAGGTAACAGTCTTTGTAAGGGGCTGACTTCAAAAACCTCTGCTACAACTCATCGACTCATGTCCTGGAAGACGCATGGTAATTTTCGAGGTATATTTTTGTCATAAAAAGTGCGTCATTTAAGCCGAAAAATATGGTATATAACATAAAAACTGTAAGCCTAAAAGGCTGGGGGGAGGGAGGGAGGGACTGACGGAGCCAGCCAGTCCGCGAAGGGTGGGGGGGGGGGGTTGAGGGGATAAGTTTGAGCCAAAGGTCTCTGTGTGTTTATTTAACATTCCTACTAAGCTTCTCTCATTTTAAAATGCCAGTGATATGACCTAGGAGAATATAATTAACATTGCTGGAATTCTTGTAAGATACTGATTTATTTGAATATAAACATGTTGTAATTCGCACTAGACATAACAATTTTAGTACCGTAATCAAATTAGTACATGTGCACTCCAGCTTTGCACTAAGGCCATTTATTTCTATTATGTTTATTTTAGTATGGTGTGTGCGTGTAAATGGATGAAAATAAATGAAAAAATTTATGCAAATCTACCCAAAAATACAGTTGAAAAACTTTTTATAAAATGTACTACTATACAGTATTGTACACTAATGTACTACATTTTTTATATCTTGAGCAAAATATATGACGCTTATATTCAAATTAATCTCTGTCTTGCAAGATATTATATAAAATAAACATAAATAATCACCAATCTTTTGTCTGGGAACACAGGAGGGTGGGAAGTAAAGGTGAGGTGACAATGTCTGGCGTTTGTTTGTTTATTTATTTGAGATAAGATTTGACAGTTGGCGCTGAAGGCCGCCGTGTTTATTTATCATTACTTAAGAGTGACTAAGCTCTTCTCATAATTTGCCACCCAAACGACCTGGGTGAATATAACTTACATTGGAGGGATTCTTGTATAAACAAGCTATATTTGCCATAGACATAACAATTTTAGTACCGTAATCATTTAGTACATGTACAATACAGGTTTGCATCTTAGGTCCATTGTTATTGTACAAAACTGACTAAATTCACTAGATAACGTACGCCTGGCAGCACAATCTATAAGAATATGCGACGCATACATGACTGTGCCCGCTCTAGGGCCATTTAGGTTCGCTAGGTCCCATTATTTATGGTGGGGCATCCCATTATTTTTCATCAGGTAATATGTTTTGTTTTTTTCTAATTATGTTCAAATGGTTATCCTCGAGGAGGGTGGATCCTAGGTGCTGTCACTTGCACCCTCTGTACCATAACACCAGAAGCAATCAACAGTCATATATATAGTACAAAGTTAGTCAACCCCATAAGAAATGTTCTAATTACAAATTCTTCACGATAATGAAAGTAATAGAACCTATGTGGGATTTATTCTAATTGGTTCAGGCAAATCTACACCCATTCCTAAGTTTCCATTTTATGACCATTTAGACCTATACTAAAATATATATATAATGTTACAGTAAATATCATAAACACAATAATAGGTGCACATTAGGTTTATTACAAAGGAAAAGGGTACGCTTAATACTGGTAGTCCACAAAATATGTAGCTATGCTTTTTTTAGACGGTCATTACACGCAGAAGTCCGTTCATATCAGACGCTTGAGTCTCTCGGCTTTTCTTCTAATTTTAGAGGTACCAAACTTGTATTAACACATAATATCTGACCAGTATGGGGAGGATCATCGTGTCTCCGTCAGGGGATCGTGGAGTGAATTGGTTCAGCTGGCGTCATGTTATTTTTTTTTTAGGCATGGGCGTATATGCGGTGAGGACATTATGGCGCTTGTAAGCTGTGATATATATATATATATATATATATATATATATAATATATATGTATATATATATATATAAAATCTGCGGGAAAATGAAACAGCTTGTTGCCTTGGCTTTAGATTTTTATTAAAGGCATCTTCAGGAGGCAACTGAAGATGTCTTGAATAAACAGCTAAATGCAATTTTCATTGTGGATTTGATGAAATAATATATGTATATATATATATATATATATATATATATATATATGTATATATATATATATATATATATATATATATATATATCGGCAGCTATTAACAGGGTATGTATTTTTACACTCTTGGGACGGCGCTTAAACTAAGCGGATTTTAAGCTCTCCAAGTCATTTTACCTAACACGAGCTTTAAAGTGATACCGTGTGGTGGTCTCGGTTAAATATTTGTTATGGGTGTCTGGATCTTTAATTCGGTTCTAAACAAAGTTTGATTCGCTAAATCCTTACATAACCGTTTTGTTATGCGTCACTTCGATCAGCTGATAGGTGGTACGTCAATACAGTAATCTTTTATATGTTTGCATTCCTTCATTGGGTATACGGTGGGTATGCTTACTTGACGGATCTTCTAGATATTCTATATGACGGTTTTACTTGTAAATTGATGCTATTTGAACGAAACTTCTTTAATACTAAAAAATTTTTTTTTTTTTAATTTATTGTTTTATTGCAAGTATTAATGATGTTCTTATTTCGGTTTAGATGCTATGTGTACTTTTTTCTTAATTTTTGCAATTTATATTATATTTTTCAGTGTTAAGTGTTGTTTATTTGGGGCCTGGAGCGGATTAATCCTTTTGACGGCGAATGCTATATTGAACAGGGTTCTAGAACCAATTAGATTAAGTGATAGCACTTACTTATATCAAGAACAAGAAGGTTTGTGTTCTTGAATATTTTTGATTTTATATTAAAATTATTGGTCATTCTGAAATTGCCATCGAGGCTCTGTCTTAAGAGTTTCAACTTCGAGTATTATTTTGGCTGCGATATATGTAACTTTATTCATTATTGAAACTCATTTGCATTGGCTGTACTGTACATTATAATCAAAATAGTGTACAAAATGATTACTAAATTTGTCTAAACAAACTATTATGTTTACATTAAATTAATCACTATCTAATAAATTCCGATGAGTATTTTAATATATTCTCTCTGGTCCTTCTGTGACATTTTTATAAGCAATAACCTCAATCTAAGGGACATAAATAAAAGTACATACTTCACTAGACCTTGCTTTAACTGTTAAACGTGTCCTGTCACCTCCCACTCCCTCCTCCCCCTCCTCCCCGCTTGAGTTTGGTGGTTATACAGTAAACAGTTTTTTATCTTGTATGTCACAGACTAAATTAGAAATATAATTTGCATTTGCTGGAATCCTTGCAGTCGGTGAATATTTGAATATAAACGTCATATATTTTGCACAAAGAGATAAAATTTTTATACATTGATTGTACAGTGTTACATTTTTATAATGTAAGTTTTTCAACTGTATTTTGTGAGTTGCATAAATTCTTCTTTTATTTTCATTTATTTTGTACACACACCATGCTAAAAGCGTAAAACAAATGCAGGTGTTCTAAGTTACTTGAGATTTAATTTTTATTTGCCTTCCAGTTTCTTAACCGGTTATGAACAATCTGATCTTGAGTTTTCGACCGACTTCAACGTATTTTTTACGCTTGCATTGGTGGTCTAATATAGTATTAGTTATAATATAGTAATGGGTTTTGGGGCTTGAATTTACTTTTTGTTTTTAGTAAATATCAAAGTTTATACTATTAATATAATTTTTAAAGTTTAATATTAACTTTTTGGTCATTTAACAATTATTGAACATAATTGGTAAAAACTATTTTCTGGCGTGACATCAGCCTGTTGCTGCAGTCTCTCTCTGTTTTCAGTGGAGGTAGCATCTTTGCTTGAGACTCTCTTCAACTAAACTTTTTCTGTTTCCAAGCAATTATTGTTCATTTTGAAATATATTTTTACATATTGACAATATACAATGCAGTGCAGTGTTGATTTAAAAGAAAATAATCTTGAAACTACACAAGAGAACTAAAATTTTATAGGTGAAATGGTGCCCATAGAACCTTCTACCCACCCCAATGCCTTCTCTTCTTCCTTCTCCTACCCCATTCTAATTCCCCATGCGTCATATGTAAGTATAAATTCACCATTTGAATCAAGCTGGCCATAAACGAGGTAGTTTCTGTCAGGTTCTAAACCATCGGCTCGATGAACGGGCTTTGTGTGAAATATGGCAAGTCTAGAACTGCTTTTACGTATAAGCTTATTGGGCTGTGAAAGCAAAGCGTTCCCTGGTCTCTTTGATGAGTCGAAAGAGTTGAATTCGCCACTAATTATGAGGTCGTTGATTATATGTTCAAAGTCCGCGTGTTATATGGACTAAAAATGAAGTATATACAGTGGCCCCTCGGTTAACGAACTCAATCCGTTCCAAAAGGTCGTTCGTTAACCGAAACGTTCGTTAACCGAAACCATTGTTTCAATGGGTTTTTGGGTAATTGGTTCCAGCTCACCGAAAATTTCCTAACTTCAACAAAAATGGCGGAAAAATTTACTTACTTTGAGGTGTGTATGTAGAAGGCTCCTGGATGATGGTGATGATGTGCATTTGAAGTGGGAGGTGCAGGAGGAGAAGGGAGAAGAGAAGGAAGTGGAGGTGGAGGAGAAGCATTTTACTGCTTCTTGGAAGGTGAGTCACCTTCCATGAAAATGTCAGGAACCTCTGGACTGACAGATTCTCCACCATGAACATCCTCTCTCCTTCTTGAAGTGGAAGGCTGAGGGCTAGCATCTTGTTCCCTCTGCCTTTTACTGAAGAAAGTGTCAATTGTGGTCTGTGGGGCATCTGTCCTCCTCACCATTAACTTATGTTTAAAGAAGGAGACCACTGAGTCCTCAACATGACACAAAGTTAGTTCAGTTTTTTCCACTTCTGGGTGCTTTGAAGCCAGTTCCCTGAACTTCTCCCAGTGGTAAATCACATCTTTCAACTGTTTAGCTGACATATGGTCATCACTTTCAATTTCCTCCTCACCACTGTCAGCCTCTACCCGTAACATCTCATCCAGTTCCTTCAAGTCATTAGGAGTAAGTTCCTCCTCATGAGACATCACAAGCTCTTCCACATCCTTCTCCTCCACTTCAAGACCCAATGACTGACCAATGGACACAATCTCCTGGTCCAACTCTGTGTCATCCTCAAATCCCTCAAAATCATGGACTACTGATGGCCACAGTGCTTTCCATGAAGAATTGAGGGTTCTATTGGAGACTTCTTGCCATGATGACACAATCAATTTTACAGCCTCCAGGACGTTGAATTGTGTCTTCCAGAACTGTTTCAGTGTTAGTTCAGGATCAATGGAAGTTGCCTGATGACACCTCCTAAACATTTTCTTCATGTACAACTTCTTGAAGTTGCTGATCACATTCTGGTCCATTGGCTGTATGAGTGATGTAGTGTTTGGAGGCAAAAACAACACTTTCACAAAGTCAAATTTATACTCCAAATTTCTGGCAAGGTCAGGGTCATGACCAGGAGCATTATCCATGAGGAGAAGAGCCTTTAAAGGAAGTTTATTGGTGGTTAGGTAGCTCTTGACAGAGGGGCAAAACACATCAACAGCCCATTCATTAAAGAACTGTCTTGTCACCCATGCCTTACGGTTGGACTTCCAATAAACTCCAAGCATTGTTCTTACCACTTTCTGTTGCTTGAACACCCTGGGGTTTTCAGAGTGGTAGACAAGCATAGGCTTCAGTCGGAAATCCCCTGAAGCATTGGCACCAAGCAATAGAGTGAGACGGTCTTTCATGGGTTTATGCCCAGGTAAAGAGGCTTCATCCTTGGTGATGAATGTTCTTTTGGGCATCTTTTTCCAGAACAGCCCAGTTTCGTCAACATTGAACACTTGCTGTGGAAGATAATTTTCTTCTTCCATCAGTTTTTTAAATTCAATTAAAAACTTTGCTGCCCCTTCTTTATCAGCACTAGCAGCTTCACCATGCCTAACAACACTTAAAATGTCACTTCTTTTCTTAAATTTTTCGAACCAGCCTTTGCTAGCCCGAAAATCTTCAAATTCTGTTCCTGAAGAACCAGGTTGATCTGTCTTTAAATGTTCATAAATCTCCCTGGCTCTTTCACAAATGAAATCACCAGAAACTGAATCACCTTTCATCTGTTTTTCCCTAATCCAGATGATAAGTAACCTCTCAGTTTCTACGATTAGGGATCTACTTTTAAACACTCTTGTAGATTTGTCTCTCACGTTCACTTCCTTAAATTTGTCTTTTTGTGCAAAAATTGTCGACACAGTTGATGCCGACATGCCATATTCTTTGCATAGCGCATTTGATTTAATACCTTGTTCGTGTTTTTTTATTATTTCCTGCTTTATTTGGATTGAAATCACTTTTCTTGATCTCTTAGGCCCCATGCTGGATTCAAACAATGGCAACACGTATTTTTCAAAGTTAAACTAGCTGTAAATAAAGAATATTTTCTTTAAAGTAACACTGCACTGCACTATATATTGTCAATATGTAAAATAATTTTCAAAATGACCAATAATTTGCTTGGAAACACAGAAAAAAAGCGTTTAGTTGAAGAGAGTCTCAAGGAAGATGTTACCTCCAGTGAAAACAGAGAGAGACTGACGCCTGTTTGCTGTGTTAAGAGGCTGGATGCCGCGCATTAAACTAGTCACTTTACCTTCAATTATGTTCAATAATTGTTAAAATGACTAAAAAATTGAATATTAAACTTTTAAAATTATTGAATAGTATAAACTTCTTGATATTTACAAAAATAGTAAGGAATTTAAGCCCTAGAACCGATTAATGTATTGGCGGACTGATACTAAAGCTGGTTGCCCGGTCAGTGCAAGCGAAAACATGTTGAGGTCGGTTCGTAAGAAGTTCGTTAAGCTAAATTTTTTTCGTTAAACGAATTGAAGATCCTTATGGAAGGCAGTTCGTTAATCGAAATTACGTTAACCGAGGTGTTCGTTAAACGAGGGGTCACTGTATATGTACCTCGCGTTTCATACCAGCTGGATTCGGTAAAATGCTACTGACACCACATACGAGGCACGGGCAGTTTTCCAATGAGGTTCACGGCGCCATCAGCTCGATGAACAGGCTTTGTGTGAAATATAACAGAGTCTAGAACTGCTTTTAGTGTCCTTGTGGGCTAGCCGGTAAGCGTTCCCTAGTCCCACCCAGTAGGTCGAGGGTTCGATTCCTTGCTGGTGAGGTCGTTGATTATATATTCAAAGTCCGCATGTTATATGGACTAAAAATGAAGTATATATATATATATATATATATATATATATATATATATATATATATATATATATATATATATATATATATATATATATATATATATATATATATATATATATATATATATATATATATATATATATATATATATATATATATATATATATATATATATATATATATATATATATATATATATATATATATATATATATATATATATATATATATATATACACACATATATATATACACAGTATTACCCCGCTTAACGCGGTTTCACTTAGCGCGTTTTACCGTATACGCGGTGCCTCGCCAGAGCTGAACTTTCACTTAACGCGGGTTTTTTCCACATATACGCAGTGAGTGTCCGGCTCAAGACGCTATTTTTAGATATGCCCCACCCGCCACCCTGCCTGACTGCCTGTTTTAGCTCATAAAATTCATACAAATTACCCGGCCAGAATATAATTTACATTGCTGGAATTCTTACAATATGATGATCATTTTGAATATAAACATCATAGATTTTGCATTAGACATACAAATTTTAGATATAATGTTTACTCTGAGTAAATATGTTATTTTTTTTGTAAAATATATGACATTTGTATTCAAAATATTCCTGGTCTTACAAGGAATCCAGCAATGTCAATTATATTATCCTAACTTGAGTTTGAGGTATTATTTATTACTAAAAAGTTAAATACTCTGGTTTTCCCACACATCTCCTTGGGACGGTTGGTGGGGGGGTGGGGGGGAGGGAGGGACCGACCGACCATCTGTTACCCTGTGAAGAATATTTTTTTTTTTTTATTAACTGAAGATATTTGTTTTAGCTCATAAAATTCATACAAATTACTGGACCAGAATATAATTTACATTGCTGAAATTCTTACAATATGATGATCATTTTGAATATAAACATCATGGATTTTGCATTAGACATACAAATTTTAGATAAAAAATTTTCTCAAATTAACTATGTTATCTTTATGAGTGCTGTTATTTATATTCAAAATATCTCTGGTCTTACAAGCGAATCCAGCAATGTCAATTATATTATCCTAATCTTAATCTGAGGTATTATTTAATACTAAATGTTAAAACCCTGAAGGAGGATTGGTGGGGGGGGAGGGTTGGGACTGATCCACAAGTTGAAGAGGGGAGCAAGGTGGGCAATTTTGATTGACAGATAGTGTCGCGGAAGATTATTTTTTTTTATTAACTGAAGATATCTGTTTTAGCTCATAAAAAATTCATACAACATCTGTCA
Source organism: Homarus americanus (assembly GCF_018991925.1). Classification (NCBI taxonomy): domain Eukaryota; kingdom Metazoa; phylum Arthropoda; class Malacostraca; order Decapoda; family Nephropidae; genus Homarus; species Homarus americanus. The sequence goes on along the minus strand of NW_024736071.1, from coordinate 13,636,590 downwards.
GAATATATAATTTACATTGCTGGAATTTATATTTCCAGGATCATTTTGAACAGAGCAAACATCATATATTTTGCATTAAACACACAAAATTTTAGATAAAAAATTTTCTCTAGGTAACTATGTTATCTTTTGTGCAAAATATATGACATTTATATTCAAAATATTCCTTGGTCTTATAAGAATCCAGCAATGTCAATTGTATTATCCTAACTTTAATTTGAGGTATTATTTATTAAAATTTAGTGGTTTTCCCCCAAAAATTTCTCTGAGAGGGAAGAGCCGGCAGTGTAGTGTGAGAGTGGGAGGGAGTTGAGTCCATTATTTGAATGGACATTAACTTGGCGACTGTATTTCTCTATTTTTCTTAAGTATTAATTGTGTGCATGTACCATCATAAAATTAAGATGTTATTTTTACTACAACATAGGTATGTGCCTTCTAAAAGTGGAGTTTGGGGGTCGGGCCGGTTTCTATTGGAATTAATCCCATATGTTTTGTTAGTTCACTTAACGCGGGACCTCTGGGTTCAATTGACCGCTAAGTGGGTATAATTATATATATATATATATATATATATATATATATATATATATATATATATATATATATATATATATATATATATATATATATATATATATATATACATACATACAGTGGGGTATGCTATAACGAACGTAATTGGTTCCAGAACCTCGTTCGTTATAGCATTCGTTCGTTATAGGATTAATCCGTTCCAGGCCCCCAAATACAACCACCTAACACTGAAAAAATTCTGTGGAAAATGTAAAAAATACGGTACTTTATCTTACCTTAGTGTTATTCAGCATGCAGGTACCCATAAACACTGGCACATCACTATCACTTCCACTGGGACTCTTGGCTTTAAGGTCCTCAAACAATTGTCTGGCCTTCTCACATATTATAGCTTCACTAATGTTACCACCTGCCATTTCTTTCTCCTTTATCCACACTAAGAGTAAATTTTCTATCTCTTCAATCACATTACACTTTGCTTTGCTAAGTCTAAAGATTCCCTTAGCCACTTGCACAGTTTTTAACTCCTCTTTATTCTTCAAAATCGTACATATAGTCGATTTAGCCATCCCATATTCATCACTAAGTTTCGCAATGCTTCTTCCATTCTCACGTTTCTTTATAATTTCTTTCTTAGTTTCAAGGGTTATTAGCTTTCTCACTCGCTTTGGACGACTCATTGTTACAATTGTATACTTGTATAACAAAATAGTTATACAAATAACGCCAATTTCCACATCAAAAGACGAAATTTCAACAATAACAGTGGTGCACTGGCTACACAATGAGACAAAGATGGCGCCTGACGCTCTTGTTGTGGGTCGCGGTACAACAATATTCATGCGCCAGGCGAAATAGTCCCGTATTCATCCGCGTTCGTTGTAGGAGTTGCGTTCGTTATAGCATTCTCAATTTTATAGGTAAAACCGTTCGTTATAGGAATATTCGTAGTAGGATCCGTTCGTTATAGCATATCCCACTGTATATATATATATATATATATATATATATATATATATATATATATATATATATATATATATATATATATATATATATATATATATATATATATATATATATATATATATATATATATATATATATATAGAGTATATATATATATATATATATATATATATATATATATATATATATATATATATATATATATATATATATATATATATTTATTTATTTACTATTACTTGCCCAATAAAGCACGCTGATTCTACATACAATCAACACCTCAACCTCAACAGGACTGTAAACTCACGCCCACAAGCCTATGACTGTGACCGAGAACGCTTAACCGCTGGTCCACCAGGATACTAAAAGCAGTCCTAGACTTTGTTATATTTCACACAAAAGCTTATGGCTGAACCTCTAATGGGGACCACCCGTGACATTAGACCATTAGAGGTTCACGGCCATAAGCTCGTTGAACAGGCTTTGTGTGAAATATATAACAAAGCTCCAGGACAGCTTTTAGCATCCTGGTGGTCCAGCTGGAAACTAGCTGCCCCCTCAATACAGTCATAGGCTTGTGGGGTCAGTGGGTCTCAATCCTGGCGGTTGAGGTGTTGATTGTATGTGGTGAAGTCCAAGGCGGCTTTTATTGGCCAATGAAATATATATGATCCTCGTGTTCTCACGATTTGGTAAAATGCTACCTGACCACCTAAGTGATAATGGTGGTCCCCATTAGAGTGTCTTTTCACGGCCATGCTTCTTGAACAGGCTTTGTGTGAAATATAAAAGTTCTAGACTGCTTTTTAGTATCCTGTCCAGCTGTTAGCCGCTCCCGTCACAGTCATAGGCTTGTAAATGTGTCTCAATCCTGGTGGGTTGAGGTGTGTTGACGGTATATATATATATATATATATATATATATATATATATATATATATATATATATATATATATATATATATATATATATATATATATATATATATATATATATATATAAAATATATATATATATATATATATATATATATATATATATATATATATATATATATATATATATATATATATATATATATATATATATATATATATATATATATATTATTATATATATATATATATATATATATATATATATATATATATATATATATATATATATATATATATATATATATATATATATATATATATATATATATATATATATATATATATATTACACACACACAGTTGTACCCCACTTAACGCGGTCAATTGAACCCAGAGGGTCCCGTGTTAAGTGAAATCCGCGTTAAGTGAACAACAGAACATATGGGATTAATTCCAATAGAAACCAGCCCGACCCCCAAACTCCACTTTTTGACGACACATAACTATGTTGTAGTAAAAATTCTATCTTAACTTTATGATGGTATGAAAAAACAAGTAATATAGAAGAGGTTAGGTTAGGAAAGATAAAGGTTAACATAGGAAAAATGAAGGTCAAGTTAGAGAAACTAAAAGTTAGATGTAACACTTACGGTTGTAGAAGAGATGGGTCGGCATACGGGGATGGAGGCTGGTTCCGAGGCAGAGGGTAGATTACTGGCCCTCAGGTGAATCACCATTACTAGGTGAATCACCATCACTGTCACCTACAGTTGTCAGGGCTTCCCTGACAAATCCCTCAAAGTCAACTTCAATTTCACTATCACTGGCTTGGGCTGGCTGTGGTGGGTTGCGGGCGAAGAACTCGGTTATGCTTGCTGACGGCTGGCGTTGATGTTGTCATGATACACCGTGATGTACGGCTCCATAGCCTGCACCAGCCGGGTATGGAAGACTTCATAGCGGTCATCGTCATTGTCGCGGGAAAGGACGGACTTAATTTTCTCTGCAAACTCTATGGCACACTTAATATCACTATGACTTAAACTAGGTTCTTCGGAGAATGACGCACCTTCTTCCTCCTCTTCACTGGCGGGTTCTTCTTCCAACATCTCGTCGGCAGTCACTTTAGGATCTCTGATCACCTCCATGATGTCTTCGTTGGTGGTCTCGGAGAAGCCTTCAGCTGTAATACTGAGCGCAGCTTCTCTGGCAAGGTCCACTGCTACTGCAACAGTCTGAACCTGACCAGTCACAGGTTCACTCCTCCTCTCACCTGGTATGCCATGCAACACATGTCTCCATGCGTGACGAATCGTAGCAATAGTCAGCAGATCCCATGCCTCCACCAAGAAGTCTACAGCTTGTTTAACGGTAAACTTCTTCCAAAATTGTTTGACGAGAAGTTCTTGAGTCACCGCTTCTTGTTCCTTGTCCTCGTCGCTTTTGCTCTCGCTGTCGGTGTCACCCAGCTTACGCAACTCATCCTTGGTGTTGGTAGAGTCGTTCAGCAGCTTGAACTTCTTTGCAGAGTACGCAGCTTTAACATTGCAGATCAACTCCTGGTCCATGGGCTGGTTTAATGACGTAGTGTTGGGAGGAAGGAAGACCACTTTTACGTTGGGGTGACGATCCATAAGTAGGGGCGAGTGTCCAGGTGCGTTGTCAAGGAGCAACAAAATATTGAATGAAACATTCTGTTGCTCGCAGAATTTCTTCACGTCGGGAACAAAACAGTTGTCAAACCAGAAGAGGGACAGAGAAGAGGACATCCACGCCTTACGTGCGGTTAGCCAGTGGACATTAAGCTTGTTCATGTCCAATTTCTTGTAGGCGTGCGGCTTGCGGGCTGTGTGAATCACCGATAACTTTGGTTTACAGGTACCGGAGGCATTGGTGGTAAACAGGACGGTGATGCGTTCCTTCTGCAACTTCTGACCCCTTACCTTGCTGGCAGACTGGACAACGAAGGTCTTGGAAGGTAACTTTTTCCAGAAAAGACCAGATTCGTCCATGTTAAACACCTGGTCGTCGGTATACTGTCCTTCCTCCATAATCTCACGTAAGAACGGAGGAAAATCTCTAGCCGCCACACGGTCAGCACTCGCTTCCTCACCACCAATGTTGATGTTGGTGATCTTGTTCCTCTTCTTAAAACTATGCAGCCAACCAGAGGAAGCATTGAAGGGTTTGGGCTCTGCAATTCCCAGCTTACGTGACACTGCTGTGTATAGCTCACGTGCGTACTCCTGCACTGAGCGCGTGTCCACCGCCATGTTGCGTCGCGCCTGACGAATCAAATAACTCACCAGCAAATTTTCCACTTTTGCCAGCACCCTGTTCTGGCAATACCTGATAGATGAAGCACCTGCAGACTTTGTGATTTTCATGTGCTCTTTGATCTTGGCTGCATCCTTCTTGATCGTGCGAATCGTAGATTCGTTGACGCCATGCTGGCGCGCGAGATCAACTTGCCGTCTTCCTTTCTCCAAATCTTGAACAATTTGGTACTTCACCTCGTAGCTTAATGAACGTCGTATCTTCTTTGGCTTAGTGCCGCTGGGTCCAGGTAAGGAAAGGTCTCTCTCTGGGGGCGGTGGTGGTCCGGCGGAAGCCATTTTACGGAACAATGGAAGCGCGTTTACACGGTGTGGCCTTGAGGGATCAAACTGCCGCAGCTAGGTCAAGCATCGTCTCTCCTCCCTCCCTCCCTCCCTCCCTCCCCGGGGTGGTCACGTCATAATACTTTAAGCCAATTACAGCTAGCAGCAGAGGGGGTAGGGATGCATGGCCAATCACAGTCCGATACGTCATATGACGTCAGTGATAACGCAACAAAGACACACACTGCGCAACCTTACCGCGCCGCTTACCCAAGCGGAGGGAGGAGGAGGGAGAGGCAGGCAGGCGGGCGGGCGGGTGGCGCGTGGGGAAAATCTAAAAATAGCGTCGCGCCGGACACTCACCGCGTATATGATGAAAAATTCCGTGTTAAGTGAAAGTTCAGCTCTGGCAAGGCACCGCGTATATGATAAAACGCGCTAAGTGGAACCGCGTTAGGCGGGGTAATACTGTATATATATATTTATTTATTTATTTATTTGGCCTTACTGTGTATGTACTTTTCTGTGAGCTGGAACCAATTACCCAATATCCCATTGAAATAATGGATTCGGTTACGGTAACGAAATTTTCGGTTAACGAACGACTCTGTGGACGAATTGTGCTCGTTAACCGAGGGACCACTGTATAGTATTTATAGGGGCTACACTATTGTATATTATTTGTCAGTTATCATCATCGTTTTACAGCCATTTTATATGCTTGCGTGGGTTAGCCACAGTTACCTGATGGCAGCTCTCTATGCTGTACGGTCACTTGCAGTCTCTTTTGTTAGGTTCCTAACTTTAATATCATTTTTTACAACCTCTCCCCATGTCATTCTTGGCTTACCCTTGACTCTTCCCTCCACATACATACTTTAGCATCTCTTAACCCAATTGGTCTTATCCATTCTCTCCACAAGCCCAAACCATCTTAGCCTGTCTCTATGCTGGACTTCACAATATTGTTTTCTTAATACCCAGTCACCCTCGTAGCTTTGAACAGGTCCTCCTGTCAGCCTTATTCTAGGCAACTCACATTCCTTTCTCTTGGCATGGGATAGTGTACAAGTATGTCAGGGATGAATGGAGGTTGATGTATCGGGACAATTGTGGACAAGTTGAAAATGAAGGATGAGGTATGCACTGGCTGATACAACATCATGCACTTTTTAACCCTCCTCCTTCTACTGTAGTGTACTAGAGAGAAAATCTATGCTGCTGCATTCACTTGTGGGATTTCAACAATAAAATAGTATTTTAGGACTAGTGCTTCCTTCTTCAGCACATTTAGAGATAATATTTATCACCCCATGGCCAGTGTTTGATTATATTTCTTTTACAGGTTCTTCTTCCATTGGATGGCCCTGGGTTTGAGGAACACCGGGCCCATATGCTTATTGGTGTAATTATTCGGGCAAAGAGCAAGCGGGTGTTTGACCACATTACTGGTACATGGAGTGTGGTGGGTATGGGCAGTGGCCTTCCAGTTCAACCTGTACCTAAACCACATGGTAAGTGATTTTAAGCCAGTTTTCAATAATTCCATAGGTGACACTAAGAGAAAGTTACTTTGTTCAAATATTAGCATATTAGAATTAGTGTACATCACTTTGATTGGTTGCACAGTATAATATAGTGTACTGGTTATGATTAATGTACATGTAACATTTTTGTTTGTGAAATTCCTGTTTTCGTTAGAAAATTTTTTGAAAATTCTTATTGAATTTTGTGGGAGATGATTGATCTCAGTAACAATCTCTTAAGAGTCATCTTCAGAGTTTGTGAGGATATATTTAAAGCAAGCTAGTATAATACGTAGCCCATGCTAGTTATGTTTTCCTTCATCGTGCAGCCAAGTGTTTGCCATTGCTTTTCTTGTAATTTTATTGGTTAATATTTGAATTATCATTTATTGCTTTAGAGCTGATTTTGGCTGATTCTGTATAGCCAGCAAATTGTCAACCATCCCAGAAACCTAAGCTCATGACTGGAAATCTAAAAATTTATTGAATAATAAATTATAAACTTCACATTCATCTGAAAAGGGGAAACCTTGAAAATGTCAACACCAGGTAAGCATGTCTTGTGCATTCTCCTTTACCACTTGGACTGGTGGCTACACAGTCATCAGTGTTAGTAGTGCAATAATTTCAAGTTCATTGTATAGTCTAAAACATAAGGACAGCCAATGAATATTGTGCGAGTTTTTACTCAGATGACGAAGTCATCAGGTTCAACTCTGGCTGAAGCTGTTGCTGAAACTGTTACTGAACCTGAAGTTGATGTTGAAGCTGCTTATGATGCTGAATTTGATGGTGTAGCTGAAGTTGATGGTTTAGGCCTTCGAATAATAAAGCTGTCGAAAGAACCTTGCATAGCTGCTTTCTTTTCTCATTACTGTATACAGGTTGTACCTCTCTAGTCCGGCAACCTCGGGACCTGACCGGTGCCGGACCATGGAAATTCACCCTTTTCCTGGATAGATAGGGACTTGTGCTTACGCTTGGAAGCACTAGCACCACTTTCTCTGCTTCATGGTCTCTTTGAAGACATATTGAAGGGTTAAATGTCATACAGTAGCTTTTCAAATTTCGCGACTTTTTAATTCGACGTTTTCTGTTTCAACACACAAAAAAAACAACACATTTAAAAATTTTGACAGCGGAAATTCGAATTTCGACGGGTTTGAACGGCCCACCAATGTTCAGACGACGTGCACAATCATGTAAACAGCGTCATTTCTCTTATGTACAAAAGATTCATTATTGTTTATTACTGAAAGTCTTTTTGATTGAATTAATGTTTGTGTGTGCAAAATGAGCAATACAATTTATTAATAATACGTCGAATATGTATAATATGGACACGAAGTAGTACCTTAAGCTGTGTATTCTTATATTACTCTATTAATTATGTATAGTAAAGTATTACAGAACATGTATTAATCCTATGTAATATTTCCATTTATTATACACCATGTTATGTATATGAATTATCATATTTACATATTATGTATTCAGCTTGTGAAAGCTGGCATCTGTACATGCCAGCGCGGAGTGATGCAGAGAGTTGAGATCGCCTGTCCTTATGGTGTGGAAGCCGACTGTCTATTAGTTCCTCTGTATATCTCCCGTACGAGAATAAGAACCTATTTTCAAGATAACAAGTGTTTGCGTATACCCTCAGTAGTGTAGAACATTTTGGGGGTATGAAAGACAAACATAGATGGCGCAGTGTGATTTCTCAGTGAGATTCATAGTGAATTCAGCCTTCCCGCCGGACTGTGTTAATGGCGTCTCGTCTTCAGCTTCGCCAAGGATTTACAGCCAGACTACAAGCCTCAGGACTTACAGTGTTGTGAAGTGCTGTGCTGTGTACAGTGCTGTGCTGTGAAGTGAAGTGTTCTGTGAAGTGCTGTGTTGTGTATTTTAATCAGAATTGTCTGTGCAAACTGCAGTCAGATGACTGAGGGAGCGGCCCAGCAGTATGTCCCCTCCCGCCTACGGTCATTGGGTAACTGAGCAGCGCGCATTAAGACAACTTCGGTTCAGTTGCACTTGCGCCGAGCTGCCTCTACGTCTGGCAGCACGCCAAGCCTCCCGGCAACGAGCCATACACACACACACGCACTCACAGGCCCACTTTATATTAAATTCTTGCGTATTACTTTAGACTTCTGTAATTCTGTGCATAGATTACGAGGGGTTGACCCGGTCTCTTGCACAGATAGAGTACAGAAGCTGTCAGCATGTCTCACAGGGATCAAAAAGATACCCTGGACGACCCACACTCAGCCCCCACGCTCCCCACAGTGACAACGCCCAATCACCCACAGAATCTCCTCGTTCGTCACGAGCAAGCTCTCCTGCGGTGCCTGCGTCCAAGGATCTCCTTCAACTGATTAAGTGGATGGAAACTTCTCGACGCCAGGACTATGTTGCAAGGAGAGAAGAGGAAGAAATTCGGTACAGAGAGTCTGAAAGACGATGCCACGAAGATGAACAAAGATGCAGAGAACTAGAAGATATACGTAGAAGTGAGGATGACCTGAGAAGAGAGAATCAAGCCAGATTTGAAGTCTTGATTTCCCTGTTAGCCTCCCCACAACGATCTACTGTACAAGATTCTTCTGCCACTACTAATGCTGATACGACTAGAGGTACTGGTACCTCATTTTCCAGAGTCGGTTCAACAATTCCTCAAAAGGCTGCAGCACAAATGCCTCCCTCTCTGAAGTCTGACGCTTCTTATCAGATATTTCGGGAATGGCGTCGACGTTGGCAAGACTATGCAACAATGGTTGACCTGTCAAGTTTACCACAGCCTAAACAGATGATACAGCTTCGTATGTGCTTGTCCTTAGAGACACAACGTACTCTCGAGCACACACTTCAAGTGCCTCCTACGACAACTCTGACTGTAGAGGCCGTGCTTGACAAGTTACAGGAACAGGTTAAGGGACAGCGCAACGAAGAACTTAGACGAAGAGAACTCCTCCAATGTAAGCAGCTTGATGGAGAATCTTTTGACGCATTTTTTGCAAGACTGAAAAGATGTTCAGAGGAAGTTGATGTTTGTCCTGGAAAGTCTGAAGTCTGTGAAGAGACACAACTCAATACAATTATTTTAACGGGTATTCGAGATGAAGAGCTAGTTCAGCGTCTCATTTCACTTGACCCCACTTCCTCCCTTCAAGATATAGTTACAAAATGTCGAGCGTACGAGGCCGCCAGGTGTGCGACTTCAGCTTTACGTTCACAACCTGACCAGGTGAGGGCGGTGTCTTCCTACAGAAAGGGTAAGAAGCAGCAAGGTAACCCCACCCCTCACCCTCCAGCTACACCTTCAGCAGCAGCTTTGTGTAACAGCTGCGCGAGACAGCATGATGCCTCCCAGTGCCCAGCTGCTCAAAGCGTGTGCAGAAGTTGCGACCGCCAGGGTCACTGGGCTTACACAGTCAAGTGCCCTGCTAGCAAAGTTCAGTGCAGACTTTGTGGTCGTGTGGGCCATTATGACAAATGTTGTCGTAAGAAGACACAGAAAGGACACCACCAAGGATCCAAGAAGTCATCCTCAGGTAGTGCTGGCACGCCCCCTCCTGACAAGCATCAAGGCACTGTGTCCAGTCATTCCTGCCGCCGTGTACATAGTTCCACAGACACGACGCCCCAGCACATCAGTGTCGTCATTTCTTACGGTAACTTGTCATCCAGGCTTCAGATGTTACCTGACACCGGTGCTGACGTCTCAGTAATTGGTCCACAACACTTAGCAAGTTTGGGAATACCCCGGAGCAACCTACAGCCCCCTCCTCAGACAACGAAACTGACAGCTGATGGTTCCAAGATGGCTCCAGCTTTGGGATCTTTCTGGGCTACTCTTACCTTTGGTAAGCAGTCTTGCTCAGCCCGGATTGATGTTCATGATGGGATCCCGACTTCGCTTTTATCATATGGCCATTGTCAAGAGTTGGCCATTATTTCCAAGGAATTCCCCAAACTTATTTTAAAGGTCACCCATGTCAACAGGTTGAAGGAACTCCCTATCTCTACTAATACATCCCCTTCTGATGCAAGAGCTTACCTTCTCAAGGAGTTTGCTGACGTGTTGGTTACGAAGAAATCTTTAGGATCCACACCACTCAAGCCGATGGTGGGTCCACCTATGAAGATTTATCTTAAGGATGGTGCCACACCTTTTGCCATCCACACCCCTCGTTTGATTCCTCACGCCTACAAGGAGCTAGTTAGACAAGAGCTTGACTCCATGGTTGCTCAGGGAATCATCAAGCCGGCCGGAGACGAACCTTCACCTTGGTGCCACCCTCTCGTCCCCGTCGCCAAACCTCATGGTGGAGTACGGATCACCACCGATCTGTCAAAACTTAACCAGCAAGTTTCCCGTCCAGCCCACCCTTCTCCCACACCCTTCGCAGCTGTTCGAAATGTGGACCCGAAGGCGAAGTTTTTTACAACAATGGACGCCTTATGTGGTTATTGGCAGATCGAGTTGGCCGAAGAAGACCAGCATTTGAGTACATTCATCACACCATATGGAAAATATCAGTATTGCAGAGGCCCCATGGAATTTGCCGCTACGGGCGATGCATTCTGTCAACGTGGTGACGCGGCCCTTCAAGGAGTCACGAATTGTGTCAAGGTGGTTGATGATATTTTACTCCATGACGAAGACTACTGTGCCCACCTCTCCCGAATATATGAAGTTCTCACCAGATGTCGAAAGTACGGGATTACCCTCAACGCTGACAAGTTTGTAATCGCCGCACCATCAGTGAACTTCTGTGGGTACACTCTCTCAGCATCAGGTATCGCAGCTGACCCGGAGAAATTAAGTGGAATCAGGGATTTTCCAAACCCTGCCAACCTGACAGACCTCCGTTCTTTTTTGGGTCTGGTCAATCAGCTGGCTGAATTCTCACCTGACATCTCCGCCGCAGCCCAGCCGTTACTCCCCCTGCTGAGCCCCAGGAGGACATTCCTGTGGACCCCAGATCATCAAGAGGCCTTCCAGCGAGTCAAGCAGGCCCTCTTAAGTCCACCTGTCCTCGCCTGTTACGACCCAGCCCTTCACACCGTCCTCCAGACTGACGCCTCCAGACTCTACGGCGTTGGTTACGCCCTTCTGCAGGACCATGGCGGTGGACAACTCCGCTTAATTCAGTGTGGATCCCGGTTCCTGACAGATGCCGAGACCCGATATGCCACGATTGAGCTGGAGATGTTGGCTGTTGTCTGGGCGATGGCGAAGTGCCGCTTCTACCTGATAGGACTTCAGCACTTCACCCTCTTTACGGATCATCGCCCTCTTGTACCTATTATCAATCACTACTCTTTGAATGCAGTAGAGAACCCTCGCCTTCAACATTTGAAAGAGAAGCTCTCGCCTTATCTCTTCACAGCTGTGTGGCATGCAGGTAAGCTGCTGTGCATCCCGGATGCTCTGTCCCACGCCCCACCCCAGAGGACGAGATGTTGTGTTCTACAGCTGCTGCATCCCTCAAGTCAGTAGTCTCATTGAAGGCCGTCTTCACATCAGAAGAGTCTACAGCACTGGATGCAGACAAGACCCTCGAAGATCTCCGCGCCGCAGCCCGGGCCGACCCTTCCTACATCCGGCTCGTCAACTGTGTGTCCCAGGGATTTCCATCAAACCGATACGACCTTCATGAATCGCTACTCCCGTACTGTAAGATACGCGAGGACCTCTATTGTGACGGAGACCTCGTCTTGTATGGTCCACGAGTAGTCATTCCTGCTGCCCTACGCCGCTGTACCTTGACCCGCCTTCACGACAGCCATCGAGGAGTGGAGGCCACCAAGCGACGGGCGCAGCAGACTGTATTTTGGCCCGGAATCGACACGGACATTGCAAGTACCGTGCGTGCCTGTGAGCCGTGCCAGATTCTGCAACCCAGCCAGCAACAGGAACCTTTAATGTGCGACGATAACCCTTCAAGACTCTTCGAGTCTGTGTCGGCCGACTTCTTTGCAGTGGCAGGGAAGTCCTTCCTCGTCATTGCCGACTGATTGTCTGGATGGCCTGTTGTCGTCCCCTGTGGTTGTGATACAACGGCTACTGCTACCATCCGGAATTTCAGGCATTACTTCAGAGAAGTTGGTGTTGCCCTCCGTCTCAGGACTGATGGAGGACCCCAGTTCACCAGCCACGAGTTCTGGGACTTCATGGACCGTTGGGGAGTCCGTCATGTCGTGACCTCGCCCCACTACCCCCAGGCGAATGGACACGCTGAAGCTGCAGTCAAGACTGTTAAACACCTGATCCTTAAGGTGTCACCCTCAGGAAATATTGACTGCGAGGATTTCGATCGAGGCTTGTTAGAGTTACGCAACACCCCAAACTTCACCGGACGCTCCCCAGCCCAGGTTCTATATGGACATCATCTCAGGTCTTGTGTTCCTGCCCACCCGAAGTCTTTTTCTCAAGAATGGCAAGCCAAGACTGAAGAATGTGACCGCCGTGCAGCAGAACGAGCCGCAGATGTCGCTGCTCGGTACGACTGTAATGCCCGCCCCCTTCCCAGGTTGAGTATCGGCCAGCAGGTCAGGATTCAAGATCCGGTATCTCACCGTTGGGACAAGGTTGGGGTTGTCATGGGTATTGGCCGGTCCAGGGACTACCAAGTGCGTCTTCCTAGTGGTAGAGTATGGTGGAGGAACCGTCGCTTCCTCCGACCTGTGGAGCTGCCAAGTGTTGACCTTTCCCCAGTAGAGTCCCCTAATGTTGATGCCTTTACAGTAAATCTATCCCCACCTTGTGTTTCTGCCCCGGTACTCCGCAGGTCCGAGCGACTCAGAAACAAAAGGTCCGCTCAAGATGAAACTATGAGCGTATAGGGGGGAGGGAGGTGTATAATATGGACACGAAGTAGTACCTTAAGCTGTGTATTCTTATATTACTCTATTAATTATGTATAGTAAAGTATTACAGAACATGTATTAATCCTATGTAATATTTCCATTTATTATGCACCATGTTATGTATATGAATTATCATATTTACATATTATGTATTCAGCTTGTGAATGCTGGCATCTGTACATGCCAGCGCGGAGTGATACAGAGAGTTGAGATCGCCTGTCCTTATGGTGTGGAAGCTGACTGTCTATTAGTTCCTCTATATATCTCCCGTACGAGAATAAGAACCTATTTTCAAGATAACAAGTGTTTGCATATACCCTCAGTAGTGTAGAACATTTTGGGGGTATCAAAGACAAACATAGAGAATATTAAAAAAACGAGGAAATGAGACAGCATTGTTTTTGTTGATTACAAAACCAGTGACTGACTGGTTCTACATATAAAACTGAAGAAAATAAGACCCTGGTTGTAGCTGTAGTAAAATTAATATGGTTGTTTTAAGTAATGTTATTTAATGTTAATAAATGGAACAATAGAAATAGCTAACCATTAATGGTAAAAAAAAAAGTGAGACTGTGCGTATGTAAGTGCGCACATGTGAAAATATATCGTCATTACTCTACATAAGAATATGAAAGCAACACTTATTTACTGCTCATATATATTGAAGGGTTAAATGTTGTACTCCGTATAGACAAGCAGAGAGAGGGAGAGAGAGAGAGAGAGCGGCCGAACTGCCGGATGTAAACAAACCTTAATTTCCCGCGGCTTTGTTGTTTTTTTTTTTACTGGGATTAGCCCACCTGGGCACAGGTCACTGACCCACATTGGGGCCTGAGGGGCAAAAATTTAATACTGTAGTAATAATAATAATAATAATAATAAAAAAGCTGCCTATCTACCTATTGGACAAACTAAAATCGTTCCGGACCACAGAATGCTGGACTAGAGAGGTACAACCTGTACATCTTTATGTATATATAGGTCATTTGTGTTTATTTAAATTTTAATGTTATGTTTTGTTAATGGATCCACTTCAGAAAATATGTTTATTGCTTGCTCCATATAACATCCACAGACCTCTCACCTTTTAACACATCTAGTTTCTCGGCTAAGCTTATACACTTTCTATTATCTTTTGAACCAACACTACCATCATCACTTGCTCTCTGGCTCATGTTGAATAGGGATGCAAATATGCTGTAAGAAACCTGAGAAAGTTTTTATCCTGTTCCTGTTCCAGATGCGTGAAAACATAAGGCCCGCCAAGCTCAGACTGTTGTTTGCCACTCATTAGGCAGCTTCTTTGCGCAAGGCGCTCTTCATTTTTTTTTACAGTATTTTTTTTTTTAGGTATAATTCATATTGGGATTTAGTTATTATATATATGAAATTGTATTTTTATTTTATTTTTATTGTAGTTTGGATGTAAATACGAATGAAATAAGGACGTAAATTGAATTGGGTCCTAAATTAACTCGGGTTTTAAATATGAAAAGTTGTTGATCGAACCGTTGTTATCAGAGGCATTACTGTATTTGGCAGCCATCTTGGACGCCTTCATAAATATCTCATTTTCCCCAAGGGTGACAAAGTGGCACCCAGTAGATTTGGATTCAGCACCCTCAAATTGTGTATAATAATTAGTTAAAAAAAAAAACTTTGTCTGGACGACAAATCCGGGTTCAGCATAAATCTAGGGTTTGGTTGCCGGACTAGTAGAAGTTGCAAGAGCGTTGACATGTGCTTATGACCCAGTTCAGTAATTGGCAGGTGTGTTTTGCTTGCAAGACTTTTGTATCTAAACAGTGTGCCTTACACTTCCATATTAAAGTTATTTACAGAGATTTGGCAATTAAATAGACAGTTAAATGCGCCCCCCCCCTCATGAGCGTGCTCAGGGTCATTCTGAGACGTATTAACAAGCTCTGGTAAAATATTCATAGAAAAATAAACTAGAAAATATAACTTCTTTTTTCTCTGATGCTATCTGGCATCTTTCTGGTATGCCACAGAAGAAATAGCTAGATCATAGTTCCCAATCTTGGAAGGACCATCACCACGTTCATGATGCTTAATTACTTCCAGCTTTGTCAAGAGTCAAAGCCTTCCGTGATTACTTTGGTGGAGTGCGGGTAACTGAAGATTCAGCAGAAAAAAAGTTGTTACAAAAGGATGGCATGAATTCACATGGATAAAAAGAGATCACTTCTCACACAACGAATGGCGGATGGAAAAACACGGGCTTGTGGAACATGCAGGAGAGGGGGTGGGGGTATGATCAGTGATTAAGAATACTTCTCTGCGCATCTCTCCTCAAAATGGCTGTGCCAGCTGACTCTTAGCGCGTAAAATTTGAATTTTTGCCCGGACCCAAATTCACATAAGTTGAGGAAGCTTTCATTCCTCAAAATATTGGTTTCAATATAGGAAATTCTTATAAATGAAATTTTGCATCTCAAACGTTTTTATCTCAAGGGATACCTGTATAAAGATGATTTTTTTTTTCATTGTGTAAATAAAAAATTACTCTTAATTTACTTAAGAGGACATTTAGGTGGAGCCATGGTAACAAAAGCAGGCAAAAAAAAAAAAAAGTTAATCCAAGCAAAATTTTTGTTTGTGGCCAAACTTCAAGGATTAGCTAAACTTTGAGTCCATGTGGCATGGGGATGCCACCCGTGTACTATAATGAACTTGATCACCGGCCAGCGTAAAATGTTTTCTTCCCGACTGAGTTCAGCCAAATTTTCCCGTGTTAGCCCGGCTCTGCCCACATTTGAGTGAATCTTAGCCCCATGTTAAGAGATACCGGGTAGTAATAACAAATTTGAGTGAATCCAGATTGAACAAACCCGCATTAAGCGAGTGAGCAATATATTGTAATACCGTAGAACGTTGATATAACACGAGATACGTTCCAAGAGAGGTCGCTTTAAACCGAATTCGCACTAAATCAAAGTGTTGTTTCAATGGAATAATTAATTTGGTACTTGAGAGAAACACAACATACTAAAAAGACTGAGAGTCTACCCAGATGCACCTCAGCATATCTCCTAGAATAAACAAAACATTGTTTTTTGTAGTTTTATGTTAAAACAAACAATCATAAATCAACACAGCTAAAATTACGGGACTCGAAATGGTGTGTTTATTAGTGATCAGCTGATGTGAGAGGATGGTCATGCTGGCGCCGTGCACCGCCCGCCTCTTGTCCGACTCACCAAGCACTTTCACTTTCCTCTCAACTTAGTTTTTAATTACTTTATGCTATCTAAAATAGGTTTTCACTCACCCTTAGTTAGGCAATTCATCCTCTGAAGATGCAGAGCCCAACTAGCTCATCATCCACATCACTGTCCAAATTGGCACCCCACATTTGAAGCACCATTTCCTCACTGCAGTGCTTCCAGCACCTTGATTTTCTGCTCCAGTGCAATTGCTTGCCTTGATTTCTTGGTTGATGCACGTGCTAGAGGGAGATACTGTCACACAATATGTCCGTTCACTAGAGCGTCAGTGCAAGAACTGAGGATGAGGGAGGGTGGCGGGCACCCAGTGTAGTGTGTGTAAAGAGACTCGTATGGCGGTAAACATCAGGCCTGAATTTTAAAATAGTGTTTATTTCCATATGTTGTGCCTGAATGACTCACGTAAAATAGGAAAGATTTGCTTTAAATTAAAACAGTGTCCTTAATTGTGGGTGTCGCTTTAAATCAATAATTTTAAATTGAATCGCTTAAAATCGATGTTCTACTGTAATGCGCACTTGGAGCACAGAGTCCCAAATTTTTCCGACTTCGCTCCCGAATTTTTCCCAGTGAGTCGAGCATCGCTAAACCGAAAATTGACCATCTTTAAACAAGAAAAGTGTTCAAAGTTTTATAGCGCGAAGTAATTTAGGTAGCTGCGGAATATAAAAATTTTAATAAAATGTGAAATAATCTGGGTCTACATTATGTAGTAATATATATTTAGTATTTAGTGAAATATTGAAGGTTGGAAATATATACGTATACATTTGTTCCTAATTTCTTAACTCTGGAAATTTCTGGATTATTTTTCATTAAATTAAATTTTTCTAACATATCTCAAATTTTGTTCCATGCTTTTTAGACTCTGTTGATATGAACTTCTGTAACTTGAATTTCCAAACTCAAGGGACAGCTCTACTATATCGTTAATAGCAGATGTACGGAAAAATCTAGTTTAATAAATTGGAAAAGAGTTTTAAGGTGTGTCAAGTCTTCAAAGGAATGCACCTCTTATCTAGCTTGGGATTCAGGATAATTTATGACAGTACACACACACACACACACACTTTTTTTTGGCAGTATCCTAAAGCTAAGAAAAATAAATATATAAAATTAATATTTCCTTATGATTCATCTTCAACAGATTTACCAGAGCGGAGCTACACGCCACCACTCCCAACCGATGAAGACATCCAAGAGATTGCTTTAGCTGCTAAGGATTCAGAAGATGATGACGATGGTACTGGTGAAAGATCAAGTTCTGCACGAAAAAATCGAGGTGTAGAGAGTTCAGTAGAATTTCTTGATTCAGGCTCACTAAAAAGACCAGCAACCGATTCAAGCGAAGTCATCCGACCAAAGAAGCGCCACATCAGTTCAACAAGTGATTCATCAGTAGCTACATCTCCATTTCTCACTGAAGAACCAAATAGTCCCCCTGAAGAAATTTTCGTTGAAGCATCACTGGATCAAGAATCGATGTTGGCAGAACTTAATCGGCAGATAGAAGAACATAAGAAGGAATTAAGTGAAATGCAAAAGACTATAGGTAATGAAGAAGAAGAGCCGTACAGCCCCTCTCATGGTCACAGTCCTCCTCCTCCCGGAGGCGAACAGTTCAAACTTGATACATCTAAAATCAGTATTCCATCCAATTTGCAAGAGATACTGGATAACATCAGACAGAAGGAGGTTGAAATTAAGCAAAAGGAGCAAGAAATTAAAAGACGATTAAGCTTAACATCAGACCCCATTGTTATGATTTATGGCAAATATCAAGAATTTGAAAAAAAGAAGAAAATTGGGGATAGTATTACCACTGCAAGCAAAGCTGATATTGACTTGAGGCCATTACTCCAGAATAAGTTGAACAAAGATAAAAAAACTGATGTAGACCTTCGGGTTTTAAAAAAGACAGACGAGAATAAAGAAAAACTTGGAAGTAAAGTGGACTCTTGTGTGAAAACTGATGAAGACACTGATCTTAGAATAAGGGATCCACGATTGGCTCGGGCTCAGACTACAGCTGTTGTTGAAAAGGGTAAAACCTTAAGTAAAATGAGTGATGAAGAATTACTTGCTAAAGTTTCTGAGATGGAAGATGGTGATAAAATCAGTGGACAATGTCATTCAGAGACTGGAGCTGAATCTCTGTATCAACCAGCTCAACCTCCATTTATGCAGTCTGGTCTAGCAGG